>NC_060129.1:156659852-156981727 GCF_021461395.2 Schistocerca americana
AGATGAACTTTTCTTCACGTGACCATTCTCCTTTATACGTCGTCCAGTACGTGACGCACTTTAGATCTATCCGAATTTTTTAAGGAACAGGTGACTCATTTGTTACACAAATGTTTGGATACTATTTTGACAGGTGGTTATTCTAACTGTGTGTTGCGTCCTGTAGACCAGTTTCCTAATTTTTATTTCTGTCGGTAGTAGTTAAATTCCAGAATGAGATTTTCACTGTGCAGCGGAGTGTACGCTGATATGAAACTTCCTGGCAGATTAAAACTGTGTGCCGGACCGAGAGTCGAACTCGGTACCAGAAGATACAGTTTTAATCTGCCAGGAAGTATCAGTAGTTAAATTGTCCGTTCTTTGCGTCTGTAAATATCCGACTTCTGTCAGTTTTACTTATTTTACTGTTTCTTCTAGCAACAGGTGTCACATATTTAGTCTGACCGGACGTGTGAAAGGACTTTGGCTATCGATGCCATCCCCGCCGACTTCAGGGACCACAGTGTAGTGGATGTCACATTGCATCATTCACAACAGTCGGTGAAAATGGTTTTGATTCCCTTGGGTGTTGATACGGCGCAAATGGAGATCATTACCGTATTAAGGTGAACCCAGAAGTGTTGTACCATGGTCTCTGGTCAGCTGCGTGATAAGCCTCCATTTTGGAATGCTGAGTTCAGAGGACAAACCCGAGGTTCTGACAAACGTTGATACGACTGTGCGCTGATAGAGCGCCGAAATTTCGGAGGACGCAAGAATTTTACAACTCTCTCTTATGTGGCCTTTAAGAAAGTGCGCATCGGGCTCTGCTACGGACTGCAGACGTCAGGCGTGTAAAGGCGCGATTATTAGGAGTGGAGCGGCGTGAAGTGGGAGGGTTGAGGTGGCGTTCCAAACCACGTCCGCTGGGCTGTGGACCAACTGACTCCTCTGTATCATCTGATTCGGCATCAGACTCGTCTTCCTCATGCGTGTATCACATCGCTCAATATCGACGAGGGCAATGTTGTGACGGCACAAAAGGACACGCTGCATGCTCTGCACCATTTCTACGTTTGGCTGAATGATGTACCCATTAATTTTTTTTCTTTAAAGTCAGTGCCGCCATTACACTGTTGTTTATTTACAGTGTTACATTTACACTTACACAATCATGATATCGTCTTCAAAGTGCCATTATCAAGTGTCTTTTGAAAGTAGGTTAGACAATAACAGTGAAATACATAACAAATGATATGACCTTATAAGAATCTATATTTGTAATGCTTACTTACAAGTGTTGTAAATTTCCTAAGGTGGCATACTGTCGTATTAAAATGCACTATTAGACACAGATACTACTGCTTTGCTTCATTACTGAGTACACCATCTTGACTGAATGACATTTGGCTAAGTGTCAAATTGTCTTGGTCAAAGAAATTGGTGTTACAAGCAGGTGACTTTTCTTAAATCTTTGGACTCAGTGTCCGGTAGGATAGGAAAGGTTAGGAGCAATTTATTTTCTTTGGTAGCTGTTACATCTTTGCAGTACCTGTTTATCTCAGTGCAACATAAAGTTGCCCGCTCATAAACATATACTGTAACAAACCTGTCGATAACATCCGCTGCATCCATAAATATAGCAGTCCAGCTAGTCATTGATGTTGTTTAAAGTACCCTTTCCTCCCTCTGAGATATACTACTTTAATGAGGAATCAATATACCTCACCCCAAACTTTTGTCAACAACCAAAGGACAAACTGACTGTCTCAATAAAACCTTTTATTTTCTTAAATTTATGGAATAAATTTTAGTATCACAACTATTTAACACATAAAATACTACGATACACGAATCCACACAGAGAATATAACGATACACACTTAAGGTATACCTTCACTTTGGACACATCATTCCCACACAATGACCTAACATATGCTGTATTTGATCCTAGCTTTAACATTTAAAAGTGCCCATTTACCATAGGTGTATCTTAATTTAAAAAAAGTCAGTCACTTCACATTTTTATTCTTATTCCTTTATTAGTTACCCTTTTGTACCCCCCCCCCCCCCCACTATAATAGCTTCTTCATTTTATAACCCGGCCCCCAATCCATCCTTCCATACCCTCCTCCCTTACATTTACACTCCATATGCCTACAGAAGTCAATGAATGATTCGTAGTATTCTTGACCTTGTGTTTCTTCTCAATTGTTTATTACCTCTCTAAGAAGTAATTATGATCAATAATGTTACATTCTTTGTTGTTAAGAAATACGAATTAGCCCATTTGTTCGGTATTCTGTGTTCACTCAATCCACAGTTCATGTCTCTGTTATTGTGCTGCCTGCAGCTGGGGAGTGCTGATCCGTCTGTCGATGTTGGTCTATTGACGATACTCCATAGACACGTTATGTGACTGCAAGCAGTTTGTGAGGAACGGTATCAAAAGGCTCCCAGAAATCTGGAAATTAATCGGTCTAAGATTGCTTGTAGACAGCTCTCATTACTTTGACTGAGTGAGAAGCTGGTTGTGTATCATAGGAACGATATGTGCTGAACCGGTCCAGAGTAAGTGTCGATATATCGATTTCTTCGAGATAATTCGTAATGTTCGAACACAGTGGATGTTATAGGTCATACTGAAAATCGATGTTACTCGTAGTGGTTCGTACTTCGGTGAATTTCTCCTATTTCCTTTCTTCACTGTAGGTGTCACATGCGGAACTTTTCAATCCTTAGGTGCAGACATTTTGTCGAGCTAGGTATAAAATTTGAATCGGAAAAAATGCCCTTATTAGGTAGTTTAAGTTGCTTCCCTACATCGACGGTATCTACTGCTAATTTACTCACGTTGGCAGCTGTTGCTGATTCGAATTCTGTAATATTTTCTACGTCTTATTTGGTGAAGGACTTTCGGAAAACCGTGTTTAGTGACTCCGTCGTAGCGGCACTTTGATTAGTAATATTACCGCTGTCATCTTGCAGAGTGGTACTGATTGTGTCTTGCCACTGGCGTACTTTACATACGACCAGAATCTCGCTTGGTTTGATGCCAGATGTAGATTCTATTGTGGGAAATATTAAAAGCTTCTCACACCGAAGCCTACTCTAAATTTTGAGTTTCTTTAAAACATCGGCAGTCTTGGAGATACTGTATTGTTTTAAATTTCACAACGTTTCCTGTTGTTTCTTCTTCGAAAGTGACCTGTTTTGTGCGCCATGGGAGAGCAGTTTCAGGTCATACTGATCTGTTATTATAAATCTCTCGAATGCTGTCGATACTATTTTTTTTTAAATTGAAGTGAAAACCGGTCTAAGCCTGCATAGTTTTGAAAGCTTATGAAGTCATGAAGCTAACGTTATATATATTTTTCTTTGATTCCCAGTGAAATTGGGTGTTAAGTTGTTCAGTCCAGCTGCAACAATCCGTGTAAGTGTCATGATGCCCCCAGTGTGCTCAGAATTATTTGCTACGGAATGGTCACTGAATGTTTTCGCAGACCTTGGCTCCGGAACCAAGTCCTTGAAATAAATTTCGGAAAAAGCATTTAGTGGATTTTCGGACAGTATTTTATACCTGTCACCGACTTTAATATGCACTGTCGCAAACATATAGAGTGTAGACTGGAGTCACCACCATTTACAAAGGCTATTCGGAGAGTAAGGTGCGATCGGCCGCGAAATGGAAACCACAGTGAAAATATAAAGTGTTTTGTTTGTAACAGCTATGCGATCGTGATACTTCTATACACAGTCGGCACCCTGACTTAGATATTTGTCTTTGCGTTGTACCAACTTTCCGACGTCACAGAAAGCAGCCACCTGTGCTGTCCGCCAATTCTCCGAGCTTTCTGCAGCTCTCTGTCTGTTCCAAGAGTTTGTCCTGAAAGCGAGCAGGTCATATGAGCAGAAGGAATCAAGTTTGGGATGTATGGTGGCCGATCAAAACTGCCCATCCAAAACGCTGCTGGAGCGTCTTCGTTGCCACAGCAGAAGGAAACACACGACAGGTACGTTATGCGGGGTTGCATGAAATCAGGCGAAACACAGTGCACGCACCCTTACTTGACAGGAGACACTATTTTCGAGTCATCCTTACGTGCTCACTGTGCGGTCAGAACTGGAAAGAGCGACGCGACACGATCGATTACCATACTAGACTCACTGCCAGTCACATCTGTGTAAAGCATCATCGGATTTTCTCTGTGCTTTCCATTTTACACCTGATCGGATCTTACTTCCCAAATAGGGCTTTACGTGATTGTGTTAGCGCGGTACCTGTCTGACATGAGGATCAAAATTTCCTTGAACCTTTTAATAACTATAGATTCTCTGTTGGGAGGTCGATGTGAAAATGTATTTCAGTCATAAACTATTAAATGGTATTAGGAGCTTGTGACTATCGGCCTTGGTGTGTATCGATGGTTGTGAGTAACCATTACACATTACAATTCAGTTTGCCTAAATCACGTGGGCGAGAACAGCACACTTGTCAGCACACTAGTCCACCACAGATGCACTTGCCACTAAAGGACATGTTATGTCTTATTTGCGTAACGAGATCACTGCGGATGTGCGCCAAGAATACTCCACATGCTTACGTGTGTGTGTGGGAAGTGCGGCCACGAGTGCTGGTGTCATATCCTAGCTGTGACCGCAGGCGGTTAGCGATTTGCGTGAGCTGAAATCCTGTTTGTGCTCAAACTGCTCCTAATTTTGACAGCGGGGATGTGAGCGTCATAAGCATTACAGGCAATGTAAAATAAACTTTAGAATTTCCATCGTTGTGCAAGTGCGGAGAATCCAAAGCTGCTCCACATTTTTCAAGGTGCACCTCCCAAAACGATGAATCTGTCGACCTTGCCATGGCGGCGTTGCGTTCTCTGCCTCCTATACCTTTGGGCCTGACACCCAAGGATTTCTTTTCGTGGGGTTATGCGAAATACCTTGCGTGTACGTCTCCTTGCCGGAAACCATTCCAGAACACAAATCACACAGTTCTGCTACGCCACAAACTCCACATACGCTCTAAATGTGTGGCGTAAAATGGTTGCAGGCTTAAATGTTGTACATGTCACCAAGTGCTTCATACAAAGCACCTATAAAGAATCAATAATTAATTTTCTCTCTGTTTTATATCTACAGTCACTGGTAACCGCTTCATTCAGTTTTAACTGTATATCCTCAGATACAAACACCAAATTAAAAAATTTTATATAAGAATCTGAAAAAATAAGATTCAGTAGACATAGAGACGTCAGAGCAGGCAGTCTTACCTGGCCATTATCAATGCAAGGGAGAATACAGAGAACCTGTGATACCCTCATGTCTTTTATGAACCAAGAAAGATATTCCACACTGTAGACTACAATACTCCAATCCCACCTCCACCTCCACTGTTTAGCAACAAGGCCATACAGAGGTGGGGTGGTGTATGAGCCTCAGTGAGGCAAACGGCCGTACTGTAGATGCTACAACTGAAACTTCCCCTTTGAAAAATTATACAAGACTGTGCTTAAACTGACATACAATATTTTTAGCGCAACGCAATCTGACTTTCAAAATTCCCTACAAAAGAATGGCCCTGACTAACATTAAACTATACTTTTCACAAATCACTTACCTCACAAAAATCTTCGCTGCTCAAGCTACTGCAATACAGCGAGCGCCACTACTGCCAGCTAAATAAAAGATTCAAACTACTGAAGGCACTAACTACTGATAGGGATAGTTAGCAAATGAAAGATATTAATAGAGAACAAACAATGTATTTACCTTAATATCATCATAAGCCATAATATATATATCAGTTCATGACAAATTACAAATCTCCGCCATCTCTCTCCCCACATCCACCACTGCTGGCGGCTCACCTCCAACTGCGCAACGCTACGCGCTGTTCACAGCCAGCTGCCTAACACTACAATGGCGAGTATTACAACAATGCAAACTAGCCACAGACTGCACACAGCACAGCCAGTGATTTTCATATTGAGCGCTACGTAACGTTGCCAATAAGAAAACATAAACAGCCTACTTACATAGAGAAAACATAAACAGCCTACTTAGTGATTTTCATATTGAGCGCTACGTAACGTTGCCAGTAAGAAAACATAAACAGCCTACTTACATAGAGAAAACATAAACAGCCTACTTACATAGCCCCCATGCTCCCCACAAAAAATTTTTACAAATGGTGTTGGGCACTGGCCAATACAGATTTGACAAAAATTTTTCATAATTACAATAACAAAGAAATCAAATGCACACACTTATTGATATTATGTTGGTCAAAAGCTCAAATTTTCTCACAGTCCATAAAGACAGTCCTAATCGTACATAACAGGAGAATAGCAGTGTTTTTCTCAAAGTCTGAGCAGTAAAAGAAAATGCACACAGAAGTAGTGGATTTCCATGCAGTCTTGAAGAAGTAGTGTTGTCCTTCCAACGGAAAGACAGTGCTGACTCTCGACATGCAGACAAGTATTGGTCCACAACAGAGCAAACCCACAGCAGAGTCAGTCGAAGTTTCGGAATGTATTTTCAAGTAAACCAAAATGTTGCATTAAAATCTCATTAGCAGTACTGGTAAATGTTCTAATCGTACAACTAACAAGCAAGAATGTACACACACAATTACACTGTGTCGTCTGTTCGCAATAACAATGCATTCGTAATTTCTGTTTAAATAATTTCTCTTGGTTCTTGGCTGGATATTGAACTTCAAACATTGTTGCATGGTAACAGTTTCTAAAGCATACTAGTAACGTGAAGTGAAACGTGTTATGGCAAAGACAAAGTTAAAAAGCAGATTATCTTTCAATAAACGGTTTTACATGTGAAATATGGTGTAAACCTTTACTCTTCCTAGTACTCAGAATTTCAGCTTGAACGCAATTATCATGCTGTATACATCGGTAAAGAATGCTAAAATTTTTCTCAAGGCTAGCGTCTTATGTTATTTTTCTCGGAGCCAGCGGGCGCACGCGGCTGCCTGCTGTGCGAGTCATTGCCTATTGTCTCTTTGTTGGCGCGCGTCGTTATTGGGATTTGGAGACCTAATTTCTACAAATTCACCGTGACGAGAGGGCCCTGCTCTGTTTGAATCCCGCCAGTTCTGATGCAATTCAGGTCTGTCGTTACGATCATATCGTCTGTCGTCATGTCGGTAGATTCCATAGTTTCTTTCTTGTCGGTCACATGGTGGAGAATTTCTCCCTGAATCGTAACTGCGCGCTGGTCCGTTGCGTCTAAAGTTATTCTGTCTCCCTTGATAATATTTATTTTGGTTCCCATATTGTCTGTTTCTCTGATTGTCTCTGTGATAGTCATTACCACGGAGAGGTGATCTTTCTCTGTAACTATTACTCTGCCAGTGGTTGTCATACGGGTGGTGTCTGTTTTGGTCACGATTTGTGTTGTGAGAATAGCCTTGTCGTGTCAAGTTATTACTTCTTTCACCGCGGAATTGCGACGGATGTGACCTGTAATTGTTGTGTTCCTGCTTTCGCGTTCCGCGATTGTCAGTGTCAATTTCTAATTCTTGTAAAAGTCCCTGAAATGCTTCAATGTCGTCTTTGCAACGTCCTGCCAAAATAATATGTCGTAAATGTTCAGGCAGTTTGATTAAGCAAATGCGGATGAGTTCTGAGGGGCTGTATGGGTTTGAAAGATACTGATTCTTATGCAACATGTCTTCAAAATATTTCATAAGACTGGAAAATTCAGATTGTTCGAAACGTTTCATCATTATGATGCTATGTTTTACACGGTCTTGTGTGGCTTGAGACCAATATGCTGAGAGGAAGGCATGGTAAAACTCTCCTTCACTGTGGCAATCGTGAATTACCGATCGCATTCTTACAGCTGGTTCATTCTCTAAATAGCCACACATAAATTCTAATCTGTGTTCTAATGACCAGTTGGGAGGAAAACAATGAGAGAATTGATGGAGCCATGCTTGTGGATGAATGTCGTTGCCAGAATTCTTAAATGTTTTGAATTTACGTGTAGTAATGAACAGCTTATAGTCAAAATCATCATGTCGGCGAGTAGCATCTCGGTCATAGTTACGTCGTTTCGGCGGTTCCATCTCAAAATTCGGCGTACCTTGCCAACTTCTTTCACAATTTCCGAAGTGCCCTGTGTTGTTATTTTGTGTCTGTTCCGTATTTGTATGTCCCTCTTCCCGTATTGGGGCGCGAGTGTCCTCTGAAATACGTAATTCTTGTACTACTTGTGCCAACTGATCTTGCACTTCCCGGATTTCTCTTTTGTACTGTGTATTGATTTGATTTTGATTTTGTTTGAATTTTCTAATTTGTTCATACTCTTCTGTGTCAGTGAAGGCTACAGGTGTTGTGTCATTCAGATCATCATCTACCTTTGTAGATAAGTTAGTGAACTGATCTGAAAGTTCGGCTACTTTATCCGATAGTGAAATCATTTCCTCTGTATGTTTTTCTGAACCAAGTTTCAGAGTGTCCATTTGTGTTGCAATCGTGTCTACTGTGACCTTTAAGTTTTCCTGAGTTTTTGCAAGTTGCGTAACCGAATCGGTAGATGCAACTGAGTCAATTTTAGCTTGCAAGGTGTTGTGATTTTCATGAAAAATAGTTTGCAGTTCTTTTATGGCTGCTTCATGATTCTGAAATGCATTTTCATGCCGCGAAAAAATAGGTTGGAAATGCTCACAAATTTGTGATTTTACGTCATTACAGACTTTTTGACATTTCGATTCAATGTTATGTAACTCACTAGTTAAATCTTCACGTGTTTGTTCAAGTGTGGTGTCTAACTTTTGAAGATTTTGTTCCATTGTGTCTAACTTTTTGAGATTTTGTTCCACTGTGTCTAACTTTTTGAGATTTTGTTCCACTGTGTCTAACTGTTGCTGTGTTTGTCTCTGGTGTTGTTCCATTGTGTCTAACTTTTCAAGCTTTTGCTGTGTTTGTCTCTGATTTTGTTCCATTTGTTGCATTAATTGCAATAATAATGTATTAGTGTCTGGAATCTGTTTCTCTACGCTTTTCGGCAGTGCATTTGCACCGACAACATTCACATTTTGACAAGCAGAAAATGTGTCTTGACTTATTTGAGAAAACGGTGATGACCCAAAACCTGAATCTAAAGTATTTGCGAAATTGTGTCCTGTCATTTCGGATTCCTGAGGCGAGCTATTGCCGACCGATCGATCGATAATGCTTCCCTCTTCACTAATTGTTTCACTGTCCACGCCATTGTTTGCCGCCCGCTCCATTTCCCTATGCACAATTACCAAATTACTACTTTGAATGTCTGTTAATTCATTACTCTGCGGCGCTAACACACTGCTTTCGTCTTCACTGTCATTTCTCAGTTTACTTTGGAGCCTAGTATTACGTTTTTCACACGCCATTATTGTCACAGCATTTCACACGACAACACAGAAAAACACAATTTGAAGAGCAAAAATAAGAGAACACATTAACATAACACTGAAAATAATATCTAGTTAATTACAGCTGCGAAATACTTGGTGCAAATCTATATACATGCCACAACTGTTTTACTGTACAACAATGAAAGGCTACAACTACAAAGGAGATTCTCTCTACAATTACGCGCTAGCAATAAACAAAAGCTACACTAAATACACAAACTACAAGAAAAATCAGAAGATTCCAGTGAGGTATCCTAGGCTAAGGGTCGACATATGAAACTTCCCCTTTGAACAATTCTTGCAAGACTGTCCTTAAACTGACATACAATACTTTTAGCGCAACGCAATCTGACTTTCAAAATTCCCTACAAAAGAATGGCCCTGACTAACATTAAACTATACTTTTCACAAATCACTTACCTCACAAAAATCTTCGCTGCTCAAGCTACTGCAATACAGCGAGCGCCACTACTGCCAGCTAAATAAAAGATTCAAACTACTGAAGGCACTAACTACTGATAGGGATAGTTAGCAAATGAAAGATATTAATAGAGAACAAACAATGTATTTACCTTAATATCATCACAAGCCCGAATATATATATCAGTTCATGACAAATTACAAATCTCCGCCATCTCTCTCCCCACATCCACCACTGCTGGCGGCTCACCTCCAACTGCGCAACGCTACGCGCTGTTCACAGCCAGCTGCCTAACACTACAATGGCGAGTATTACAACAATGCAAACTAGCCACAGACTGCACACAGCACAGCCAGTGATTTTCATATTGAGCGCTACGTAACGTTGCCAATAAGAAAACATAAACAGCCTACTTACATAGAGAAAACATAAACAGCCTACTTAGTGATTTTCATATTGAGCGCTACGTAACGTTGCCAATAAGAAAACATAAACAGCCTACTTACATAGAGAAAACATAAACAGCCTACTTACACAACGTGCATGGGGCGTCTATGCAGGAGCCAGACCAACATATGGTTCCCCATGAGGGGCAGCAGCCTATTCTTTAGTTAGAGGGGACCAGAAGGTCTCGCCTTGCAACATTAGCCCACATGCCCTCCATACGTTGGCAAGCAGAAAAGAAGCTGTCATGCTCTCATCGATTCAGCATCTTAAATGATATACAGAACAAAGCTGAAGATAAGATGGCTAAATCGAATACGTAATGAAGAAGTATTGAGTCGAACTGATAGTAAACAATACTGGTACTATCTGACTAATGGGAGGAATCGATTTGTAGGATATATCCTCAAGTATCAAGGAATCGTAACGGAAGGAATTGTGTGGTATTTATATTTTTACAGAAAAATTTGAGAAGCTAAGCACTGAACGGTTGGAGGTATCTTTACGTCATTAAGTACACCTAAAAGCATTACTTACAGATGTTAGCATCTATAGGTTACATTCTGATGCACAAGTTAATTTGTTTAAATGGTTCAAATGGCTCTGAGCACTATGGGACTCAACATCTAAGGTCATCGGTCCCCTATAACTTAGAACTATTTAAACCTAACTAACCTAAGGACATCACACACATCCATGCCCCAGGCAGGATTCGAACTTGCGACCGTAGCGGTCGTGCGGTTCCAGACTGAAGCGCCTAGAACCGCTCGGCCACCAACGGCCGGCTTAATTTTTTTAAGATTTCTAGGCCTGTTGATTACAGAAGGCTATACAAACTTTCCCTCAGACAACTCAAACGTGTCCTACAGGATGTGCACAAAGCAAAGAGTGTGACTAAAGCTTTGGTCAAAGCTTTTTCCTTGGACGAGAGTATAAAATTGCACTAGATGTGTTCTTCAGAAGTACAATGCAATGTTGTTCTGGACATGCATGCATGCATATTCGAAGAAACACAGCATCGTATTTCTGAACAACATACACACTGCAACAACGTATTTGTCGGCAGACACCGGACAAGCGACTTTCAGTTAAAATGCCTCCCCATATTAGAATATACACTGTGGACGTGCGAGTCCAGCGGTTGCAAACACATGCTTGACAACATATCGAAGGCTGGGTGTGATCATGAAGAAAAGCAATTGAATGTACGCTAATGGGCATGATTTCATGCGCCAACTCGTCACATGAAGCCTTGTACGTCATTTAAACATATTGTAACACACTGGCACTTTTTTCTTTGTTTGTCAGCGAGTGAAAGTTTATACTTTTTTCATATCTTGCCCTGTGCGACCAGCTCGTAGTTCTTGTTCGGCTTTCTCGTGAGCGTGAATGTGGCGTTCCACCTTCACTCCAAACAGTAAAGGGAAATACACGTATTCAGATGGGCAACAGAGGGGAGAAAAACGGTCTACCGTATAAAGTTCGATAGAGGCACAACACACAACGACAAAGAAAGGGAGATTTCGTCATGCGAATTTAATTATGTTTTTAATATATCACCAAGAAGTGCCCACAGTACAGGAGTGAAATAAAAAATGACGACTGGTACTTCCGAACAGTACTTGAGTAACTCTTAAATTGTGCAACGAATGAAAGTTGTGGGTGTAAACTTGAGTAGGAGTCCCAACGTAGTTTACACTGTGTATTATAATTTCTGATATTAAACTGATTTTCTATGAAAAATGCTTTGAAATTCGATGTCAACTTATGATCATATATTTTGTTAAGGGTTTACTATATACATATTTAAGAGGGATTTTGGGATTTAAATTTTAATGTTAAGCAATTAGCCAGTTTTAGCAGTAACTTTCGCTAATGTTGTAATTGTCATAATCTTAAATTTGACGTCATTCTATCACAACTAGTTGCCATCAATACTGGATCAGGATTAATATTTAATGAAGATTATTGTGACGATTACATTTTTTAAAGAAATGACATGAATTTTTTGTAAATATTGAGTGGGAATTTCTTGTTAATAATCAGTGATGAACTCTTCTCGGGTTATCAGCCAAGTGGTGCCTTCGTCTTGTCGCAATGTTTCAATGAGTTTCGTACCCATCATCTTCTGGCGAACATCACACCACCACTCGGCTGATAACCCGAGAAGAATTCATCAGTGGAATACGCCGAGAAAGACTGAAATCACGTATACGTCTGAATCAGTGTTAGCCCAGCACCTGACCTCTTAATACACCATCACACCGACGCTAGCAGACCACACTGAGAGCGCAGTGGGAGGGCTTGTGAGCTTGCCACTTGGCAGTCAAGAAAATTAGTCGAGAAGAAGCTGACGGCAGCGCGACGGCACTGTCGTAGCGGCTGCGCGGAGTGCGGGGACGCTGTCTTGTTGTCAGCACGGAAACAGTGGGCCGGCTGAGAAACGCCTGTCGGTGCTGCAATATCCTCCTGGAAAGGGTGCAGGCCAGTACACAGTTGTTGCTGTTTAGTATTTCCAGCTGCGTGCTACTCTTGCGAATACAAGTGCATATGGAACAATTTCCCAATTGGTTGGACAGGTCGTGGCTCATCAGCAACAGTGGCTCCCTTGAAATGGCCACCAAGAAGTCCTGACCTCACCACACCTGACAACACGTGATGGGGAGTCATTGAGGTACATGCATCTGCACGTCGTTATGCTGCATACGAGGAACTGTGCAATGCTGTTCTAGGGGCACAGACACTAGTCCCTCACCCTCTACGCGCACACACACACACACACAGCATGGTAAGAGCTGCAGAGATGACGAATTTGCTAATACTGAGTTAGTGGATAAGCTGACAAAAAAATGTACTCTTTATGGAAATGGTAGGAGTGGGTGGTTTCAATCACCCTGCCCGTTTCCTCCAATATGTTGACGACCCCACCTTAACCAGGTGCAACCAAAGACACCTTGAAACCACCCATACCAAGATTCGTACAATTGAATATGACAAATCGCCGCTTTTCACCCCCGCAACTACTGCCTCATGAAACCATCCTGTCCAGTTTAGTAACTCACTAAAATGCACAGGACTAACCATTGACTGGAAACTAACATGAAATCTGCACATACAATTGGTACAGGAAAATTATACAACAGAAAAATACTTCTGTAGCCATTTACCGATCAAACATTAGAATTTGATCTTTGTAGTGTACTCCACACCTGCTAAGCTGGAAATTGCCTTGTCTCATTTTCCAAGGCCTGGAGTGTCGCCGATATTCCTATGACACCCCTTCCAAACATCAGATGAATGACTACTGTCGATTGCTCACCAACGTAAGATGTGCCTCAGTCCTACTGGAACTACAAATTCTTGATGTTGACATAGAATAGGCCAGTAGGGGCTGTCTAAGGAAAGTGGCAGACGTAAATTAACGGTTAAGGCGGAGATGAACATTCTTGGGCACTAATATGTATTTTTAGAAAACTGGGGTCGTCTGCATCAGCCGACATGTCTCCACAGGCCCTTACATAATCTAAGCTCTCGTATACTTAGTTTGAGCAGGACCCTCAGCTGATATACGGATTACTAAGTGTAGCTACTTCAGCGAAACCATATTACCTGTGACAGGTATCGAACGAAACAGCGAGACCTGTTCCTGAAGAAAAGGAAGAAAGTTTGAACTTTAAAGTTCTCTTGTCATCGAGACCATTCGAACAGTGACATGGCCTCTCACTAGACAAGGATGGGGGCAAGAATCAACAGAACCCATGTTCAAGGAAAAGCCACTCTGGTTGTCTGCAGTGGTTTGCCGAAACCACAAAAATTTAAATCTGGTAAGATGGACCGCGATTTCATCGTTACCTCTCGTAAACGCGGCGCCGAATATACCACGGCTATTGCTACACATTTGTGGTTTCTGCCGACATTCTGCGTATGGTCATAATGTGGGAATGTCAGGCTCCCTAGCTGTATACCTCGCTTGGAACAGGAACACAAACGCGCACAAAAGAAATATTTGTGGAATAATGTTTGGAGAAACTGTTTGTCAAAGCATGAGGTTGCCACATTCTACAGGCTAGTAGAGTAATTAGTCTCGTGAAAGCTTCAAAGCCACAGCGTGACCAGAGAAATCTGAGTTTCAAATGTGATGTCATAAGACACAGATTCTTCTACGATATTTCCGCAGCCTTGGTCCAGGGGTAGTTCCGCATCGAGCGCCGGGTGGGAGGGTCGCCAGTTTACTGCCTCACCACAGTAGGCGCATACCTGGACAGCTCTCTCTCGGTGTCTTTCGTGTCGTCGTGTGAAGCACATGGTCGTCAGGACGTTAGTGTCAGTTGTTGTGTGAGTCCACTGATAACAGAGTAGTCCGCTCATAATATCGGCCATGGATGTTCTGGGAAAAGGTAAAGACAGCTTCAGTTTCGACAAACCCACTGGTTCCTTCCAGCCTGGGTCATTGGAGATTCACAACTGGCTCGTTGATAGAATAGGTGAAACATCTGATCACGTTCATACCGTCTATTTTCATTCTGATATGCCTTTTTCGTTAAGTTTTTGGATCAACTACAAGTTGATAGGTTGCTTTAGCCTCCATGTTCTCAGGTTCCGTTTAAGCACTGAGATGGTTCCAGAAGTATGCTGCTTCCTGGTAACGAGGAACTGAAGTATACAAATGTCTGAGTGTTTAATCTCCCGCCAGAAGCTGTCAACAGTCGACATTTCTCTCTTATAGTCATGTGAGGGGTATACGCCGCGAAGCTAGTCCATTCAATACCGGTTGTAATGTTACAGCAGGATCCATTCAGTGGACATGGTAGTCAATCAAAACATTCCTTCTCATTTACAGATCTCTGATTACCGCACTCATGCAATGCATAAGGGCAAGTAGGGACGTGCTTTCTCTGCAACGAACCTTAGACCTAATGTTCAGAGGCAGGTATTTTTGTTGAAGGTCTCCTCTGAACAGCGTCGGAAATTGCTGTTGACTGGTCTCGTTTCTACTGCTCGCGAGGTTGGTGCCACCTGTTCTCCGTGCGCAATGGAACAACACCGCCACAGCACGGTCCTGAAATTGCTGTGGCCAAACTGGCAGTGAAGACAGTGCACCATGAGAGATGTCGTATACAGGACAGTGAGGAGTCGGATACATCTACCCCTCACACACCGCCCCCTCAAGTGAGTCTGTTGGTTGCTGCATCCTGTAGTGCTGAGTCCTGCACTACTAACAGGGTCGATGGTGTGAAAATGGAAGCTGAGGTGGCTAGTGTCTCTCCTAGTATCCCTCCCACAGCTGCAGCAACTCCTGCACAAACATACAAAGGTGGGGAAGTCGTTGAGCCTTCTGGTGTTGCAATGACTAAACAGCAGAAAACTGAGGCGCCCCTGAATTTATCTGTTCCGTTGACGTCCCCCATTCAGGCGACGTGGCAACGACCTTCTGTTGTTACTCCCATCGAGGGTATTTGTTTACAGGAAGTCCTGCCTGTCGACCAAGATGTACCCTCTCTTGTGCGTTGATCAGAATATCAAGTCTCTAATTCTAATTGTTTTCACCAACTTTGGTTAATGTTCAACAACCAAAAATGAATGAGAAGGCGTTATATAACGTGATACCGTTTCCTTCTTTCTCGTCTCAACATATACCTATGGCACAAGAGTAACATAATCTGCCTGACGTTGTCGTCTACTTCCAGCAATGATAAGGACAATGCGCCGGGACAAATAGGTGCTCTCGTACATGAAGTCAGTGTATTGAACAGAAAGCAAAGTTTTTAATAGTAGACAGTAGTTGTAGCATAGCAATTGTCATTGCCCTAATTTTGTCATGCTTTTCAAAGATTGGGTTCACTTCAGTTCCTAGTAGTTTTCTATCATGGAGAATTCAAACGCACACATCACATTCCGCTTGAGTAGCTACTAATGACAGATTTCCCCTCTGTCGTCATCAAGTCTACTCCGATGCTGCTTAAGTACGAGGCCGGAGGGTGAACGATGTCGCAGTTCTACTTCACGGAGGAAGAAACAACTAGAAAGAAAACACTTTGGCAACAGAGGTTGCGCGATTCGAATGCCGAGCAGAAAATAAAGCGAAGGAAATCCCTACGTTTGTGGCTTGTAAACCACCCTGTTCCTAACGATCGATTAAATGTACACAATTTAAATGTTTTAATTGCGTATTAGGGCTTGTTTCAGTGAGAAGGGTGTAAGGAAAAGCTCTGTCAATTGTAGGGGCCGCGTATGTGGCGTTGCAGTGTCAGTCGTACTAAACACGACGACAGCATCCATCTTATGACGACTCGGCTTTGTATCACACAACGAGATTTGCCGCGAAATGTGGAATTGTATGTGTAAATGTTCTAAGGTAGATGACTACATCTCCATACGCGTTTCCGGGGCTCGGTTTACAGTGGTGAGTTTTCGACACTGCTAAAGGTGCAAGTGCTTGCCGACCATCAGAAGCACCCGTGTAACAAAAGTCGTTACAGTTTGCCCAGTGACGAATCACCGGACAAAAATTTGGTCACTCTCTTTCATAAGGGAGGATTTCGAGCTAAATGACTGCACGAGCTACGCAGTTATCATATTCCAAAATCCTTGCTTCGATGAAAGTAGGGATGTAGGCTACGTCGGTCGTCAGAACTAAAACTCTACGAAAGGCGAAAATTTTTGACACAACGGAACGTTAATCTCTAACCCAGTATTATGAATTCCCTCTTCAAGTAACGTATCCTGGCACATCTTTCTTATCTCGATATTATATCGTTAGCCGTATTCGATTAAGGAGAAGTCATAGCCTTTTATTCCCTGTAAAAATCGGGCATTACGGATATTACTTCACAAAGCATAATAAAACACATCACACGTACTCCTCAGTAAATGGCCAGAAAACCATGTGCTTCCCGTCAAACCGATATTCGGTCTCCTGTGAAAACGGCCAGCTAAATGAGCCACAGTTCAACAAGAACAGAAAATCGTCGAATTACTGCAATTCTATCGTTTGTGTAAAAAACGAATTGCCGGGACAGTGTTTGAAACGTTTGCTGTCGTTACACCTAGCCAAACGTAACAACGATAGTTATCGGACTAATACTGCGACTCTTGGGGAAATTTGGTTAACTGAATTACTACATGTGTGACACTAATACAACAACGAGATCAGTTCATGAAATCAGTTCTTGATTCCAGGTACAGAGACTACAACTGTCTGATCTATTTGCTTTCAGATACCATCAAGCAGGGATTGAAGCATGCGCCGTCTGTTTCTGCATCTCTATGGTCCATGGCATGAAGGGTGGTGTTTGTCCATATACGAGAACTAGGGGCGTATAACGCAGTCAAGCACCGTAAAATAAAGCTTTGGTGGCCTTCGTTCTCGCTATCGCTGCTGCCCAGCGACACGACCGAATAATATCGCTGACACAAGTTTCTTTTTCTTTTCATCGCCCTTTCAGTGAATTAATTCTCGACTTGGATGCGGTCCTCCTCCATTGTGTACAGGCCCTCGACGCATCGTTTTTTATCTGTTGCCGTTTGACGAATGCTGTTTATAGAATCAGAGGGAGAACAGCGGGACACATTGCCACGAAGTAAAACTGGTTCTCACACTGAGTTTATATTTCGCATCGATACAAAACACATGATACTGTTATCTTGTTTGTTGGGTCTAGACAAGCGATAGCTGGTGACAACATATCCGCTAATTCTACATACATGATTAAGATATCGGCTTGAATCGAGAGGGATATTTCTAGCCACTCCAAACATCAAAACCATGGAGTGTGAACACGTTCCCCTTTTTACCGCTTCGCATATTCTGCACAACGCATGCCATCCAGGTGAGCATAATAAAACAGTATCACGTGAGTTAACTGGCTTGGATAAAAACGTTTTAAAGGTAGTTTTGACGATTTCCTTTACGTGTTTTCCGTAAGGTTTTCTCATACACTCGCCTCCTTCTCATGTAAGTTAACATAAGCAGGAGGCAGCTGTATCAGAAGGCTATGTGCGGAGTACGAAACAGCACCCTCCGGATCCATTAAAATGGTACAACTGGCCAGCGACTAGGAGTGTGATTTCCATGTGGGAACGGACACGCATCTTGCAATGTAGGGATACGCGAGCTTCTCATGTGGGAAAATATTAAAAATTAAGTCGCTGCAGCAAGTAGGGATTCACTCTCATTTCGATTATGATCACTTGCTTGTGAATTATTTTTCCGTTTTCATTTACTTCAGAAAACTGCCATTACTCACGAGATAATTAAAAACTGCCATCATTCCGCGGTGCTAGTAGCAACAGTCAGTCGCTGAGACAGTAACAATGCTGTGTTGGTTGAAGGAGACATAAGATTAACTTAAAACTAAATTGGATTTGTTAAAATTAGATACAGTGGGAATTAGTGAAGTTCGGTGGCAGGTGGAACAAGACTTTTGGTCAGGTGAATACAGGGTTATAAATACAAAGTCAAATAGGGGTAATGCAGGAGTAGGTTTAATAATAAATAAAAAAATAGTAGTATGGTTAAGCTACTACAAACAGCATAGCGAACGCATTATTGGGGCCAAGATATACACGAAGCCCACGCCTACTACAGTAGTACAAGTTTACACGCCAACAAGTTCTGCAGATGATGAAGAAATTGATGAAATGTGTGATGAGATAAAAGAGAAAAAATTGTTCAGGTACTGAAGGGGGACGAAAATTTAATAGTCATGGGTGACTGGAATTCGAGAGTAGGAAAAGGGAGAGAAGGAAATATAGTAGGTGAATGTGGATTGGGGCTAAGAAATGAAAGAAGAAGCCGCCTGGTAGAATTTTGCACAGAGCACAACTTAATCATAGCTAACACTTGGTTCAAGAATCATGAAAGAAGGTTGTATACATGGAAGTACCCTGGAGATACTAAAAGGTATCAGATAGATTATATAATGGTAAGACGGAGATTTAGGAAACAGGTTTTAAATTGTAAGACATTTCCAGGGGCAGATGTGGACTCTGACCACAATCTATCGGTTATGAACTGTAGATTAAAACTGAAGAAACTGCAAAAAGGTGGGAATTTAATGAGATGGGACCTGGATAAACTGAAAGAACCAGAGGTTGTACGGAGTTTCAGGCAGACCATAAGGGAACAATTCACAGGAATGGGGGAAAGAAATACAGTAGAAGAAGAATGGGTAGCTTTGAGGAATGAAATAGTGAAGGCAGCAGAGGATCAAATAGGAAAAAGACGAGGGCTAGTAGAAACCCTTGGGTAACAGAAGAAACATTAAATTTAATTGATGAAAGGCGAAAATATAAAACTGCAGCAAATGAAGCAGGCAAAAAGGAAAACAAACATCTCAAAAATGACATCTACAGGAAGTGCAAAATGGCTAAGCAGGAATGGCTAGAGGACAAATGTAAGGATGTAGAGGCTTATCTCACTAGGGGTAAGATAGATACTGCCTACAGGAAAATTAAAGACACCTTTGGAGAAAAGAGAACCACTTGTATGAATACCAAGAGCTCAGATGTAAACCCAGTTCTAAGCAAATCAGGGAAAGCAGAAAGGTGGAAGGAGTATATAGGGGGTCTATACAAGGGTGATGTACTTGAGGACAATATTATGGAAATGGAAGAGGATGTAGATGAAGATGTAATGGGAGATATGATACTGCGTAAAGAGTTTGACAGAGCGCTGAAAGACCTGAGTCGAAACAAGGCCCCCGGAGTAGACAACATTCCATTAGAACTACTGACAGCCTTGGCAGAGCCAGTCCTGACAAAACTCTACCGTCTGGTGAGCAAGATTTATGAGACAGGCGAAATACCCTCAGACTTCAAGAAGAATATAATAATACCAATCCTAAAGAAAGCAGGTGTTCACAGATGTGAAAATTACCGATCTATCAGTTTAATAAGTCACAGCGGCAAAATAATTTACTGACAAATGGAAAAAATGGTAGAAGCCGACCTCGGGGAAGATCAGTTTGGATTCCGTAGAAATGTTGGAACACGTGAGGTAATACTGACCCTACGACTTATCTTAGAAGAAAGATTAAGGAAAGGCAAACCTACGTTTCTAGCATTTGTAGACTTAGAGAAAGCTTTTGACAATGTTGATTGGAATACTCTCTTTCAAATTCTGAAAGTGGCAGGGGTAAAATACAGGGAGCGAAAGGCTATTTACAAATTGTACAGAAAACAGATGGCAGTCGAGGGGTATGAAAGGGAAGCAGTGGTTGGGAAGGGAGTGAGACAGGATTGTAGCCTATCCCCGATGTTATTTAATCTGTATATTGAGCAAGCAATAGAAGAAACAAAAGAAAAGTTCGGAGTAGGTATTGAAATCCATGGAGAAGAAATAAAAACTTTGAGGTTCGCTGATGACATTGTAATTCCGTCAGAGACAGCAAGGGACTTGGAAGAGCAGTTGAACGGAATGGACAGTGTCTTGAAAGGAGAGTATAAGATGAATATCAACAAAAGCAAAACGAGTATAATGGAATGTGATCGAATTAAGTCGGGTAATGCTGAGGGAATTAGATTAGGAAATGAGACTTTTAAAGTAGTAAAGGAGTTTTGCTATTTGGGGAGCAAAATCACTGATGATGGCCGAAGTAGAGAGGATATAAAATGTAGACTGGCAATGGCAACGAAAGCGTTTCTGAAGAAGGAAAATTTGTTAACATCCAGTATAGATTTAAATGTCAGGAAGTCGTTTCTGAAAGTATTTGTATGGAGTGTAGCCATGTATTGAAGTGAAGCGTGGACGATAAATAGGTTAGACAAGAAGAGAATAGAAGCTTTCGAAATGTGGTGCCACAGAAGATGATGAAGATTAGATGGGTAGATCACATAACTAATGAGGAGGTATTGAATAGAATTGGGGAGAAGAGGAGCTTGTGGCACAACTTGACTAGAAGAAGGGATCGGTTGGTAGGACATGTTCTGAGACTTCGAGGGATCACCAATTTAGTATTGGAGGGCAGCGTGGAGGGTAAAAATCGTAGAGGGAGACCAAGAGATGAATACACTAAGCAGATTCAGAAGGATGTAGGCTGCAGTAGGTACTGGGAGATGAAGAAGCTTGCATAGGATAGAGTAGCATGGAGAGCTGCATCAAACCTGTCTCAGGACTGAAGACCACAGCAACAACAACAAAATCAGCTTCTACATTATTGCTATCGGCTTTTGTGATTAACGTCTAAATGTGCTCACAGTCAGTAGTGTAATTATGCGGATCAGATGGTGCTTTCGTGATTTTGTGTTTCGCGTGCTGGCTTTGCAGTGACGAATAGCCAGACGACCAGGCTGGAAGTCATTCAATGACGTATGTGTACCGTACGTAAAATATGTATAATTTAAGCAGAGGTGGTTGAGCAAGGTTTGCCATCCGGCAAAGTTATACAAAGTGCGAAAAATCAATCTGCCCAAAAGAGTAGGGAGGAAAGACAGTATGAAAGACATGAATTCGAGTACAGCAACTAGCGGTTGCAAATCCATATTTATGGCGCTACAGGAACGCAATTAAAATCTGACATATTGACGTCTTTACTCAAAACGAAATGTATGCGCAAACACACTCTAACCAGTCTCCAGGATGATATCAAGGAAAACTTCAAACATCACATACTCAGCCAACGTTCCAGACAGCACTTCTTTAGAAACAACCACATGTCCATGTTTTATGTTTCCAGATGTCTTAACAAGCTCGAAGTAAATAATAATTAAGCGTCCACCTAACTAAGTATGTTGTAACAAAGGTTGAAACAGACTACCACTTCATGCTGGCATAGCGCCGTAAATATTCAACTATGATCTCCAGTTCCCATACTCAGACTATTATTATTATTTTTGATGCCGTCTTTCTGCCTACACCTTTGGTCATATAGTTTCTCCGCACACTGCATATCCCAGACAAGATGTTACAGAATGATGGTCGAATTGCCAGGAGACCATAGAAAGTGCTGGAAACGGCAAAATGACAGAATGCGTTCGTGGCGATTTATAGCTTTGAAATTTACCAGATGGTAACTACGTGACAGAAAATGAGATACGTTTAACCAAGGTGCTACGATGTAAGATGTAAAATATGTTTCTTCATTACAGAAAATTACCAGCTGAAATAGTGAATGTATAAATGTCGTGACAAAAGGGTACGTCCAGTTACTATGGGCAACATATGAGACCCTACAGCATCGATATTAATGAAGCGAAGGACTATGCACCGTTGGTCAGTTCTCAAGGCATTGAAAATGAAACACGATTTGTGTTGGTAGCATTGCTGCTGTGATTCTGAGTAAAGACGAAATAATTTTATTGCTTCTGTGATGTGGAAGTGATGACTCAGAGACTGATGCATAGTGTGATATCAACTCCTCAACTCCTCTTTGTATCTGGATATCTATCTGGTATACAGTAACCTAGGGAGTAAGCCTTGTGTGCATAGTAATTCTTGTGCACAATGACTCTTGGACATGCAGTATCTCTTGTGGATGTAGTAATTCTTGCATGCACAATAACTGTACTCTTGTGTGTGCAGTAACTCTCATGGGTGCAGTAACTCTTGCATGTGCAGTAACTCTTGTGCATGCAGTAAATCATGTACATACGGAAAGTCTTGTGTGTGCAACAACTATTGTTCATGCAGTAACTCTCATACATAGTTACACTTTTGCATGCCATACCTATAATGCAGTCAGTAACTGTTGGGTGTGCAGTAACTGTTGCATTTGCAGAAACTTTTCTGTACACAGTAACACTTGCATGTAGAATTACACTGGAATGTGCAGGAACTGTTGTACATTCAGCAATTCTAGCTAGTGTAGCAACCATAGTGTGTGGAGGATCTCTTGCATGCACAGTATTTCTAATGGGCAGTGTAAGTCACACTTGTGCAGTGGCTCCTGGATACACAGTAACTCCTTCATGCACAGTGACTCTTGCATGTACAGTAAGTCTCTTGTTTCCAGCTAATGTGTGTGCAATAACTGTGGAGTTTGCATTAATTGCTTTCCATGCTGTAATGCAGAAAGAAATAGATGCAGAGAGAGAAAAGTAGGAAGTAGAAAGAATGGATGGAGGGTGGGAGGGTAGGAGGGCGTGATGGAGGGTGGGAGGGAGGGAGGCAGGGAGGTTGGGGTGGGATGTAGGAAGGAAGGGAGAGGGAGAGAAGGTGGGAGGTGTGAGAGAGGGAAAGTGACAGAGATAAGGGGAGGAGGAGGGGAGTTGGACGGAGGTATGGTGAGAAGATGGAGGAAGGGTATAGGGCAAAGAGGATGATAAGAAGAGAGGGGCTCAAATTCAAAGATATAGTAGCGACAGCAATTGAGAGATTCACACCTCATAAATTGATAAGAGATGGAACTGATCCCCCATGGTACACAAAACAGGTCCGAACGCTGTTGCAGAGGCAACGGAAAAAGCGTGCGAAGTTCAGAAGAACGCGAAATCCCGAAGATTGGCTAAAATTTGCAGACGCGCGAAATTTGGCATGGACTTCAATGCGAGATGCCTTTAATAGGTTCCACAACGAAACATTGTCTCGAAATTTGGTAGACAATCCGAAGAAATTCTGGTCGTATGTAAAGTACACAAGCGGCAAGACGCAGTCAATACCTTCGCTGCGCAGTGCTGATGGTATTGTTACCGACGACTGTGCCGCTAAAGCGGAGTTATTGAACGCAGTTTTCCGAAATTCCTTCACCAGGGAAGACGAATGGAATATTCCAGAATTTGAAACAGGAACAGCTGCTAGCAGAGTTTCTTAGAAGTAGATACCTTAGGAGTTGCGAAGCAACTCAAATCGCTTGATACGGGCAAGTCTTCAGGTCCAGATTGTATACCGATTAGGTTCCCTTCAGATTACGCTGATACAATTGCTCCCTACTTAGCAATCATATACAACCGCTCGCTCACCGATAGATCTGTACCTACAGATTGGAAAATTGCGCAGGTCGCACCAGTGTTTAAGGAGGGTAGTAGGAGTAATCCATCGAACTACAGACCTATATCATTGACGTCGGTTTGCAGTAGGGTTCTGGAGCATATACTGTATTCAAACATTATGAATCACCTCGAAGGGAACGATCTATTGATACGTAACGAGCATGGTTTCAGAAAACATCGTTCTTGTGCAACACAGCTAGCTCTTTATTCGCACGAAGTAATGGCCGCTATCGACGGGGGATCTCAGATTGATTCCGTATTTCTAGATTTCCGGAAGCTTTTGACACCGTTCCTCACAAGCGACTTCTAATCAAGCTGCGGGCCTATGGTGTATCATCTCAGTTGTGCGACTGTATTCGTGATTTCCTGTCAGGAAGGTCGCAGTTCGTAGTAATAGACGGCAAATCATCGAGTAAAACTCAAGTGATATCAGGTGTTCCCCAGGGAAGCGTCCTGGGATCTCTGCTGTTCCTAATCTATATAAATGACCTCGGTGATGATCTGAGCAGTTCTCTTAGTTTGTTCGCAGATGATGCTGTAATTTAGCGTCTAGTAAGGTCATCTGAAGACCAGTATCAGTTGCAAAGCGATTTAGAAAAGATTGCTGTATGGTGTGGCAGGTGTCAGTTGACGCTAAATAACGAAAAGTGTGAGGTGATCCACGTGAGTTCCAAAAGAAATCCGTTGAAATTCGATTACTCGATAAATAGTACAATTCTCAAGGCTGTCAATTCTACTAAGTACCTGGGTGTTAAAATTACGAACAACTTCAGTTGGAAAGAATACATAGATAATATTGTGGGGAAGGCGAGCCAAAGGTTGCGTTTCATTGGAAGGACACTTAGAAGATGCAACAAGTCCACTAAAGAGACAGCTTACACTACACTCGTTCGTCCTCTGTTAGGATATTGCTGCACGATGTGGGATCCTTACCAGGTGGGATTGACGGAGGACATCGAAAGGGTGCAAAAAAGGGCAGCTCGTTTTGTATTATCACGTAATAGGGGAGAGAGTGTGACAGATATGATACGCGAGTTGGGATGGATGTCATTAAAGCAAAGACTTTTTCGTCGCGGCGATATCTATTTACGAAATTTCAGTCACCAACTTTCTCTTCTGAATGCGAAAATATTTTGTTGAGCCCAACCTACATAGGTAGGAATGATCATCAAAATAAAATAAGAGAAATCAGAGATCTAACAGAAAGGTTTAGGTGTTCGTTTTTCCCGCGCGCTGTTCGGGAGTGGAATGGTAGAGAGATTGTATGAATATCGTTTGATGAACCCTCTGCCAAGCACTTAAATGTGAGTTGCAGAATAATCATGTAGATGTAGATGTAGAGGAGGGAATGGGCGAGGAAAAGAAGCAGGAAGACAGATGGGGGACTGAATGGAGGGATAGAGAGAAAAAAACAACCAAATGCCTTTTATACCGTATTGCCTTTCTGTTGTCTATAATTACTAGGTGTTTCCGAACTTAGGTAGGGAGTGTGCATATATATATATATAGGGTAGTATATATATATATATATATATATATATATATATATATATACACACTCCTGGAAATTGAAATAAGAACACTGTGAATTCATTGTCCCAGGAAGGGGAAACTTTATTGACACATTCCTGGGGTCAGATACATCACATGATCACACTGACAGAACCACAGGCACATAGACACAGGCAACAGAGCATGCACAATGTCGGCACTAGTACAGTGTATATCCGCCTTTCGCAGCAATGCAGGCTGCTATTCTCCCATGGAGACGATCGTAGAGATGCTGGATGTAGTCCTGTGGAACGGCTTGCCATGCCATTTCCACCTGGCGCCTCAGTTGGACCAGCGTTCGTGCTGGACGTGCAGACCGCGTGAGACGACGCTTCATCCAGTCCCAAACATGCTCAATGGGGGACAGATCCGGAGATCTTGCTGGCCAGGGTAGTTGACTTACACCTTCTAGAGCACGTTGGGTGGCACGGGATACATGCGGACGTGCATTGTCCTGTTGGAACAGCAAGTTCCCTTGCCGGTCTAGGAATGGTAGAACGATGGGTTCGATGACGGTTTGGATGTACCGTGCACTATTCAGTGTCCCCTCGACGATCACCAGTGGTGTACGGCCAGTGTAGGAGATCGCTCCCCACACCATGATGCCCGGTGTTGGCCCTGTGTGCCTCGGTCGTATGCAGTCCTGATTGTGGCGCTCACCTGCACGGCGCCAAACACGCATACGACCATCATTGGCACCAAGGCAGAAGCGACTCTCATCGCTGAAGACGACACGTCTCCATTCGTCCCTCCATTCACGCCTGTCGCGACACCACTGGAGGCGGGCTGCACGATGTTGGGGCGTGAGCGGAAGACGGCCTAACGGTGTGCGGGACCGTAGCCCAGCTTCATGGAGACGGTTGCGAATGGTCCTCGCCGATACCCCAGGAGCAACAGTGTCCCTAATTTGCTGGGAAGTGGCGGTGCGGTCCCCTACGGCACTGCGTAGGATCCTACGGTCTTGGCGTGCATCCGTGCGTCACTGCGGTCCGGTCCCAGGTCGACGGGCACGTGCACCTTCCGCCGACCACTGGCGACAACATCGATGTACTGTGGAGTCCTCACGCCCCACGTGTTGAGCAATTCGGCGGTACGTCCACCCGGCCGACCGCATGCCCACTATACGCCCTCGCTCAAAGTCCGTCAACTGCACATACGGTTCACGTCCACGCTGTCGCGGCATGCTACCAGTGTTAAAGACTGCGATGGAGCTCCGTATGCCACGGCAAACTGGCTGACACTGACGGCGGCGGTGCACAAATGCTGCGCAGCTAGCGCCATTCGACGGCCAACACCGCGGTTCCTGGTGTGTCCGCTGTGCCGTGCGTGTGATCATTGCTTGTACAGCCCTCTCGCAGTGTCCGGAGCAAGTATGGTGGGTCTGACACACCGGTGTCAATGTGTTCTTTTTGCCATTTCCAGGAGTGTATATATATATATATATATATATATATATATATATATATATATATATATATATATATATATATACTATCCTCCATTAGTTGGGAAACTTGGAAACACCTAGTAATTATAGACAAGAGAAAGAAAAAACAGTACATTACAATCAGGGGATTGTGGCGGCAGTTCCATGTTTTTCAATATTTTATGAACCCATAGAGACTTCACATAGTTCTGACACAAGCGAGACGTATGTTTTGGCTCGTTGTCTTGCTGGAAGTTAAACCCTTGCACAATCAGACTCATACCAGATGTCTTAGCATGTCGCTGGTAAATGGCATGATGATCCTTTTGGTTCATTTTTTCCATCTATTTTCACCAAATATCCGACTTTATTCCCTCTATAGGATCCCCATACCATCACAGAACCCCCTCCATGCTTTACAGTTGGAATTACGCACTGTGGATTCAAGCGTTCAGGGGGTAAATGGCTTAAAAACTGACGGAGTTTACTTCCACATATTTGGAACTTGGATTCATCAGTTAGTAAGACTCTTTCCCAATCCTCTGCTGTCCAATGTTGGGGTGTCATAGCCCACTCAAGCCTTTTCTTCTTGTTAACAGTGCGCAACAGTGGTTTCCTTGTTGCTACATAACCTTGTCATCTGCCAGTCGTCGTCTCACTGTTGACTCACCCACTGGAGTATCTCTCGTTACGTTTATTCAGCAGTCACTTCAGGGACAGTTTCTAATCTGTTTCGTTTACTGGTCACTACCAAATACTTTCCTTGGCGTTCTGATATCTTCCTGGGTGCTCGTGAGCGAGGACGATCTCCATAGGAGCCTGTTTCTTGACGCTGGTGTACGGTTTTGACAACTCCGGTGATGGAAATCATCAGTTTCATTGCGATTTGTCGGACACGATTGACATCTTGGTGGAATGTGATAACCATTACCCATTATTCATAAGGTTCAAATGGTTCAAATGGCTCTGAGCACTATGGGACTTAAATTCTGACGTCATCAGTCCCCTACAACTTAGAACTACTTAAACCTAACTAACCTAAGGACAACACACACATCCATGCCCGAGGCAGGATTCGGACCTGCGACCATAGTCATCGTGTGGATCCAGACTGTAACATGTAGAACCGCTCGATCACTCCGGCTCATAAGGAATCTGGCACTTTGTGGTTATTTTCAATTACTTTCGCAGCGTGTTATACCTTTATCAAACACATCCACAAGTGAACAGAAATATAAACAAAGTACCTCTGCATAGCCATGCGGTCTACTCGCGCCACCTGGCGTGTTTAGTAGGACTGCTTCGACAGGTAACGTTGGTTTACATAAATAGGAACGATACTAGTATGTTCCAAAATGTATGTATATGTACAATGATTAAGTGTACAATACTGTACATGTCATTATTAACCGTTATTTGAGCTTGCTATTCCGTATACTAACAAATAAATCACACATAGTGTTTATATATATTTTATATAGTGTAAATAATAATATGTTTACTATAATTGCGATCACGCCAACATGTTTTTCAGGCAATTAAATGGAGACTGATGAGGAGCAAACACACACTAATTCTCTGGTGATACCAGAGTATGATCTTCCATGAAGTTGGGAGACTTCGATTAATACAGTGTTGACACCAAGTTGTAGAATAGGAGCTGTGCCTAACTGCAAACTGCTATCTGCCACAACAGCAACAGAAATTTACAGATCAAACACGCACAAATCGCCGTACATTGGAGCACTACAATATTTAAACCACAAGCACTGCTGTGTGACGCCAGTGGAGAAGTTTTCAGAAGAGAATCGATGGTAAGCAATTTGCTCTAATGTGGGATGTGAGTGAGATGTGTACCAACCCCACTAGATATGCCTAATGCATTGTGCATCCAACAGTGCACGTGAGATACCAGCCCTGCTAGATGTGCCTAATGGCATTGTTTGTCCAACAGTGTGTTTGACATAGCAGCCCTGCTAGATATGCCGAATGGTGGTGTGTGTCCAAAAGTCTGCATTACATTCCTTAGAGACTATTCACCACAACGTTTAATGACAAAGTATGCGACATGCCCACACTCGGCTTTTTGTGTCTTCTATAATTGCAAGCTAACAACTTTCTGTTATTTGCCTTAATGTGAACACTTGATTCTATCAATGTCTCATTCTTCTAGATCAACAGAAAGCACACTATTGGCGTCGATGGCGCGTCTCTTCGTGTTTTAAAACATGTAACATAAGTGGCAGTCACATCTGATTGACTTCACTTAGGAGCACGAAACTCGTACACCGCCAACAGACCGTCAACCTCAGTTTGTGACATAAATTTGAACTCGATACACCAAATTGTTCCAGGGAAAAACGGATCATAAGACGGACACACAATAACTGATGAAAAATTGAGAGAAAAGATATTTTTTGTGTTAGATAATAAACTAAACATCTGTCCATATTTGCCAGATGAGGCAAACCATACAGTGATAACTGAATGCTGCAGACAAGAGTATTGAGACAACCTGCATTCTGTGCCACTTTCCATTGTTGCCAGATGTATCGAAGATGGCGGCGATGACGTCATCCAAGATGGTGGCTGTGATGTCATCAAAGATGGTGGATTTGGGTGGGAACTTTGAATTTTGGTGAGAAGGAGGTCAACTGGGCTACCCGCACTAACATAACCCCCCAAAAAATGGGGGGAACTTCAGAATCCAACAGGATAACGAACACATCACACCCCAGTTATCTATACTAACTTAAGAAAATGGCAGGAAGATAGGTCACTTGGGCTACCTCCACTATCCTATGTCAACCAACCACCACCTCTTCCTAGGAACTTGTGGGGAGTGGACTCGACCTGTGCTTGATGTAAGTCTTTATTATTCTGTAAGCACTATTTTATTTAAACAATTAGAGGCACTACCACCATCCAGTTTGGTCGCCAACATGTCCAGACTTCATCTCACCTAGTCACAGTAGCACCACCAGAGGGTGCTGTCATCCTCCTGTAATGTAATCGAAGATGGTGGGAGTGAATGGAGGGAAACAATGGGGTCGCCATGGGGTCTGGAGTCCAACTGATCTAGTACACAGTACCACCGCTAGAGGGCGCTCTACTACATGACATATTACAAGATGACCGCCATGATGAGGCAAGTACCGTTATCCAAGATGGTGGGAAACAGTGTATTCACCACAAGGTCTGGGTCTAGTACACAGTACCACCACCAGAGTGTGTTGTCATACATTCCATGATGTAATCCAAGATGATGTTCTGGGGGGGGGGGGGGGGAGGGAAATGGTGGGAAAATGACTCTGTCTGAGCTGTACATAAGTCTCTATTTTGCAGAAAGTGTGTCCATCACAAGATCTAGAGTTCAACTGACCTAGTACACAGTACTGCCACCAGAGGGTGCTGTCAAACCATGCACAGGTGCCCTCAAGCATGAGGCAGCAACGTCCCTTTCATACTTGACACTTAAGGAATTCCTCCCGAAAATAAGTGATCACCTAGACACTGTTGCTGACACGACCAGATGGGAGCGAAGACCTATTTGCACAGTGAAGACACCCCCAGGGGCGCATGCACCTCCACACTGCCATGAGTCACCACCAGACGCAAGCCAGTGTGACCCATCACTCCCTCACTGCTGCTGCCTATACCGACCAGGTGAAAGTTGCGAATATTTTCGAGTATACAGTTAGAGTTCTCCAAGTGTTACACTAACATCACAGAACTCCAGCATGCGTTCATGCCATTCCCATATGCAAGACACCTCTGGGTAGCAAACGTGTTTTCCCATTACTGATGTGATACCTGAGGATACTAACATCACCACATAGCACAGGGTGCATTGTTCCTAGCACGACGTGTGAGATGCATGTAACCATGCTTAACCACCCAGCATGACTGATGCAATGCCGTGAAGTGTGCGTGCATAGCTACAAACCATCACAAGCGCATCTAACAAGGTTCTCAATGTTATACTGATGTCACATGGCTATGCAAAATAACAGCCAGGTAGACCTCTCGGAAATTGTATAGTGTCCCAGAAAGAGGTAATGCTCGCTTTCTTGATGTCCCAGCTTGTATGCATGGAAAGTCTTGCCCTAACAGAACCTGTTTACGAAAATAACGCAGAATAACGTCGAATGCGATCTTCCTCATGGTCCTAACATGGCACCCCAACCATTATGTCTTACCCTTCCTGCTTTCAACATACACAAACGTTCTCACCGCTGTGTAGAGATTCCTATATCCCAGCAAAAAGGATGTAAATAAATAGAGAACTATGATTGGCTCTTATCGAATTTACACTATGAATTACTGATGCTGCAGGTGTGGAAGCACCCTCTACCTTTTTATCTATCTTTCTGCAGACCAGACTTTCAGCAGTTATTTTACACAGATCGCTATATTGCACCAGCAATTAAATCTTACAAACTATCCTACATATCGTCAAATATGGAAAGACACTTATTCAATTACACTGCTTTCCTACAGAGGACAGGACCTTGAATATTAGAACGTGAAACCGACCCAAAACCCATCAATATATCACAGTGTACCCTACATATTGTCAAATACAGAAAGATTCCTACTCAATTACACTGCCCTCCCACCCAGGACAGGAACTTGAATATTAGAACGTGGAGACAATCTCCAACCGATCAATATATCACTGCATACTGTGTCGATGTAGTAAACAATCAATTCCTATCCTGCACCATACAAAAATCGCCCTTTTACGTCATTCGTACATGTAATGTGAAGACAAACAGCACAGTACATATATCAACATCTACATCCATACTCCGTAAGCCACCTCACGGTGTGTGGCGGAGGGTATCTTGAGTACCTCTATCTGTTCTCCCTTCTATTCCAGTCTCGTATTGTTTGTGGAAAGAAGGATTGTCGGTATGCCTCTGTGTGGGCTCTAACCTCTCAGATTTTATCCTCATGGTCTCTTCGCGAGACATACGTAGGAGGCAGCAATATACTGTTTGACTCCTCAGCGAAGGTATGTTCTCGAAACTTCAACAAAAGCCCATACTGAGCTACTGAGCGTCTCTCCTGCAGAGTCTTCCACTGGAGTTTATCTATCATCTCCGTAATGCTTTCGCGATAACTAAATGATCCTGTAACAAAGTGCACTGTTCTCCATTGGATCTTCTCTATCTCTTCTATCTATCTGGTACAGATCCCACACTGCTGAGCAGTATTCAAGCAGTGGGCGAACAAGCGTACTGTAACCTACTTCCTTTGTTTTCGGATTTCATTTCCATAGGATTCTTCCAATGAATCTCAAATGGCATCAGCTTTACTGACGATCAACTTTATATGATCATTCCATTTTAAATCACTCTTATTGCGCCCTCCCAGATAATTTATGGAATTAACTGCTTCCAGTTGCTGACCTGCTATATTGTAGCTAAATGATAAGGGATCTTTCTTTCTATGTATTCGCAGCACATTACACTTGTCTACATTGAGATTCAATTGCCATTCCCTGCACCATGCGTCAATTCGCTGCAGATCCTCCTGCATTTCAGTACAATTTTCCATTGTTACAACCTGTCGATATACCACAGAATCATCCGCAAAAAGCCTTAGTGAACTTCCGATGTCATCCACAAGGTCATTTATGTAAATTGTGAATAGCAACCGTCCTACGCCACTCCCCTGCGGCACACCTGAAATCACTCTTATTTTGGAAGACTTCTCTCCATTGAGAATGACATGCTGCGTTCTGTTATCTAGGAACTCTTCAATCCAATCACACAATTGGTCTGATAGTCCAAATGTTCTTACTTTGTTCATTAAATGACTGTGGGGAACTGTATCGAATGCCTTGCGGAAGTCAAGAAACACGGCATCTACCTGGGAACCCGTATCTATGGCCGTCTGAGTCTCGTGGACGAATAGCGCGAGCTGGGTTTCACACGATCGTCTTTTTCGAAACCCATGCTGATTCCTACTGAGTAGATTTCTAGTCTCCAGAAAAGTCATTATACTCGAACGTAATATGTGTTCCAAAATTCTACAACTGGTAGACGTTGGAGATATAGGTCTATAGTTCAATAGCTCTGTGCGACGTCCCTTCTTGAAAACGGGGATGACCTGTGCCCTTTTCCAATCCTTTGGAACGCTACGCTGTTCTAGAGACATACATTTCACCGCTGCAAGAAGAGGGGCAAGTTCCTTCGCGTACTCTGTGTAAAATCGAACTGGTATCCCATCAGGTCCTGCGGCCTTTCCTCTTTTGAGCGATTTTAATTGCTTCTCTATCCCTCTGTCGTCTATTTCGTTGTCATCTGTGCGACAATCTAGAGAAGGAACTACAGTGCAGTCTTCCTCTGTGAAACAGCTTTGAAAAAAGACATTTAGTATTTCGGCCTTTAGTCTGTCATCCTCTCTTTCAGTACCATTTTGGTCACAGAGTGTCTGGACATTTTGTTTTGATCCACCTACCGCTTTGACATCAGACCAAAATTTCTTAGGATTTTCTGCCAAGTCAGTACATAGAACTTTAATTTCGAATTCATTGAACGTCTCTCGCATAGCCCTCCTCTCACTACATTTCGCTTCGCGTAATTTTTGTTTGTCTGCAAGGCTTTGGCTATGTTTATGTTTGCTGTGAAGTTCCCTTTACTTCCGCAGCAGTTTTCTAACTCGGTTGCTGTACCACGGTGGCTCTTTTCCATCTCTTACGATCTCGCTTGGCACATACTCATCTAACACATATTGTACGACGGTTTTGAACTTTGTCCACTGATCCTCAACACTATCTGTACATGAGACAAATCTTTTGTGTTGAGCCATCAGGTACTCTGAAATCTGCTTTTTGTCACTTTTGCTAAACACAAAAATCTTCCTACCTTTTTTAATATTTCTATTTACGGCTGAAATCATCGATGCAGTAACCGCTTTATGATCGCTAATTCCCTGATCTGCGTTAACTGTTTCAAATAGTTCGGGTCTGTTTGTCACCAGAAGGTCTAATATGTTATCGCCACGAGTTGGTTCACTGTTTAACTGCTCAAGGTAGTTTTCAGATAAAGCACTTAAAAAAATTTCACTGGATTCTTTGTCCCTGTCATACGTTATGAACGTTTGAGTCTCTCAGTCTATATCCGGCCAATTAAAATCTCCATCCAGAACTATAACATGGTGGGGAAATCTACTCGAAATATTTTGCAAATTATCCTTCAGGTGCTCAGCCACAACAGCTGCTGAGCCAGGGGGCCTATAGAGACATTCTATTACCATGTCTGAGCCTGCTTTAACCGTGACCTTCACCCAAATTATTTCACATTTCGGATGTCTGTCAACTTCGTTCCGTACTATTGCACTTCTTATCGCTATAAACAGGCCTCTCCCTTCACTGTCCAGCCTTTCTTTGCGGTATACATTCCAATCTGAGTTTAGTATATATTCGTGGCACTAGATATTTACCGTGAGGTTGGCTGTTATCCACTCCCAACAGGAGACCAGAGTACCCTCAGAGGACCGAAGTCACGGTCAGAACTGTTCTACAAATTAGGGCTTGATTCCCCCACGACACAAACGCATTACTGTCTGTGATCCAGATCTGCTTACTTGCTTGTTTTTCTACACCCATCTCCAGACTCTGGGATTACAAGAACACATATATTTTAGCATGGTTCGCCATAATATAATACAGTAGAGCGTCGATTATCCGAACTCCGGCCAACCGAACGACCGCTCAACCGAACTGTGTACTTGCTCGCACCTGTTATTCTCCCACCATACCATCCATCATCGCCCTCACTCGTAAACCAAGTTTCCCACAGTAGTCGCCGCACTGGGCCACCGCTGCTTCTAATGGGGCCTTCACGAGGCGCTGCTGACCGGCCGAGCCGCCAGTCGCTGTGTTTCAACAATCAGCCCACTTCTGTCGGCTCGGCACTGGCAGCAGAAGTAGCGGCAGTGTCAGAGCTGTCCACAGCAACAGCTGCGCCAGCTTAGAGTTGGGGCGTGCTGCTCCGCGCAATTTGAAGGACTGCGCGCTCCCGAGAAGAGCAAACAGTCACCTTCTGTTCTCTGTTAGGACCACTTGTGTGCTGCTGCGTGAAGAAAACTTGACGATACAAAATGCTTAAACGTAAACGTGTTGTCCTTTCTATGAGGGACAAGTACGATATTATTAAGAGATTAGAAGAAGGTGAATCTGCAACCACTTTATCCAATGAGTACAAGGTGGGGAAGTCGACAATTACGGATATAAAAAAAGAAAAGACGAGCATAGCAAATTTTATAGCCATGCTTGATGCTACTGATGGATCAACAAGCCGTAAAACTATGAAGCTCGCTACTAACACAGATCTAGATGATGCTGTTTACAAGTGGTTTACACAAAAGAGATCGGAAGGAGAACCTGTCTCAGGTCCCATTCTGTGTGAGAAGGCAATGCAGTTCAACGAAAAACTTGGAGGGCCTTCGAACTTTAAAGCGAGCACGGGCTGCTTAAAACGCTTCAAGTCAAGAAACGACATTCATGAGCTTACAATACAGGGAGAAAAAATGTCGGCTGATTCTTCAGCATCTGATTCTTTCAAAGTCAAACTAAGGGACGTATTAAGGGAAGAAGATTATGCTCTCGAAAACGTTCACAATGCTGACGAAACTGGACTTAACTGGAAAGCTTTACCGAGAAAAACTCTTGTTTCACGTCATGAATTAGCAGCACCTGGTCCTAAAACAAGCAAGGACCGTATTACAGCTTTGGCTTGTGCTAATGCTACTGGAAATCACTGACTGCCTATGTTCGTCATTGGTAAAAGTAAAAAACCGCGTTATTTCATGCACGTTAATATGTCAGCCCTGCCTGTTGTGTACACCTCGCAAAAGAGTACCTGGATGTATAGTACGATTTTTATGGAGTGATTTCAGGACGTTTTCGTACCCTCTGTAAAATCTCATCAGCTAAAGAATGGGAAGAGGGAGAAAACACTACCTCTCCTTGACAATGCACCAACTCATCCGTCATGTGATGTTTTAAACGAAAAAGACGAGGTCATAAAGGTAATATTTCTTCCACCTAACGTAACCTCCTTATTACATCCCATGGATCAAGAGACTTTCAAACGATATTACAAGAAAGAATTGTTGCGTAAGTTATTGTTAGAAAGAGAAGAGGATGGAGAAGGAAGTCTCTTAAGAAATCATAAGAATATTGACTTGAAAGACGCGTCCTACATGATCACCGCAGCATGGAATAGTGTAAAAGAAGAGAATTTGAAGAAAGCCTGGAATAAAATTCTGGACACACAAGAAAATTCACAAGGTACGATTGAAAATGACGAACAGAATGATATGTCCAAAATTCTTGGTATGCTAAAAGGAATAGATTGCCACGAATGTGATGCAGAAGACGTTCATGAATGGATGAATATCGATGATGCAGATCCAGGACATTAAATCATGCAGGACAGGGAGATTGTAAACGTCGTCACTGATAAAGATGACGCCGCCAGCATCTCATCAATCAGTGCTCCAGAAAGCGAAGATGAAAGTATACCAACAGCTTCTGAGGCGTTCACTTGTTTAGATACTGCCTTGTGATGGTTTGAGGCCCAAGATGAAAGTGACCAGTTTCAGATATCTGTAATGAAGAAAGTACGTGACTTAGCTGCTCGTAAGCGTGTAGGCTTGCTTAGACAGACCAAAATAAAGGATTTTTTAAACGTTAATTTTGTATACTGTGTGTATTGTTCATGCAAAATGCCTATGTAATATGTATATATTTATGTTTAATAAACTGTGCCACTTCCTACTGAAGTTGCCTTTGTATGTTACTTTGTAATACTAAAAGAGATGCCTGTTTTTATGAATAAATTTACTGTACAGTACTTCTTTTTCGCAAATAAACATGTACAGTTCGATTATCCGAACAAACCAGTTTTCCGAACACCCATGTCCCCCAAGTACTTTGGATAATCGACGCTCTACTGTACCATTTTCGTGGTACTTCTCGATATCAAGCACACAGAAGTAGCCTTTCGATCGCTTGTGGAACATAATTCCAAAGATACAAACTGGAAAATATTTATCTACAAATCCTAAATCTTAACACTTATCCAATTTGCGAGGACCTTTACGTGAGAACTCACTACAGTTACAGGAAACTAATATTTCCACTCTCGAATACTGATGTCGGTGATGTAACAGATTCCAAATCATCCCTGTAATTTACAAGGTCAACTAGGGTGTTTCTCATGTCTAGAGAACCGGCAAATGAGTCTTCCACGTGCTAGATTCCCACACCACAATCGATCTCCTCTCAACTAAATAAAGGCGCGAAATGTGCAGAAGCAGTCAACCAAGCAATTTACACGGGAGGGAATAACGGTCCAGAGCAAACGCACCTCCATATTTAATCCTCTCAGATTTCCACTTGATCACGAAAGCCGTCCAACACATACTAAGTATTAGTTGGCTATTCGCTCGTCTAGAGGACAACACAGTTAATTCATCTACATTCCTACACTCCAATAAGCCTCTCGATTCTGGCAACTCCTACCATTAACGGGAAACATGAATCATTCCCGCCACAGGCCATGCATACACGGAATCATCCTAGAAAACCAGTCACATATATGTTTTATCATTGTACTTACAATTAAATGTTACAACCACAGTCTCAATTGAATGGCAGTCGACAATGAGCGAAGTATCGGAAATACACCCTGCTGACGGCTATGGCTCTGGAAATAGAAATATCTGTACCATTCTTATGACTTGACATACTCTTTCCTCTGCTATCACAGTATTCCACATCATCTCCTTTGCAGATGTAGGAACACAAACACATCCTTTATAAGCCAGATGCTCAAGGTGAATCTACCATGCATCCCCCACTGATTGCCTACGCTACGAAATAATACTGAGAGAAAATCAGCAATGGGTGGACATGTCTTATAAGTTTTTCTTGCGAGTGCTACCATTGTGTCTTAGAAAGAGATGTTAAAAAACACGATCGCACCAACTGCTGTATGTTACTGTCAAATGGCTCTGAGCACTATGGGACTCAACTGCTGTGGTCATAAGTCCCCTAGAACTTAGAACTAACCTAAGGACATCACACACATCCATGCCCGAGGCAGGATTCGAACCTGCGACCGTAGCGGTCGTGCGGTTCCAGACTGTAGCGCCTTTAACAGCGCGGCCACTCCGGCCGGCCATGTTACTGTCACAAACGGTCTGTCACAAACGGTCTTGGTTCATAAGGTGCACACAAGTATTCACGTGAAAAGCTATATGGACTTTATAAATCGAGGCACGACATTACCTCGGAATGAGGTGATCTTTCCGGACAAATGCCGAGACGGTGATCGCTGGAGTGTATATTACCAGACCAGCAGTGGCTGATCGATCAATTTGCGTGCATGCAATCTACCGCCTTGTTCCTTGAAATGTAGGAGTTTTCTGTCAGAAAGTGATCTGTATTGTATCTACCCATAAATCCGGGTTTTGCCTGATTCATACTCAAATAATCTGCCATTCCTTGTGTTGTCTTGCCTATTCTCAGGCAATCCACTGCCTGTCTGCCTATTCTCAATTTCCTGACCCATATTCGCATTATATCGTAACACTGGTGAACAATGTTCTTCGTTTGTCTCTACTCTCGTCGTTCGCGGTACTGTACCGGCGCTACTGTTATATTGTGTCATCGGGTTTACTGGTTCAGTCGCTTGTCTTTCCATTGGTATCGGCTGACTGTATGTGTCCCGTTTTTCTAGACACTGTGCCTGGTTCTGTGGCGTGTCATATGTCACTTTAGTAGGGGCCTTCTGTTTCGACTTTTGCGGAAGTGTTACTTCTGGTCTTTGTTCTACTTGAACTTTCTTAGAGGGCGCGTGTTCATGTACTGAATTAATGCTTGACGTATCAGTTGTTTCGCTACAGGTGTAATCGGTTTCGATCTTTTCTTCGATAGCTTGTATCAACTTCGTTCGAAGCTTTTCAAACTGATCTTTGTTTTAAAGTTTTATTTTATTGATCCGCTGGTCACACTTTTTCAGTGCAACTTGTGCGACCTTGCTTTGAATCACTTGTTCTCCCGAAATTTGTATTGCTGTTCGAGTGGCCTTTTTCGCCTTTTCCATCTTTTAGTCAACGTTGACGATGTCCATTTGGACTTTATCCACGTCAGTGCGTATTTGCAGCTGACCTTGTGTTAGTACCTGGATTCTTTCCCTAGATTCTTTCGCGTCTTCATTTATCTGAGTGATCTGACTACCAATTCCGGCGATCCCTTCTTCCATCGGGATTTTAACCTGTTGAATCTGTGTCTTAATCTCTTGTCTCAGTTTTCAAAAAGGTTTCTGCTGTGTTTCTCACCATGTGAAAACCAAACTGATTGTTACACAGGAGAGTGAGTTTTTCGAAATAGCTGCTTATTTGTGTGCGTGTAGCAGTACTTCCAATATCTTTGAAAATATTGGCACAATTCAGACTACTCTGTAGCTATGGGGATGCTCTTTGTCCCTGGAATAACTTTTGATACCTTGAATGACTCAGAAATACTCCAAATTCTACACATTTACTAAAAAGAAAAGCTAATGGTGTAGAGACTGAGTGTAATGTCTTTTTAATGATGTAATTTGACAACCAATAGCAACTGGTACTTTTATAATGTGAAAATTTGGAGATAGTTTTTATAATATCAGCAGACGTGTTAATATACCATTGAAATACATGTTCACCTGACAGTGGGGCTTTAATCAGGTTCATTGCTCATGAGCTTGTTGGTTTAATATTGTTTTCTATTTCTTAAATAGAGTTTTTAAAGTAGTGATTTCATTCCTCGGCGTCTAGCAGAGTTTCTTGTGTGCATTTTAGTGTGCTCTTGTTTTATTATTGGCCATGCTGCCTTGCATTTATTTGGGGCCCTTTCCATATAGTTTTCCACTGCCAGTTTTAGCCATGAGGAGCTTAGCTTTGCAGAATTTTTGGTATGGTCCTATAAATGTTCTCCCTCTGTTCTGTCCTTTGGGTACAGGCATGCTTATGCGCCTTGTACAGTATGAGCATGTTTTCTCTGATTTTCGAAAGTTCTTCAGAGAGCTAGTTCAGCCTTTTATTTTTAGGTGCATTTGGAGATTATTTTTTTGCTGGAGAATAAGAATACCATAAATCTGTACATTTATTTAGAAAGTTATCAGAGCTCATTTCAGCTCCCCTCTTCGCCAATTGGCAATTACATATCAAGTCCCAGTTTGCACTACCTAGACTCTCAACAAACAGTCTTGTGTACTCTTCCTTTTGACGTCTTACCAGTACCACTTTAGGCTGCTCGATTTTAATTGGTTGCGTCTTATGAGGTGTGAGGATCATAGGCTCATGATCTGTCAGACCCTCTCCTGCAAGCCTGAGTGTGAAGTCTTCCCTATGGAAATTCACTACAATAATGTGTATGTACACATACTTATGTGCAGTACAATTACACACATCAAAAAATGTTTTGTATCAACTCAGTTCAGAGAGTTCCAAAACCTGTACACAAAAGTGGAATAGAATCAACATAAACATCATTTCTGCTCTTTTTATTGCTCATGAAAACCACACATTGCATATTGTACCACCATGCATCGAGACCTTCAGAGGTGGAGGTCCAGATTGCTGTACACACCAGTGACTCTAATACCCAGTAGCACGTCCTCTTGCATTGATGCATGCCTGTGTTCATTGTTGCATACTATCCACAAGTTCATCAAGCATTGTTGGTCCAGGTTGTCCCACTCCACAATAGCGATTCGGCGTAGAACCCTCAGAGTGGTTGGTGGGTCACATCACCCATAAACAGACCTTTTCAATCTATCCCAGGCATGTTTGATTGGGTTCATGTCTGGAGAAAATGATGGCTACTCTAGTCGAGCGATGTCGTAATCCTGAAGGAAGTCGTTCACAAGATGTGCTAGATGGAGGCGGGAATTGTCGTCCATGAAGAGGAACGCCTCCCCAATATGCTGCCAATATGGTTGCACTATCGGTCGGAGGAAGGCATTCACGTACCGTACGTTATGGCATTTTTCATGATCACTACCGGCGTACGTCGGCCACACATAATGCCACTTCAAAACAGCAGGGAACCTTCAAGTTGCAGCACTAGTTGGACAGTGTTTCTAAGGCGTTCTGCCTGCCTGGGTTGCCTCCAAACACATCTCTGATTGTCTGGTTGGAGGGATATGCGACACTCATTGGTGAAGAGAACATGATGCCAATCCTGAGAGGTCCATTCGGCATGTTGTTGGTTCTATCTGTACTACGCTGCATAGTGTCGTGGTTGCAAAGATGGACCTCGCCATGGACGTCGGGGGTGAAGTTGCGCATCATGCAACCTATTGTGCACGACGTCCTGTGGCTGCATAAAAAGCAGTATTCTACATGGTGGCGTTGCTGTCAGGGTTCCTCCGAGCCATAATCCGTAGGTAGCGGTCATCCACTGGAATAGTAGCCTTTGAGCGGCCTGAGCAAGGCATGTCATTAACAGTTCCTGTCTTTCTGTATCTCGTCCATGTCCGAACAACATCGCTTTGGTTCACTCTGAGACAGCTGGACACTCTCCTTGTTGAGAGCCCTTCCTGGCACGAAGTAACAATGCAGACGCGACCATCTAGGCATGGTTGAACTACAGACAACATGAGCTGTGTACCTCCTTCCTGATGGAATGACAAGAACTGATCAGCTGTCAGACCCCCATCTGTCTAAAAGGTGGTGCTCATGCACGGGTGTTTACATCTTTGGGCAGGTTTAGTGATATCTCCAAACAGTCAAAGGGACTGTGTCTGTAATAAAATATCCACAGTCAACACGAATTCTGGGAACTGGGGTGATGCAAACCTTTTTTTGATGTGTGGATTTGTATAATATAGGTCCAATGATACTAGCTTATTCGGAAATGTTGTAACTAGCCCCTCTGCGCTTGCCATTTCTGTATTGAAATCATCACATATAGCAATTAATGGCTTATTATTAAAGATTTTTTAACTACTAGCTCCAATTTTTCAAAAAAGAACTTTATTTCTCACAGAAGCTTACATCTCAAATAGAGAAGAAATACATAATAAATGACCAGACAAACATCAGCAACCAGGCTGTATTTAAACGAATAAAACATATTGGAGGGAAAAAACAACCCACTAGACACCACAAAATAATACCACAATCTAGACAATACCCCCAACCTGGATCGTACACCACTGTGCCATAATAAAGCAATAACTTACACACTCAGTAGTCGAGACATGATACCTTCACACACACACACACACACACACACACACACACACACACACACACTAGTCGTAATATATAAACACTAACAGCGCGATAGCAGATACTCCCACTATTACCAAAACAAACAAAAGAAGAACGCATCTCCTAATAACAAAACAAAACACACAAAATGGCGAGACGACGCTAGTACTTCACAACACAGAAACGTGAATATTTAGTATAGTGAAAGCGCTGGGTACTAAATACCGGAAATATACACGTGGATGAACAACAAGAATAAAGTAAACAATAACAAAAACCGTTAGTAACCATAAGAATTGAAACTGTTTTAGTAGTAAGTAAAGCATACGAACTGTTCATTATTCTAGCAAACAAAATTGTAAAGAAAGAAACCATATTGTCACAGTGGCAACTGAAGATGGTTTAGAATAAAGCGAACTGCGTCTGTCTGAAAAAGACTTCACTGCAGTTGCAAAAAACAGCAATTAATCTATAAAACTTGCGTATCTGCACCTGCGGAAAAATGAGGCCAAGATAGGAAGAGGACAACATGTATACGAAATGGAAGTGCACATGTGCCGATTTCCCAAATGCGAGAAAATGAAAAAGCGCTGGCTAGCAGTAGTACCCAGAAAGGATTTTGTGCATGCACATGATGTGAATAAATGACGATAAATTTGTAATGTGTTATTTCTTTCCATCGCATCACATATGTCAGCTGTTTTTAAAAACAGTTCTGTCATATCTTTGTATCTTCTTAATTTAACTCCATAGCCTAAAAGATTAATACCATGCTGGCTGTAGAATGTTAGGCGTTACAGTAAAAGCGTTGTCAAAGGATAGTGCTATTACAATACGACGTGGTAGTGCTGGAGGGAATTGACATCATGAATCCTGCAGGGTTGTCCATAAATCCGTAACAGTATGAGAGGGTGAGGATCTCTCCTGAACAGCACATTGCAAGGCATCCCATTTGGAAATTTATGGTATGGTCTTATGGGACCAAACTGCTGAGGTCGTCGGTCCCTAAACCTACACACTCCTTAATCCAACTTAAACTAATTTACGTTGTGGACAACACACACACCCATGCCCGAGGAAGGACTCGAACCTTCGAAGGCGGGAGCCGCACTGACCATGGCAAAGCGCCCAAGACGGCGCTGCTACTCCAAGTGGCAAAGCATCGCAGATATTCTCAATAAATGTTCGTGTCTGGGGAATTTTGTGGCCAGTAGAAGTGTTTAAACTCAGAAGAGTGTTCCTGGAGCCACTCTGTAGCAATTCTGGACGCGTGATTTGTCGCATTGTCCTGCTGGAATAGCCCAAGTCCCTCGTAATGCATAGTGGATATGAATGAATGCAGGTGGTCAGATTTGTCACTTGTCAGAATCGATACGATTCACTTATCAGGGGTCCCATATCACTCCAGCTGTACAAGCGCACCATTACAGAGCCTCCACCAGCTTGAATAGTCCCCTGCTGACATGCATTGTCCATGGATACCTGAGGTTGTCTCCATACCCAAACATGTCTGTCCGCTCAATACAATTTGAAGGGAGACTCGTCCGACCAGGCAACATGTTTCCAGTCATCAACAGTCCAGTGTCGCTGTTGACGGGCCCTGGCAAGGCGTAAAGCTTTATGTCATGCAGTCACCAAGGATACACGAGTGGCTCTGAAAGCCATTATAAATGATGTTTCATTGAGTGGTTCACATGTCGACACTTGTTGATGTCTCAGCATTGAAATCTGCAGCAATTTGCGGAAGGGTTGCACTTTGGTCACATTGAACGATTATCTTCAGTCGTCGTTGGTCCCTTTCTTGCAGGATCTTTTTCCTGCCGCAGCGATGTTGGAGATTTGATGATTTAGCGGATTCACGATATTTACAGTACACTCGTGAAATGGTCGCACGGGAAAATCCACACTTCATCGCTACCTCAGAGATGCTGTGTCCCATTGCTTGTGTGCCGACTATATTACCAGGTTCAAACTCACTTAAATCTTTGGTAACCTCCCGTTGTAACACCAGTAACATATCTAACAATTGCGCCAGACACCTGTTGTCTTATATAGGCGTTGCCGATCGCAGCGCCGTATTCTGCCTGGTTTCATTACCTCTGTATTTGAATACGCATGTCTATACCAGTTTCTTTGGTGCTGTAGTGTATAAATTTCCTATGAAAGTAAACCGAGCGAGGTGGCGCAGTGGTTAGCACCCTGGACTCGCATTCCGGAGGACGACGGTTCAATCCCGTCTCCGGCCATCCTGATTTAGGTTTTCCGTGATTTCGCTAAATCGCTTCAGGCAAATGCCGGGATGGTTCCTTTGAAAGGGCACGGCCGATTTCCTTCTCCATCCTTCCCTCACCCGAGCTTGCGCTCCGTCTCTAATGACCTCGTTGTCGACGGGACGTTAAACACTAATCTCCTCCTCTCCTCCTATGATAGTAAATTGTATTCACGATTCCAAAAGTATTCTGAACTCTGTTGAAAACTGCGCATCTCCAGATTTTGAAGATATGGAGAACTTATGTGAGATAATACTTGCTACTTTATATATGCTTTCTGAAGACTCTGATGATAAAGGCTTTTATTAAAGTTTGTAAAGCTTTAAATACATCTCAGGCACAGACTAACATACAAACAAGACAACTTGCAGGTTTTCTCTCATATGGAAATTATTTATCCAGCTGCTTACAGGTTCATGATGGAATCTCGAAACCCGCTACATAATGTGCCATCCAAGCACAGTTCCTTTTGATCTACCTTTTCCTGTAATGCTGCGACAGGACTGCTTACTTTGTATGGTTTGTGAGTTCCTTCAATGTAGCTACCATTGACTTTCTTCATGATTACTTCTACATCCACTCTAAAAATTTTTGTTACCTGTAAATATTTGCTGTTCCACATTTCCTTTGAGCTGGGACGTGTTGCTACCTTGAAGAGTTCTTGTAATTGCCATAAAATACATTTTACTTTCTCAGTTCAATTTTTCCTATCGGTACTTTTACTTATGTTTTGATATTTTTTGGTATTCTGTGGATAGATGTAATCAAATTTGGTTTTAATGCTCTGTAGAAATCCTTGAAAATGACCAGTTACAGCCAATTACTGTAATCCAGGGCGCCATTCTACTGTAGATAGTATTGTCTGAAAATCACGTAACATTTCCTTACATACGACCTCTTTTTACATACATAGTTACAATGCAAGGAAACAGCTGGTTGACTATAAACTAATCTTGTATAAAGTTCCACAAGTAACCGGCGTTCACTGGATTGACTGCAGCTCTTAGAAACATTGCCGTGATGAGAACAAATTGGAGGAGGAAAGGATGGATTTCATGACTATGTTTTTCTGTTGCTGGGTTAAATATAATTTTCTGTTTGTTTTATGCTATTGTCTTTATTTATTCATTGATGCATCACGTCCCATAAATCCAATGCTGCTGAAGAAGTCAAGATATGTATTAACAGCCAGAAGGCATAACATGTGAGGTATTCAAATAATAAATTATGTCAGGAGAAAAGCAGAAAAAAAGTTTATGCATTCCTTTGTAATATCCAGTTGCCATTTTCATCTACTACTTTATGCTAAGCATTTATGTTGGATTGTTCATTTTAGAGATTATCTGTCAACACCCTGGAATTAAAAAAACTGGTTAATATGAAGAATAGCGGTAACTGAAAGTACAAGGATTCTCATAAAATACTCAAGTGAGTAGTGACGTAGTCTTTTGTTTCTTCTGAATATCTTGAGATTTCTGATTTTCTGCCTGATGTCTTTAATTGACAAGCTAGATTTCTTAGTGAAAGTATTCTGGCTATTTTTATATGTTTACACTTCATTTATCTCTGGAATGTTTTAAAGGATAAGTGGATTCATAGAATTATAAGAAAATCATTTTGGAGAGAGATTTATCTTATTCTGTCTGCCCCCTAGTAAACTTTCTCCTCATATAGTAAATTCTCTTTGAATGGTGAAGCTGAGTAACCACTTATGATTCTAATATCTGAACTTTGTCTCTCCTTTAATTAAACATCACCAATGAAGATAGTTTATCTCTGCCCTATGACCATTATAGGCAGATAAACCGTTTACCATTGAGTTCAAATCCGTTTCATGAAAAATAGCAGGAATTAGTGCAACAATGCTTAATTTACTCTATGCCCTTTTTAGTTGGGACTGTAATTATGGGGAAAAAACCGAAGTTGGACAGCAGTTACCTCAACCAGTACTTTTAGTACAGTCAGCATTATACAAAATGAAATAAATATTGAAATAGCCACAAACAATGACGTCCTATCTATTTCTACTAAATATTAGCACTCTAATTACTCGGTAAAGTTTAAAAAAATTCTGTGAGAGCTAAAATAACTTAACTGTGATACTCACTTATAACTATGGCCTGCAGTTATGTTCTAATTTTCATAAATACAGCCAATTCCCCTTTCCTTATATTATGCATGCAGTAATTTGATAATGACTATCATTGTTTTGGTGCAGTTGTTCAATATCTGTGACTTCCAAACGATGTTTTGTTGCACACAAGGCAGCTGTACAACTACTTTCTGGTTCATCATTTATGTGTAGTTGTATGAGGAGCCCGTATTTCTTATGTCTCATGCTTGTTATGTTTTAATGAAAAGTCAAACTTATTTCGATAAGGTATTCCACATAGTTAACCGTGAACACAGTCTACTTTCAGGAAGTTTACATTGCAATTCGTGTGCAACTTTCTTCAGCTGATACAAAGTTTGAACATAGGTTTACCTCAGTGAAGTTTGAATAGTAATCTGTGCACAGCTTCCTTCCACTGACACAAGGAAATAGCTTTGTTTCAATAGTGAGACAAGCATCTCAGTATCTTCTATGGTACTGCTGTGGGTGCTGTTTATTAGACTGTCTTTTGTAATATTTTACTGATAGATATTTTCATACAACTTTTCTGTGCTGAAAAATAAGTTTTCATTTACTTTGTGGCTCGAAAATATTTACTATTCTTTTTATCATTCTTGATAGATATTTTAATCTTTATTCCAATGTGATACATGCTAATGTTATTGAACTATACAACTATCTATAGGACAATTATGGTGATTTATACAAATATAGCTATTTCTGAAATAATTTTGAACTTAAATAACCTACTGAAACTAGTTTTCATGGATTCTGTGTTTCACATATTAAGCAGTGTAGAAAGAAAAACAGGAAATAAGTGTCTTTTGATTAAATGGATAGCACATCTGCAGAATTTTCACTGAAGAATATAAAAGTCACATAAATGTTTTGCATTTAAAGCCCTACAGAACTGGAAAATCAGGGAAATGAAAGATGTTGGTCATATTTTCTGATTTAATGAACAGTGTCTCAGGAAATACTCTATTTTGTCAAATATTGTGACTCTGATGTGTATTCAGCACGTTTTGAAGTATAAGTGGAGATGAAAATGTACTAAAATAATTTGGAAAATAAATTCTTATATTCTTTAGGAGTCCTGTTTTTATATGCAAGAAAAGGTAAACTCCAAGGCGAGGGAGAAATAAAGAAATTAAAATTATAGTTTGTATTCAGGCCTATAGATACATATTTGCAGTACATTGACAAGACTATTTTGAATGCTCATAAATCATCGAGCAGTTTCGTACCATTGTTTTATGTAATGGCATGAATTTCTTTAGTTAAACCACAAGGCTATCTAGGAGAAGAAAGCATTGAAAAACCGCAGCATTTTTAGAGGACCATACACTCTAGCTGCAGTGTTCATCACAGCGCAGTTCTGGTAAGTCTGTGACGTCACGGGGATATATGCAGCCCCGTGGTGCATGTGGTACTGGGCCACACCACACCTCATCGTCTCTGGCAAGAGATGGGGAGGGAGGCCACTATGAAAACACTGGTGATGACAAGGATGGTACGCTGTGTGCTGCCACTGCTGATGGGGGTGCAGTCCTGAAAGCACGATGGGAGAAGGCGCAGCTCTGAGAGCCCAGCTAAAGAAGCACACCATCATAAACAGAAACTGGCTGGTGTATGCTGAGGTGTGAAACGAGAGTAGCCCAGCACCATAATTTCTCCCGAGGGGCTGAGGGTGAGGGTGGACGCCACCACACAGATGGACCCTCCCTGGACACTGCAGAGATGCTGGAGCCATGGAGGGGATTCCATAAGAAGATGGAGAAAATGCACCAGCTTCAGCAGCAACATTCGACCGTGACTTCTTCTCGACGTTACTTCCTGGCCTTGTTCTTTTGTACGATGAGCAGCTTGACTGCTTTACTTACATCCTCCAAACTTTTTTTTTTTTCGCTGTGACATCTCGTTTCGTTTCTTCTGATCTCAAGATCACTTGTAGTAGTTGCTGATTGCTGGTTCCGATTTTTTAACATCGGAAATCCGGTAATCTGATGCAGCTCAGGGGAGGTGTAGTGCCTTGTTTTGAAGTGTCTACAGTTTTCTCAGTGACATATGAATACCTTGGGTAAGATGCAGTTGGGTTCGCTGTTGATAAAAACTTCTTCTGCCGTCCAATCTATGCGCTTTCACGACTCTGTTCATCTTGGCAACATCCCAAAGTCCATTACTCGTCACCTGTCTTTGAATATGGTTCTCACAGTAATTTTTCGAGGGTACTCATCCTTCAAACTGATGTAGAACTCTGGTCTAATCTGGAACAGAGAGGCATTCGTTTTATTCAGTGAATTCAGAAAGGACAATGGCATCAGAACTGGGCCCATTTCTTCTGTCATCTGAGGGGATATTCTCTGAGAGAAGGTCAAGATTATGGTTTATTGGTGTGATGTGAAGTCATACGTTATCCACCATTTAAGGAGTTTTTGGCGATTGCGTTTTTTCCACGTCTTCCCACTGTACAGCAGAGTTTCCATGCGGTGAACATGCACACCCACTCTATGAGGAGAGCTCCCTTGTGCTGCTACCCATGTGTGTTAATTGTTATGACCATCACTCTCCATGCTCACTGGATTTCCTTGTTTATAAGAAGGTAAAGAAAATCCAGCAGTGTAAGTCCCTTGCCCATTTGTCCTACAGCAAATCTTGTCACCCTGCATCTACAACATCTAAGTTCACCTTTCCCTCACCACCTCTCCTCTCCCTATTCCCTGTGGTTCCCACACCCTTCGCTCCAGTTGCCATTTCCCCTAAATGTTTGGAGAAGTGTCCCCCTTCTTTGGCACCTACTGGTGATGGGGTCTGCTCCTGGGACTTGTTCTACCAGTGTCTCCTAGACTAGAGACCTGCTGCCACAAGTCAGCTGAAGGACCCACATTCTGTGTGCCCCAAGTTTGCCTGCTCACTCTCAGTTCCAGATCTTGTTGATGCCTGCTCTCTCTCCAGGCCCTACCCTCTTTGGACTATGAAAGAGGTGGTGGAGGAGGAGGAGGAGGAGGGTCAGAGGAGAAGGTGAAGCAATTTAAGTCCCAGAACAAGGCCCCTCCTCTGCCCTCACAGCAGCTGACTCTCCCTTCGCAATCTGACCTCTTGTTTATTGATGTCACCCTGCCCTTGTTAGTGATGTATGTTGACCCAGTGGCGTGACTGGCTCTGGCCTGTTTGCCTCACATTTGTATTCCTGTTCTGTGCTTATTAAATGGGACTTTAGTAGCTACTGCTCTCACCTTCCTGTCTTCCAGTCCCTTAATTTCTTTTATTTTGCAACTTGTTTTGTACTCCAGGAATCTCATTTTACTGGTGGTCATTCTCTAACCCTTCAGGGTTCCATTTCGTCTGTCAAAACCCAGTTGGCCCTTTGACGGCTTCTGGTGGCGTTTGCATGTTGGTCCATATGGACATTGTTAACACATGCCTCTCCTTAAGGAGACCCAAAACGATCCATGTCCTCCATGTTAATTTTAGCAAATAGAAGGAACATTTTTTCTAAAATCATTAAACATATTGCATGTTCAGTGAATATTTCTCTACAAAGTTATAGTGCCATGTTAAGAACTATTTATTGGTTTTTGTTTTTCAATTTTTTTAAACATATGCTTATTTTTTTCTCTAAAATTTTGCACTTTTTCTTCTATAACTCGTTAATTATACAATATTTTTTTTTACAATTTGTTATAAAAATGACGGAAAAGAAGTAAACAATATTGTGTATAAATTTCATTGATATACTGTTACCACCTTTTGAGAAAATGTTCCTCGAAGATGAAAATTTTGAAGTTGCCGGAAACGGCTTCTAAAGTTTTTAATACATACCTGCCCCATATCATGGATTATCAGCATCCTCTTCTTTTTCCAGTGTTAATTTCCTTTTCACTGGTCTTTTCTTCCCTTTTGCCACATGTTGTAGGCTTTTGTCTCTTCTTCCTGCACCTTTTAGTCTTTCTTCATCAATTAGATGCATTGTGGAAATAGTGTTGTGTCCTGGTTGGAAACCTACATGTTTCAGTACATCACATTTGATAATGTTTCCTTCATTGTAGGTTGCCACTGCATGATACACTCCAAAATGCAATGTATTTATCTGTACAAATACTCTTTTTGGGAATCCTAATCCAAATTAAATTATTTAAACTTTCATTTGGATTTTGTGTTTTCCTATGTAAACACTTTCTCAATAAACTTGGCTGTGATAAATCTATGAATATTAATTACATCAATTACAGCATTTGGTAGACTGTTCTTATGGGCATATTCCTTTTCTGATTGGTACTTACACCATGCGTCACTCCCTGTTGGGCACAGCGCATGTTGTGGGTACTCATTTCTTGATGCAGTATGAAAAAATAATGCCCATACTGCTGTCCTCATATGCTCAATGCTTCTTGTATTTTGCCTAATTGCACATCCATAATATCTCTGTAATCTATCAATTGCGTCATCTGTGAATCTTCCTCTTCCTCCAAGCGTCTTACCATCACTAAGCTACTCGGATCCCAATGTCTGCTTTAGTTTGCGCAAGTGAGCCACCACGCACTTCTGCACATGTCCACTGCAATCCTGTTTTTTAATGTGAATTTCATTGCCATAAGGCTTGAGTTCCTCTACGGCTTTATATTCATTAGAATCACAATCTCCTAGGTAGTTAGTGTATCATACATTATACCACTCCTATGATCTGGAAAAAATTGCTTTCATTCCCTCTACTTCCAGCACTCCACTCGGGCCGTGAAAATTTGCTTCACAACTTTCACTGTGTTCGTCCTTGGTATTGCCCCTACATCTACAATGTTTTGAGAGAATAGCAATATCAATTACTTTGCAACTGTCTCCACTGGTAGTTGTCACAACTTCATTTAGAGATTTATTACCTTTACGTTACCATGATCCATCTAAAGCAACAGCTAAATCTCTACAATTCCCATTATCTGTCACCGCTTCTTCAACTGTTTTCTTCATTGTTGCTTCAGCAATATCTTCAGCAGAAGATCCCACCAATTCAGTATAAAATCCAAACTTGGTTGGTGGTTTTGGCAAGTTCATAATTCCACATAACACTGTCCCTGCAGCACTGCCCTTGTCAATGCAACACAAGCCATACACTAGCCTAACATTTATGTCATACACCTTCTTTCCACTATTACCACTACGAGGAATACTGTTAGAAAACGAAACTTCTGCAACACATTTGTTACACTTCAATAACATTTTACGAGCCAAACCAACGTGTGAAGCTATTTTCAATTCCAGTCCTCTTTCTTTGCAAACTCAGCATAGTACGTTATGTTTCAAAATGTTAGAGAGCAAGGATATGTTAATTATTTCATTCTCATCATTACTGTCACTTTCATAGTTTTCAAATTTTTCTTTGCTGTCACAATGTTTCTTGCTGGAAGAAGTTCTATCACATTCATTTGGAGCAGTCGGTGTAGCAGTCTCAGCGTCATCTCCCTTCGAAACAACAAAATACACTCCTGGAAATGGAAAACAGAACACATTGACACCGGTGTGTCAGACCCACCATACTTGCTCTGGACACTGCGAGAGGGCTGTACAAGCAATGATCACACGCACGGCACAGCGGACACACCAGGAACTGCGGTGTTGGCCGTCGAATGGCGCTAGCTGCGCAGCATTTCTGCACCGCCGCCGTTAGTGTCAGCCAGTTTGCCGTGGCATACGGAGCTCCATCGCAGTCTTTAACACGGACTTTGAGCGAGGGCGTATAGTGGGCATGCGGGAGGCCGGGTGGACGTACCGCCGAACTGCTCAACACGTGGGGCGTGAGGTCTCCACAGTACATCGATGTTGCCGCCAGTGGTCGGCGGAAGGTGCACGTGCCCGTCGACCTGGGACCGGACCGCAGCGACGCACGGATGCACGCCAAGACCGTAGGATCCTACGCAGTGCCGTAGGCGACCGCACCGCCACTTCCCAGCAAATTAGGGACACTGTTGCTCCTGGGGTATCGGCGAGGACCATTCGCAACCGTGTCCATGAAGCTGGGCTACGGTCCCGCACACCGTTAGGCCGTCTTCCGCTCACGCCCCAACATCGTGCAGCCCGCCTCCAGTGGTGTCGCGACAGGCGTGAATGGAGGGACGAATGGAGACGTGTCGTCTTCAGCGATGAGAGTCGCTTCTGCCTTGGTGCCAATGATGGTCGTATGCGTGTTTGGCGCCGTGCAGGTGAGCGCCACAATCAGGACTGCATACGACCGAGGCACACAGGGCCAACACCCGGCATCATGGTGTGGGGAGCGATCTCCTACACTGGCCGTACAACACTGGTGATCGTCGAGGGGACACTGAATAGTGCACGGCACATCCAAACCGTCATCGAACCCATCGTTCTACCATTCCTAGACCGGCAAGGGAACTTGCTGTTCCAACAGGACAATGCACGTCCGCATGTATCCCGTGCCACCCAACGTGCTCTAGAAGGTGTAAGTCAACTACCCTGGTCAGCAAGACCTCCGGATCTGTCCCCCATTGAGCATGTTTGGGACTGGATGAAGCGTCGTCTCACGCGGTCTGCACGTCCAGCACGAACGCTGGTCCAACTGAGGCGCCAGGTGGAAATGGCATGGCAAGCCGTTCCACAGGACTACTTCCAGCATCTATACGATCGTCTCCGTGGGAGAATAGCAGCCTGCATTGCTGCGAAAGGTGGATATACACTGTACTAGTGCCGACATTGTGCATGCTCTGTTGCCTGTGTCTATGTGCCTGTGGTTCTGTCAGTGTGATCATGTGATGTATCTGACCCCAGGAATGTGTCAATAAAGTTTCCCCTTCCTGGGACAATGAATTCACGGTGTTCTTATTTCAATTTCCAGGAGTTTATTTCTTCTTCCGCTCATTGTGCCTTTTCTTAAACACTCGATTGCTGAAACGGCGCATATTGATATCCACAAACCAAATACGCAAAACAGGTACGAGCAAAATTCGTCAAATGCACAAAATTGAACAGTTAAACAATACAAAGCAAACTCCACAAGCCAACACACACAATATAGAGTTTATGTTTACCGATATGAACAGTCACTTGTCACAGAGATAAAGCCATAGAACGTTGGAAAGCAAAACACTGTCTAATTCCGCAGAGACACCCTGCTTGCAGCGAGCGAGCGGCGCCGTCAGAGGTGACACACCAAGTCGCTACAACTGTTTACGCGGCGCGTCAACTTTGCAGCGATAAAAAAACACTTAGAATTCACTTAGAAGGGTGAAACTTGATTTGTTTTATTCAGAAGCCTCCAAATAATTTTATAATGAAACAAACCAAAAAACGTTAATTTTGTCATTTTCATTGTACCGACTCCCCTTAATACTACATTGGAAGCAGTTGTCATCCACGGCCACTTGGACTCTACAGTTACAGTTTGCAATCTCTACCACCCTTCTGTCAGGTCATCAATTCCCCTTCCCATAATTGCCCTCGTTCAGCAACTCCACCCACCCTTCTTGCTCCACAGCGATTTCAATGCCCATCTCACCCCCTTTGGGGTGGTGCTGTTTCATGTACCGCTAAGAACCATTTCATTCTCCCTTCTTTATATTGGTCGCCACACGGTGACCTCTGCAATAGCGACCACATCCCGTCGATTCTCTCATTCCCTTCCCAACTCTGATGGCGAGGTTACCGTGCTGGGTTTTCCGTCATGCTGACCGGCTGTTGTGTATCTTCTAGGGCGTGTTTACCACCTCTTTCCAAGGTTGTATTTATGAAATTTTTCGTGACATGTCCCAGTCGATTAACTAATGATACCTTTGTCGCATTTGTCACGTATCCGTGATAATGGGACTAATAAAAACTCGAAGGAGCAAATTAAAATTGAATTCTGCCCACAAAAGAGACGCCCTGGGAATGCGGATTTCAGCGATTAAGGCAGGTAGCTGCTACGCTGCATGCTTATATGTCCGTGTTTGGCACCGTCTCTCTCCCAGTAGATAATCTCTTTTCCTTCCAATTAATATCCTTCACAAAGAGTGAATTTCTATAGGAAAGACGAAAATTTGAACAGCAAAGTGTAAAATAATTCATTCAAATTCTGTAAGACTGTATCAGAGGATAAACAGGTTCATTAAAGAGTACGCACATAAATGTAATTTAATTGTAAAGTACCGATACAACAAAAATTTCGTGTTTGAAAATCTTTTTTATCATAATTTTGCTACACGCTGTTCACAATGGAGTCAAATGAAATGGCTAGTGCTGAAAATTCATAACAAAATGCAATACGTCAAGATGGTGGAAGTCCCAGCCTGGCAACAGTTGAAAGGAATGCACCAACTCATGGACTGGCCAATGGCTACCGAAACAACCATGATGACACCGGTAATATAACTAATCATGATGTCACTTTTATGAGGCTCGGTGAGACAGTTTCTCAGTTCTCACCGGAAAACATTTCTTCAAATAGTGAAACTGATGCGCGCGGAGCGAAAATTCCTTTGATTATTTTCTCGCGACGTCGTGAACGCGAGAAAGCAATGCAGATACTAGTGAGGCACACAATGTGACACATCTCGTGCAACTAATAACACAACAGGTTACTCAGCAGTTCGCAAGACACCAGAAATATACAGGGTGGCGCACGAAATGTGTTACCATTTTGTTTTTGAATATAAATTTTATTGTCAATACAATCTGAAAGGAACTTATACTACAATGAAGAGCCGTCCATGGAGATTTGTTCTAACCCAGCACATGCTCAATATGTTCACCATTTCGTTTCCTAACTCCTTTCAAACGAACGCTGAAGTTAGTGATTACCCTACAGCACATGTCTTCCGTAATTTCACTGCAAGCTTTAAGAATAAGTCTTCTGAGCTCCATTAAATCACGTGGACGTTTCGGGAAATTTTTTTCTTTAGGTACCCCCAAAGAAAATGGTCACATGGATTGAGGTCTGGACTATTGGGGGGCCAATTTTGTCCCTCATTGAAGCGACCTGGAAACCTGGGTGAAATGATCCACATGTCGAAATGCTCGCGTAAAAACTCCAACGCAGTGTTTGTAGTATGTGGCCTTGCTCCATCTTACATGAACCACTGCATGTTGAATGGCAAGGCATTAGCAAGAACCTGTGGAATGAAGCTATTGCGAAGCGTGCTCAAATAACGCTCGCTGTTCACAGTTTCTTCAAAGAAAAAGGGTCCATTAAGTCTGTGACTGGAAATTGCTGCCCACACTGTAATCCTCGGTGCATAAAGTTGTCGTTCATGAAGCACTTTTGGGTCTTCAGTGGCCCAAAAGCGTACATTTTGTTTGTTAACCACACTGTCAAAATAAAAATGCGCCTCGTCTGAGAACCAAACGTTGTTGAGAGTTTCTTCCCTATCCTCCGCCCACTGAGCAAACAGTAGCCTCTGCTGCTTGTGTTCTTCAGTTAGCTTCTGTGCACAGGTCATCTTGTATGGGTACATATGGAGGTCACTTTTAAGAATGCGTTGAATGGAGCGTCTGGTTATTCCCAGTTGCACTGCTGCCTTTCTACACGATTTCCCGGGACTTCTCTGCACAGCAACTCGTACTGCTTCAATATTCTCCTGCGCATCCAATACTGTTCCTTCCTGTACAAATTTATCGTACAACCTGTGGATGGTCTTCTTGCAAGCGACCCATCGTGTGTTAAACTGTTGTCGAAAACGCCTGTGGAACACAACAAGGTTTTTCGTTTCATGAAAAAGTAACACAACTGCCGATGGTTGCTGTGTCGTCAGTCTTCCATTGTCAGCCATTGCTGCTTACTAGTCTCCTAGTGGCAGTATCGCGAATTACACGTCATTTCGTAACTCGTTTCTTTTTCCAAGCTCTGCTGGTACTGCCATAGAGATTCCAGCGGGATATCTAATGTGCGTCGTAAATTGTGAAAGAAACAATTGGGAACACATTTCGTGCGCCACCCCGTAGGACAACAGTTTGCACAGCAAAATCAGGCATTTAATGATTTCAGGAATAGTATTAATCAACAGTTCAGAGAGGTGAGCAAACCTATATGCTCTGAACTATTTGACGAATTATCCGGGAAGTTCACAGAGCTCAATAAACACCCCTTTTGGGGCCGTGCTGTTTGATCTAGTTGAACTCTCTTCATATAGCACTTTCCTAGGGCTTACGACCTGTGCCATCTTAATGATGGTTCCCCTACCCATTTTAGTGCCTCTTATGGCACTTACTCCACCATCGATCTTTCGCTAACCGGCCATTTCCTTCTCCCTTCATTATATTGGTCACCACATGGTGACCTCTGCAATAGCGACCACATGTCGTTGTTCTCCCATTCCCTTCCCACCTCTGATGGCCAGGTTACCGTGTAGGGTTTTCCATCATGCTGACTGGCTGCTGTATACCCGCTAGGACGTTTTTACCTCCTCTTCCTAAGGTTGTATTTATGACGTTTTTCGTGACATGTCCACTTCGATTACTTGCACCGACGGCATTGCCATTCTCCTCTCAACAGGCCCATAAGCATACCCACCCGTGATCGCTGTCGAGTCTTGCAACGTCTTCAGTAGCACTTGTACTTCGCTTCTCTTATTACTTTTAAACGTCTTCGTGCCGAAACCTGTTACTTAATCAGACACAACAGTTGCAGAGAGCTGGTGCTGTATACTTCTCCAACGCGCCACAGCTGTCTGGCAAGTGTTCGAAACAGCTCACTGTCATGATGGAACTAATCTGTCACAGACACATATGAATGGAGATGACAGCACTGCAGCAGAAAAATTGTGAAGTGTATTGATTTTCATGTGAATCACGGATATTTACCGTCTATAAACCGTGAATTACTCAACAATTCACTTCAAATGTTTCCTTTCCCAGAGTAATTTATCTGAAAGAAAGCACTATACGAAACATTGCACACGTCTAAGTAAATGGGCAAATCATTAGTCAGCCTGATCATTAGTGTTTCTGAAAGACATAGGACTAACTATGAGAAGTATTAACGACATTCACACTAAGAATATTTTTGTACAGATGAATGTATAAATAGACCATGGCTTAAAATAATTAAAGGTAAAGCAAAGGTACCAAGAGATAATAAGCATATCCCCTGTAACGGCATATGCAGCTTCTTCTTTCTCCTTGTGACCTCATCTTCGTCCTACAATAGTGTAATAGTTACTGAACCTTGAACAGACAAGAGGGTAATCCTTTTAGTCTTCTCTGGAAGGCTAAAACACAAATACCAACTAAATCAACTGATGCTGCAGCATACATTTTTAGAAGTAAAGAAAATCCAGATAGAACTTTCTATTGTTCTATACACTTTAACTTTGTTATAAAACAAATTAAAAATGGGACAAAGACCACCTTCAACAGCAAATATCTTCATTGTCACTATTTATAATTGAAGAAAGTCGGCATTGATTCTGAATGAAAGCAACAGAGAAATGACCCGAATGTCACAAGCCAAAGGAACTTAAGGCTCATTTGGGATTTCTTATATTGGCTGGTGTGTACAAATCTGCTGGAGGATCTCTTGAAGAGCTATGGAACAACATGAATGGTCGACCAGTTTTTCGTGCAACGATGCCACTTCAGTGTTTCCTTACTATCAGCAGATTTCTCAGATTTGACAACAAAGAAGATTGACCAGCTACGCGACGCCATGATAAACTGGCTGCTATCAGGACTGTCTTTGAAATGTTTGTAGAACAATTTCCTAAAATGTTCGTTCTTTACGAAAACTTCACAGTCGAAGAGCAATTGGTTCCATTCTGAGGAAGGTGTCCGTTCCATCAGCACATGCCTTCAAAACCGAGAGGAGAAAAATGGATTAAAATATGGTTGTTATCTGATGTGAAACCAACACGTGTTTTTGCAGCAGAAGCATATACAGAAAAGCCGGAAAATGGTCCACGAGCAATAAATCAAGTCAGAAGTGTTGTATTGAGGCTTGTGGAAAATATTGAGAAGACTATGCGAAACATTACCACCTATAATTTCTTTACGGGTTACATTCTGGCCAAAGAACTTCTAACGACAAATCTAACGTTAGTTGGAAGTCTCAGAAAAAACTAAGCTGTAATTCCGAAGAAAGTGCCGGCAAACAATAGCAGACCAGTGTTTTCAACCAGCTTTGGATTTCAGAGGGACGTAGGGCTCGTTTCGTATGTGCCAAAAAAAGAATAAAACCGTAGTATTATTCTGTATGATGCACCATGACAGTAGCTTGTCTCCTGAAGAGCATAAGAAGCCTGAAGTAATATTACATTACAACAAAACCAAAGGAGGAGTTGCAACAGATAAACTTGCCAGCACTTATTCCTGTAGAAGGCGTACTAAGAGATGGCCTGTTTGTTTGTTCGTTCTATAATATGCTAGGAATTGCTGCAATAAATTCTTATGTGATGTATGTGCACATTAATCCTGGCTACAATCAAACCAAGTTGTACACAAGTTGGCTATTTCTAAGAGAACTTGGATATGGGCTAACAAAACCAATGTAAGAGGACAGAATGACTAAAAATATTCCTAACAGAATCAAAGTAAGTTAAGAAAATATTGCTGCAATTAGTTCAGGAACAAAAAAAAAAAAAACAAAAAAAAGAACAAGAACCGGAAGCAGGGCCGGTGCAAAAAGTGTGACAGTTGTCATTCTTCTGCCAAGAGCATGCTAATATTTACTGGAGTAATTGTGTACGCGAACACCATACCTTTGGAAAGTGAGTTAAATATAGTTCCTCAAAAACAAACAATGTAATTAAATTTTAAAATAAATTTTGTGTACAGTTAAAGCTAAAATTTTAGCTAAAACGTGCGCTTATATGCAAGAACACTGATACAAACACGATTTTGAAGTACCATATATGAACAGTACTTTCTCAACCTACAATTTTATAAAACCTTTTTTGTATTAAATATGTTCAATTAATGGTAAAAACTTCAAACTTCTATTTTTCTAAATAAATAACTAAACACAAAATATATTTCAAAACATCACAGTATAAAATACTGTAAAATTGCAGGTATAACTGATAAATTCTCAACATACTGATCATTTAAATGAAAGTTATGATTATTCAAGAGGGCATCCGGTAATTGCCAACTTGCACTCCAAGCCCTTCCAAAATTACCGATACCCTTCACGTGCCCTACCACTTACTTTCTTTTTTTTTTCTTTATTGTGATTTTAAAACCTGTGGAACAGGTAGGCTGGCAGCAGCACAATACGCCGCTCTTCAGCCGAAGAGAGTACAATGATATAAACAGAGAAGATACATCACTTGGAAAAACGGCGGGATAAAACAGTAGACATATGAACATAAAAAAAATATGAAGCCGTTCACACTCGATGACAATCCACACTACAAACTGTTGACACGAAGCACAAACACTGAAGATGATGATAGCACTAGCGAACGATGGAGTGTGACGGTGAACACTGAACACTAAACACGACGGCACACACGAGACACTGATGGTACCACTTACTATTTTTTTTTCTTTATTGTACTTTTAAGCACCTCATACAAGGCGGGCTGTCAGCAGCATATTACGCCGCTCTTCAGCCTTAAGGGGTACAATAATAAGACATAGAGGTGACACAAACAATACAAGAAAAATGGCGGGCAAAAAATGTAGATACAAACACAATAGACATGAAGCCGTTCACGCTGGACGAAAAAACACTAACACTTGTTGACACGGAGCACAGAATACGGACGACTGCGACGGCACACGTGAACAGTGGAGGCGTGACGACGAAAGAACACTAACCGCAGTCGAAGGCACACACACGTGACACAGATGGCGATGATCTCTGGCACGCGAATGTTCACTGAGCGTGTGCGAGTCCGGGGACCTGCCAAGAGAGGAGGAGGGGGGTGGGAGAGGGAGCGGGGAGAGCAGATGCCATGGGCAGGGGAGATAGGGGGAAGGGAGGAAGGGGGAGGGGAAGCCCGGGGGAAGAGTGGTGGAGGGAGGGTACGGGGGAAAAGGAAAGAGAAGGGAGGGAGGGTGCCTAAAGGAAAGGACACAGGAAGTTGGGCGGAGGACATCATCAGGGAGGGGGAGCTGGCGGAAGCCACCTTGGGAGAGGGTGAGGAGGGTGGAGAGATGGAGACCGGGTGGGACATGGGAATACAGGCGCGGCAGTGGGCAGGGGCGGGAGAGGATGGGTGAAACAAGCAGATGAGGAGGATCGAGTTTGCGGGAGGTGTACAGGATCCGTATCCTTTCAAGGAAGAGGAGGAGGTGGGTGAAGGGGATGAGATCATACAGGATCCGCGTGTGGGAGGGGAGACGGATGCGATAGGCGAGGCGGAGAGCATGGTGTTCAAGGATTTGGAGGGATTTATAAAAGATAGGGGGGCGGCGGAGATCCAGGCCGGATGGGCGTAACAAAGGATAGGGCAGATGAGGAATTTATAAGTGTGGAGGATGGTGGAGGGGTCCAGACCCCACGTACGGCCGGAAAGGAGCTTGAGGAGACGGAGTCGGGAGCGTGCCTTGGCTTGGATTGTCCGGAGATGGGGAGTCCAGGAGAGGCGACGGTCGAGGGTGACGCCAAGGTACTTAAGGGTGGGAGTGAGGGCGATAGGACGGCCATAGACGGTGAGATAGAAATTAAGGAGGCGGAAGGAAGGGGTGGTTTTACCTACAATGATCGCCTGGGTTTTGGAGGGATTGACCTCGAGTCTACAGGCTTGGGTGAAGGAGAAGATCGTTGAAATTTTGTGGTGACGAACAATTCTTCACGTGATTTACTTTTAAAGTTTATTTACTTTACTTTTAAAGATTAATTATTTATTTACAAGCACGGTGGATTCGCAGCAGCACTATTTTGTTTGCACTCTGCGCTTGTATGTTAACTTTGCTATATACATCTTATCTATGACTAGCGCAGTAGTGGCGACTTTGATATCTTTGACGCACGCGCTTTCAATCCTCAGCAGCTTTGTATCACGTGACTCTCCGTATAAATAGGAACGTGCAAATGCTATGAACTCAGTCTCTGACACGCCTTGAAGATGGCTGGGAGGTTTCTAGCCGAAATATCGCAAGAAGAATTGTCGCTGTCCCGAGTGCACGCCCGAAAGATGATGGATCAACAATTCTTCAGTTTGCTGAGGGTAGCATAATACACTTCAGAACTGATCTTTGCATCATGAGGGATTACATCAAGCAGAATAACCCCTTCAACAAGTTTATTAAAGAGACTACCTACACTGTAGTTGTTGGTCCTCGTATGGAATGTTGCTGTGCAGTTTGGGATTATTATGTGACAGGATTGACGAAGGACATCGAAAAAGTTCAGAAAAAAGCAGCTCGTTCTGTGTTATCGTAAAATGATAGGACAGAATGTCATAGGTTTGATACGCAAGGGGCTGTGACACTCATCAAAGCAACGTCATTTCCGTTGAGGCTGTATCTTTTCACGAAAATTCAATCGTCAACTTTCTCCTCTGAATGCGAAAATATTTTGTCAGCGAAAAAGGAGCGTTATAATAAGAAAGCAGAGATGTTTCAGAAAGATTTAAGTGTTGGTTTTATCCTAATGCTCTTCGAGAATGGAACGGTAGAGAAAGAGTTGGAAAGTAATTCGATGAATCAGGCGGGATTGTGAACTGCAGACTACTCATGTAGAAGTAGATGCACTTATTCTCCAAATGACTGTCAAGTGCGTGGGCGGATGTACATAGGATTGTACCACTGTTGTGTAGGGTGATGTTGGACTATCCCCCCCTCTCCTACACACACACACACACACACACACACACACGCTTTTGTAATCTTGGTTGAGGCGACAGACTGATCAGTAGCGTAGCTCGAGCTCTAGTTTAGGGTGAAAGATGATAATTCAGTTGAGAATCGACGAATGCCTAATAAAGGTAATGGCAACAGACGGACCTATAGTTAACCTTATATTTTCGTTTGTGCCACATTTAAATACAAGCGATTCACTTTTCATCATAAAAATTCAAAGTGCAAGGTAAATTCAGAAAATGTGTTTTGGGTAATGGACAACGTTCCCACGAGTATTTCGACGAGTACTAAACGAATATATAGTACATAAATTGCAAAACTGCAAGGGGGGAGGGGAGAGACCCACTTATGAATACTTTCTTCAACACTACAATATACGTGAATACTTTTTGCATGTGTCATCAGGTACTGAAGTTAAAACATTCCTGATTTCAGCTTTTAATATATCTGTACTTCTGATTCTTTTTGTTTGCATAACATCAACCCTAAAAGACATAACCAAATCTTTATCTATAATAACCTGGCGGAGAATTTACGTCTATAGCGAGGCCTTAACAAGGGGAGAGTGGAAATTTCATTGTACACTCAGAGTTTACATTTAATTATCATTCCTATGAAACGTGCAACCACTTGAAAGCTGCAGCAATGAAATAATCAATTTGCACCCATTTCAGGCGACAACATGTCACTTCCATTACATGGAGAAAGGTCACCTGACCAGAAGTAGCTGTTAGAACAGATACTTGCCTGTGCCTGTTAGTTGCTACCTGTAACTATTTATGATATAATATCTACAATAGTAAACCTCATTTTAAATTTGGTAGGGTGTTGAAGGATACAAGTTGTGAATTCATGAACTGCAATTTGAAGCTGTGACAGATCAGGACTGCCTCAGTAATGCACTCATGGAGGTTAGGGGGCATGAGGACAACATCCGGAGTGGAACTGCTTTCAGGGCGAGTGCGCAGTGGTAGAGGTATTATATCACCATGGACGGAGTCAGTAAAACGATGCCACCACTGGAGTTCAACAGGGGACCAGTTATGGATGTTAAGGTCAACACTAATACGGTTTGAAAAGGTATGGCCTGTGTGTGGTAGGAAGTGGTATAGAATGGGGTTATTTGCTTGGATAAAGATAGTGGCACAGGTAACAGTCATTTTGATGAAGAGAGTGAGAGTAAGGTGTTTGGTAGGAGTAGTGTAGAGGGATTATGGCCAAACAGGGATGTTGGTCAAAACACAGTCCTCTCACAGTAACCCAGCTCAGCTTGTTTATACTGGGTTGCAGGAGGTGGTAGATATATTTTCCCCCAACTCCTACTCAGTTCCGACTTAAATTGGAACAATCACATTCTTAAAGCTGAAGAAATCACAGCAGTTGCAAGATGCATGGGAGCTACCTAAAACAAGGATTGAATTTTACTGTAGCGGATAGGTTCGAGAAAGGTGAATCGTTTTGAGATATGAGGGTGTTAGAAATATGATTCATTAGTGGTTGTAATCAATGAATGACTTCTCCACAGGATCCTACGCATGTATGTGCTTGAATGGGAGGACTCAGTTCCAAATCCCAGTATGCTCCAGCGAACACTGTATATATTCCATGTAGAACCAAGACTTTTGTGATGGTCGTGCTTTTTTTCTACATTTCGCTGCATGTAAGACGATTAAGCCTCTCTTTGTAGGACACAGTGGAACCATTCGCGAGAAAACTTACTAAACATGTCGACCCATGGTTGATTTTTTGGCAGTATTACTTCGTATCGAAGGCAATCAGTTATTGACAATGTATTATACTTAGTAGTAGGGGATGTCTGATAGTTTCGCCTTGAAGCGGAAATTTGCAACGGAAATTACTATGTCCAGTCATAAGGAAGGTATGTGTTTGACGTGCAATACTGTGATGACGAGGGGAGGCATACGTCAAGTCATAAGAATGGTAAAGATATTTTGATTTAGAGAGCTTCAGCCATCAGCAGGGTGTATTTGGATAACAGCTGACGTCACGGCCGCCATCTTCGATAACAGTACTTTGGGATGACACCCCTGTTTTCCTACTACTAAGGTAGTGGTTTTAAAAAGGTATGGTGGCAGTAGGGTTATCATTTGACATGGCTGACGTATTCTGCAGCATTAGCGATGGCAGCAGCGTGAAGGCAGCGCTGATGGTAGCAGTGATGGTAGTAACGATGTTAGAACAGTGAATAAACAACAGTGAAATGGAGATGGGGACAGTAATGAGAATGGTGCACAAAACAGGCAATCTTGAAGGCAGAATAAACTGAAAACGAACAGGCACACACACAGAAGAACTGCTGAACAGATCCAAAGCCTAGGGGCATTGCCTATATCACGCCAAAGTAGCACCAACTGAGTAAGTGGCATAGTGTACACTAGCTGATTGGTACTAACCAAAGCTTTTTTTTTTTTTCATTCAATCGCTGGTGGGAGTGGTGGGCCCTTTCTTCAATAGACTGATGGGATCAATTAGGGCAAGGGTATATCTTTATACTGTAGTGACAAGAAAAGGGAAGCTAGATTGTGATAGACATTTTGTGGCCAAATGCTCTCCAGTGAATGAACAAAGGGGAATATTCCAGTCGAATTTCAATGATATAATAGAAATTCAAAATTTAGTTCAGTGAAATAGAGATTATATTCCAGGAATGTTATCCTTTTTTTCACTCATAGGTGCATAGTTGTTATAGATGTTTAGAAATGGTGGAACAATGGGTTGACAATGAGAGCTAGATCTGTTGACAGCTTCTGTAACAGTGTAAGTTCGAACTGCTTATTGCATGGGTTGTTTATATTCAGCAGGTAGTAGATATTTCACAGTGAATGAAGCATTCTTTTGTGTTATGTGCAAAATTTCTGGATTAGGTGAGAAAGTAGTGTAGACGAAAGCTAAGTAAAGTGAAAAAAAATAATCATTCAAAGTAAATGGAGAAACCAGCTGGAGAAAGGGGTGACGAATTTGTCACAAGAAAGAATTATTTAGGGGAGGCTAAAATAACTGGTTTAAATTGTTTATGCTGTAACAAGTGCATGGCTGGTTTGAGTGCTGCAAAAAAACGGAGTGTGATCGAAAATTTGTACAGTCGATGCCCGAAAAATGAAGGAGACACATATCTGTTAGAAGTGATAGAAAGACACGATATTGTTAGACAGAGACCAACCACAGAAAATCCAAACAAAACACGTCATACTGCTGATACTTCGCGTTGAAAGAAATTGGCTGGAAACTTGTTGTAAGGCGTATGTTAGTTTGCATGCTGGTTCAGATAAAGTGGTACAACGTTTAAACAAGGTTTTACAGAGTATTCAGTCGTCTATTGACATGAGAGAAAAACATTCAAACCGTGGAAATACTCTTGCAACAACTACAGCTAAAATTTATGAACACATCCCTTCATTTCCCAAACAAGAGTCGTAATGTACTTCCATTCCTACCACACATTCATCGATCGATGGCCTAGATGGGGGGACATTCGAACTGAAGGAGGAAGAGGATGTAGAACTCCTGAAAGAAATAACATATGTAATAAAAAACACTATCAGTTCTAAGAAACTAGAGGAGGTCTACAGGTTCAAACACAATGTGCCTGAAAAAGACAGGTCATTTTGCGATGAGATCCTTCTGCAGAATACTTGTGTCACTGGGATCAGCGACATTGATGAGTGAAGCATCTCGAAATGATTCTGTAAATTTTAGTAGGTCCACATTTTGTTCTATCAGAAAATATATTGTCCATTAACAGCTGTAAATAATAGCTATTGTCTTCAGTGTTTTGTTTGGGACTATTTTCCGACTTAAGTTAATTAAACTAATAACCTTCAAATTTATAATTAAAGGAAAAGTTAATTAATAACCTTCAAATTTATAATTAAAAGAATGATTTTTAGGCCTTCCCAATAGCCTTCCTTATCGTTATTGACAGAGGTGTTTAAACAGTAATTGGAAAAAGGAAAGTATTCTCTCATGTTTAATCATTAATTACTCATTAACTAATGACACTCCTATTACGACATTTTGATTTTCAACATGGCGATCAACGTGAAAGTTAGACGTGGTTCTCGGAGGAAAAGTGTTAATTTTGCCATTAAAAAGGAGGTGTGGGCAAGTTGTAAATACGAAATCACAAAATTAAACGAATATGTGTCCACCTTGCAATGTATAATCAGTGCTCTGAAAGTGAAAATTTCGAATTTTCAGCTTGGAAAAAGTGAGCCTAATAGTCGACAAATTCCGCAAAGCGTCGCCCCTGCTAGCAAAAAATTGATTAAAGGCACCTACAAAAACAGCACGCAAGGGATACAAAATCGTGTAAACAGTAAAGATACTGGTGAAATAATCTTTGTGCACGAGAACCTTTTTGAAGTGCTTTCAGCTGTAGACTGATATCTCAACGAGCTGTTTCGAACCAAATGGTAAGGAAAAGGACATCAGAGACAAAGAACGACAGAGTCGGTTTCAATCACAGGAAAAAAAAAACACAATGCAAGAGTGAGTATAGTCACCGACAGTGAATCAAAATCAAGCTTCCCTGTAGTTGGATTATCGACTAATATGGACAAAAAAGACAAAACAAACAGTTCCACCACGCAACATTCAAGTACTGGCAGGCCTATCAACCAGCAACGAAGTATAAAATAAACATATTTGCACATACTCAAGGACGGAACATAGCAGCCAAATTTCAGTCTAGAAGCAGTAACAAAATTACTAGCATAGTGAACCCAGGTGCAAAAATTTCTGGCAGTCACTTCCATGAATCATGACATGAAAACAGCAACAACAAATAACGACTCTTTCGTGTTCTTAGGGGGAACAAATAACTTAGCAAAAAATGAAACGAAAGACCTAGTAACCTCACTTAAAAGAAGGCTACATAAGCAGAGAAGTTCAAACGTGATCGTCTTCTCTGTTCCACATCGACATGACTTGCCTGGTCATGTGTTAATAAAGAAGAGCAAAGCACAAATAAACATATGCTAAACATATGCATGAGATTCAAACATTTGTGGACATAAGCTGTGAAGGAAGAAGATTCCACACATTCCATGGCTTACATCTGAACAGACTAGGGAAGGACTTAGTTATACACTCCTGGAAATTGAAATAAGAACACCGTGAATTCATTGTCCCAGGAAGGGGAAACTTTAGTGACACATTCCTGGGGTCAGATACATCACATGATCACACTGACAGAACCACAGGCACATAGACACAGGCAACAGAGCATGCACAATATCGGCACTAGTACAGTGTATATCCACCTTTCACAGCAATGCAGGCTGCTATTCTCCCACGGAGACGATCGTAGAGATGCTGGATGTAGTCCTGTGGAACGGCTTGCCATGCCATTTCCACCTGGCGCCTCAGTTGGACCAGCGTTCGTGCTGGACGTGCAGACCGCGTGAGACGACGCTTCATCCAGTCCCAAACATGCTCAATGGGGGACAGATCCGGAGATCTTGCTGGCCAGGGTAGTTGACTTACACCTTCTAGAGCACGTTGGGTGGCACGGGATACATGCGGACGTGCATTGTCCTGTTGGAACAGCAAGTTCCCTTGCCGGTCTAGGAATGGTAGAACGATGGGTTCGATGACGGTTTGGATGTACCGTGCACTATTCAGTGTCCCCTCGACGATCACCAGTGGTGTACGGCCAGTGTAGGAGATCGCTCCCCACACCATGATGCCGGGTGTTGGCCCTGTGTGCCTCGGTCGTATGCAGTCCTGATTGTGGCGCTCACCTGCACGGCGCCAAACACGCATACGACCATCATTGGCACCAAGGCAGAAGCGACTCTCATCGCTGAAGACGACACGTCTCCATTCGTCCCTCCATTCACGCCTGTCGCGACACCACTGGAGGCGGGCTGCACGATGTTGGGGCGTGAGCGGAAGACGGCCTAACGGTGTGCGGGACCGTAGCCCAGCTTCATGGAGACGGTTGCGAATGGTCCTCGCCGATACCCCAGGAGCAACAGTGTCCCTAATTTGCTGGGAAGTGGCGGTGCGGTCCCCTACGGCACTGCGTAGGATCCTACGGTCTTGGCGTGCATCCGTGCGTCGCTGTGGTCCGGTCCCAGGTCGACGGGCACGTGCACCTTCCGCCGACCACTGGCGACAACATCGATGTACTGTGGAGACCTCACGCCCCACGTGTTGAGCAATTCGGCGGTACGTCCGCCCGGCCTCCCGCATGCCCACTATACGCCCTCGCTCAAAGTCCGTCAACTGCACATACGGTTCACGTCCACGCTGTCGCGGCATGCTACCAGTGTTAAAGACTGCGATGGAGCTCCGTATGCCACAGCAAACTGGCTGACACTGACGGCGGCGGTGCAGAAATGCTGCGCAGCTAGCGCCATTCGACGGCCAACACCGCCGTTCCTGGTGTGTCCGCTGTGCCGTGCGTGTGATCATTGCTTGTACAGCCCTCTCGCAGTGTCCGGAGCAAGTATGGTGGGTCTGGCACACCAGTGTCAATGTGTTCTTTTTTCCATTTCCAGGAGTGTATAACGGATCCAAGAAATAGTGACCAGCAAATTGAATGTGCAGTGTTGTGCTACAGAGGCCATCCCTCGCGAGAACAAAAATAACGAATACTTGGGAGAATCAACTATGAAACACTAAGTCAGTAAGACAATACATCGGCAATACAAGAGTGATATTTTTTAAGACAATAAAACCTTCCACCAGCGCAACACCAGATGCAAGTGTATGTGTTTCATATGTGCCTCAAGCAGACGTCAGTCAACACGAGAATAATTTATCGCTTTTGCATTATAATGAACAGGGCTTAGGAAACAAAACAGATGCTTTTGAATCATTTATCACAATACTATCTCCACATGTAGAAATAGTGACAGAACACCAGAAAACAGTGAACAACATTCAGTATTGCAAATTAGAAGGCTACAACCTAGCTATGTTGTATTGCAGAACACAGAAGACAGGTGGTGGTGTTGCCTACTAATCAAAAAAAAAAAAAAAAAAAATGTAAGACCTTAACTACCTCGGATAAAGTGCTATGGGGGAACAATTTCTGTGTTGACAAACATTTTGAAATTGCAATTCTTAAAATCACATTTTGCGCTATTCCTTTCTACGTCATACTTGTATATAGATCGCCCCATGGAAACTTAGATGCTTTTCTGAAATCACCTGATGGATTTTTAAGTAAATTAATGTCAGGCTGTAGAAGTGTAAATCTTGTCATATGGGGGAGATGTGAACATCAACACTTTACATGACAGTCAGGAAAGCAAACGTTTTACAGATTGTAACCTGTCTTAAGGGGTTAAAGATCTTCTTGGACTATACCCACCAGAATAGCTAACACACATAGTAGTTCAGTTGATCATGTTATCGGAAATTAGGACCACATCATCTCAACAGACATAATAAATGGCCACCTCTCAGATCATTTACGCCAAACACTAGTATTAAAATGTAATACAAAAATCAAACCAAGAAAAATGTACGAGCACAGGAAAATATTACCTGCAAACAACATTGCTACACTAAGACACAGTTTAGGCTGGTAATCATGGGAATCATTTATAAGTACCATTGGGGTCAACAATAAATGAAACATGTTCACAGAAATTATGAGTGAACACTTAAATAAAGCCATGCCATTAAAAAAAGTGAGTGTCCAAAAAAATCAGCCTTCAAAACAAAATCTGTGCCATTAGATTTTAAAACAACAGATCTGAAAGAAAAAATGGGAAACATGTATAGTGTACAAAGACTAACTCACAGTTACATAAAGAACTCTACAAGCAGTAGAAATATAAGTATCACAAAGAAGTCAAGAGATTAAAATCAGAAATAATAAGCCAACAGATACGTGGTTCAGATAACAATTCAATGATTTGCTAGTCCATTGTAAATAAAATCAGAAACGATGAAACAAAAACCAAAATCAATAATACTCTATTAACTGTGAATAATGAAGATATGTCTGATCCCCTTCTAGTCGGCAATGTCCTTAATGATTACTTCATAGATTCTGTCAAAAACGATGTCTCTATGAAACAGGATATACAGCACTCATATGAGTCCTGTAACAAACAAAACTGCTGTACACTACATGCAGTAAGCACATATGACGGTATGCAGCTTATTCATAACCGCAGAAAGAAAAAATCACCAGGATTACATGAAATTTCTCCATATCTATCGAAGAAATGTGAACATCAACTAATGAAACCACTAGTTCATCTAATAAACTGTGTTCCCGAAGACATTCTGTTCCATGACAATTTTAAACTATCTGTAGTGAAACCAATACACAAAAAGGGGGAAATAAAGCATGTACAGCACTACAGACCCATTGCCCTTATCTCAACTTTCAGCGAACTGATAGAGAAAATAATAAAAAAAATCTTGGAACATTACTACAATGCTGACATATTAAATGATTTCCAGCATGGTTTCAGAAGAGGTTGAAGTACCACTTCAGCAGCACTACAATTTGCCCATAATGTACTTGAAAAAATAAACAAAAATTCCCAAGCAGCAGCAGTATTCCTGGACCTCCCAAGGGCTTTTGATAGAGAACATCATGATGTGCTCTTATCAAAAATTGCGAAGAATTGTGTCACTAGAACACTCATACAGTTGCTAGAAACATATTTAAAGGGTAGACAACAGTGTATGGAGATTGTGTACTTTAATGGAGAAATACTGGAGCAGAGAAGGTCAAGTAAGGAAACATAGATTTTGGTGTTCCTCAGGGCTCTATATTAGGTACAGTCCTCTTCATATGCTATGTAAATGATTTCCCAAGTTCTCTTGACAATAAGCAATTGATCACTATGTATGCAGATGATACATCTGGTGTCAGCTATGTAGATGATGAGCCCATCCTAGCTGAATAGACAAATAACTTTATTGAAAAGGCAAGAGAACATTGAAAGAGAGAACCAAAAAGTAAACATAAAAATCTAATATTATTTCTTTTAAACCAAATGGTCCAAACAGAAAATACTGTGATCGATGAAATTCTGCCAGAAACCTGTACAGATGGTAAATTCTTGGGTTTATGCATAGATGACCGACTTTCATGGAAGCAGCAAGCTGATTATATCTGTAACAAAATAACACCCAGTCTATTTGTATTAAGATTATCGCCATATCTTAATTCTGAAGCTCTAAGGACTGTATATTATGGATTAGTGCATCCTTTCTTGTCTTATAAATCAGTATTGTGGAGTGCGGCATGGCAAAGTAGTATGAATTGAGTTTTCATACTGCAGAAGCAAACCTTGAGGATCGCAGCAAAAGCAAAAGCAAACCCCTATTCATTAGACATGATATTGTCACAGTTTATGCCATGTATATTTTAGAAACTACAATGCTAGCGAAAGAAGACACTGAGATCACAAAAAGGAACATGGATATTCTTAGCTACGAAACAAGTTATAGAAAACATTTTCATGTGGTTAACAGAAGATTAACACTGAAAGGCCCCTGTGCCAAAGGAGCTGTTTTTAATAACTTGTTACCAGATGAAGTTAAGATACTGATAGGGGATGCTTTTAAAAAGCGAGTCAAGCGGTGGCTTATCCAAAAATGCTCTTATAACTTGAATTCATCATTAATTAAAATGTAATAAGAAATAATGTAAACTGAAAAATTGTAACTGTAAAAGCTTTATACTTAGTTGAAAACGCACATGCCTGTAAAATTACGTATTACGAGCAATAAATCGAATTGAATTGAGGCATAACCATTGTTAATACTACTACAACTGCTTAATAGTGAAGGTTTCAATACGATGTGTGGTTTGGGCAATAAAAAGTTTTTCTCTGGAATTGTAAGAATATTTTTGTGGAGAGAGATTTCTCATTTTCGGTGTGGTTTGGGCAATAAAAAGTTTTTCTCGTACCCTCAAAAAGTTGGTAAATGGTATGTTATCCTTTTTCTACTCAGCTGTTGAACTGTAACAAATTGAACCAAGAATCTTTGATGCGACAATGTCTTCAGATGCCATACTATTATGAAACGCAAGTTATAAGGAAGGAAGAGACAGAATGCGATGAAATCTAGCATGAAATTTTCGCATTTGAAAGCAAACAACGTCACGTGAACAGACCTGAATGTCGTGAAATCCAATTGGTTTTTCCTGTTTCGGGCCAGGGGCTACACTAAGCGCTGCGCAGAACCAAATGCGTTACTGCTGCTATGTGCATGAAGTCAGACAGGACCACTTGGTGGCCATATTTGTAGGCTGCGTGTTTTCGTTTTCGCTTAGTTTCGTTTGTGTAGTGAATGATGTCCATCTACAAGTGTTCTGAGTGTGTTCAAGGAGTGCCAGGTCGTGATGTTGTTGGCTCTAACTGTCACAATCGCAATACTAAAGCGACTGAAATAGTGCTTCATGGTTTCCCTCGCGATGCACGTCTGCAGAGGATTTGCCTGTGGAAGTGCTGTAGAAAAGACGCTGCGACTGTAGCAAATGCTAGAATATGCTCCCGCCATTTCAAAGCAACTGATTATGTTAGAAACTTGCGTTCGGTATCGCTTAATTTACTGCGCAAACGGGCGCTTAAAACCAACGAATTTCCGTCGCGTAATTTTCATTGTGGTAGTAGCGCCAGTGATAGCACGCCACATGCAACAGAACGTAAAGTCCGTTGAAGAAACACAGAGACATTAAAAAACTTCCGTCCCGGATGATGTTGTTTGTAATGATTCAGATGAAACCACTTCACAGAATTACTTAGTGGAATTACAGTGGAAAACTGCTCCTTTAAACATCCTGTGCATGAAATTGGGAACATATAATAAAGGTCTTTGAACTCTATTGTCATTAGCGAAACAACACCTGCACAATGAAAAATGTAAAAGGCATACACTTGTGTTTCGTTAAATTAATCGAATGCTGAATAATGTATTATCATCCACTAAAATCAGGTCTTTCTTACAGAAAGTAAAGCGGTTTCCACGAATCAAAGGACATTTCCATGTCGAATACTTAGCCCACTATTTCTCACGAAAGTTAACATTTTCTCAGGATATCCTCTGCCTGCACTGTCAACTATGCCTTCTTGGAGAAACCGTATTTTCATTTGCCACCCAGGTATCCTGAAGGATCTTTTAGTTACATTAGCTAATTCACGACCTAAAGTATTTCTCTCTTGTGCAAATTATTTCTCCAGCCATCTGGAGGTTCGTGATACAATCTGAAAACTTTGTACTTAATGTCCATTAAAAACGCTATTCCTTTTCATCTGCCTCTCGCCGTAATGCTGCTATGGAACTGACTGCTTTGTATTGTTTCTGAGTTCCTTCAAAGAAGCTATCAATTGTTCTTCTTTTTGACTTCTTCTACATCTGTTCTAATAATTCTTGTTACCTTTAAATATTTGCTGTAAAACATTCCCCTTGAGCTGGGACCTGTTCGAGGTCTGAAGAGATCATGTAGTTCTCTTAGAAAGCATTTTAATTTTTTATTTCACAAATACACTATATTTTTCTTTCACCAGTTTTGCCTGTGGTATGGCATGTTTGCAGGACATTTTTTGGTCTTATACGGGTAGATATAATCAAATATGTATTTTATGGTCTGGAATAAACCTTTACATTCATCAGGTGCTGCCATTTATTGTAACTCAGGCTGCCATTCAACTGCAGATAGCACTGTTTGAAAATTACCTAACATTTCCTTATTTACAAGCTTTTTGTAAGTACATAATCATAATGTCAGGAAATAACTGAGAGCAATGAAGTATAAAGTATATGCTATAAAGTGTAAAGTTCCAGAACTAGTCAGAATTCATTGGGTCAACTGCAGCTAACACAGACCTTGCTGTGATGAAAATAAGCTGAGGGAGGAATGGTTTTTCCTGATTGGTTTTCTTGTACTGCTGTGCATTAAGTGTTTTTCTGTGTGCTCATTGCTATTTTCTTTATTCATTCATTGGTGCATCACATTCTATAAATCCCATTCCGCTGAACAAGTCGAGGTATATGTAACACAAAGAAGGAGGCGCTATAGAATAACATGTGACATATTCAAACAATAAATTGTGGCAGGAGAGAAATAGAAAAATTGTTTTGGCTTTCCTGTTGTAATATCCAGCTGCCGTTTTTATCCTTTTACTTTATGCTAGGCATTTATGTTGCATTATTAATTTTAGAGATCATCATCTGCCTAGATGCTGGAATAAAAACCTAGTTAATACGAAGAATAGCTTGAACTGGAAGTTATGCACCTGAGTACAAGGACTCTGATAAAGTACTGAAGTGGCTAGTGAGGTAATCTTTTGGTTCGTTCTGAATACCTCGAGATTTCTGATTTTCTGCCTGATGTCTTTCAGTGGCAAGATAGATTTCTTAGTGAAAGTATGCTGGCAATTTTTTATATTTTTCCAATTAAATTATCTCTGGAATTGTAAGAATATTTTTGTGGAGAGAGATTTCTCATCTTCTGTGTGCCCTCAGTAAACTTTCTCCTGTTATTCATGTAGTAAATTCTCTTTGAATGGTGAAGCTGAGTCAGCACTCATGATTCTAATAACTGTACTTTCTTCTCCTTTAACTAAATATCACCGATGATAATACTTTATCTCTGCCCTATAACCATTATAGGCAAATAAACCATTTGCTATGGAGTTCACATCCGTTTCGTGACAAATAACAGGGATCAGTGCAACGATGACTAATTTATTCTATGCCGTTTTTTAGTTGGGACTGTTGCTATGGGGAAGAAACCAAAGTTTGACAACAATGACGTCAACCAGTACCTTCAGTACAATCGTAATTATCCAAAATAAAATAAATATTGAAATAGGCACAAGCTATGACTTCTGAGGTAATTAACACATACATACTGTAGTGTTTTCTATTTATTTGTCTGTCTTTTGTAATCTTTTACTGATCCATATTGTCATGCAACCTTTCTGTGCTGAAGAATAAATTTTCATGCACTCTGTGGCTCGGAAATATGAAAATATTTATTATTCTTTTTATCACTCTCGATACATATTTAGATTTTTCTTTCAGTGCGATACACGATAGTGCTGGTGAATTACACAGCTATCTACACAATAATTTTGGTGATTTATACAAATATAGTTCTTTCTGAAAAGATTTTGAACTTAAACGACCTACTGAAACTTGTTTTCATGGATTCTGTATTTCACACATTAAGCAGTGTAGAAAGAAAAAATAGGAAATAAGTGCCTTTTAATTAAATAGATGGCATATCTGGCAGCATTTTCACTGAAGAATATAAAAACTACATAAATTTTTTCTATTTGAAGTCCTACAAACCGGGAAAATCAGGTAAATAAAAGATGTTTGTCATGTTTCCTGATTTAATGAACAGTTTCTCAGGATATTACTCTGTTAAATATTATGGCTCTAATGTGCATACAGCACGTTATGAAGTATAAGTGGAGATGAAAATTTACTGAAATAATCTGGAAAATAAATTCTTATATTCTTTAGGAGTCCTGTTGCTATTTTTAATATGAATGTTTTTATATCCAAGAAAAGGTAAACTCCAAGGTGAGGGAGAAGTAACGAAATTAAAATTATAGTTTGTCCTTCGGCCTACAGATGCATATTTGCAGTACATTGACAAGACTATTTTGAATGCTCAAAAATCATCGAGCAGTTTCGTACCATTGTTTTAAGTAATGGCATGAATTTATTTAGTTAAATCACAAGGCTATCTAGGAGAAGAAGGCATAGAAAAAACAGTAGCAGTTTTAGATCTGAAACTCTTGAAGTCCATATTCTTTAGCTGCAGTGTGCATCACTCCGCAGTTCTGATACAGACTCAGTCACCTGCCAGTGTGTGTGTTGGACCTTCCATCAAGCTACGGACCCCCTTGAAGATGTCTCCCGCAGTCGGAGACGAAACGTTGGGAATCACCACAGCATTCATCAACCGACCACGGCATAACAGCCCGGATAATTATAATGGACATGATATTTCCGGCCGTGAAAGTTTACATTTTAGTACCTGTCTGTGATGTCATGAGGAGACATGCAGCCTTGTGGTGCAGGGCCACACCACACTTCAGTATCTCTGGCAGGAGATGAGGAGGGAGGCCACTATCAAAACACTGGTGATGACAAAGATGGTACGCTGTGTGCTGCCACTGCTGATGGGGGAGCAGTCTCGAAAGCACTATGGGAGAAGGCGCTGCTCTGAAAGTCTAGCAGAAGAAGCTCACCATCATAAACAGAAATTGGCTGGTGTATGCTGAGCTGTGAAACGAGAGTTGCCTAGCACCATAATTTCCCCCGAGGGGCTGAGGGTGGACGCCACCACACAGATGTATCCCCCCTGGACACTGCAGAGATACAAGAGGCCATAGAGGTGATCCCATAAGAAGAAGGAGACGGAGGAAATACACCAGCTCCAGCAGCACCATCCCACCGTGACTTGGTTTCAAGGATCCCTGGCTTTGCTGTTTCGTAGGATGAGCAGCTTTACTGCTTTGCTTACATTCTCCAGTTTATTTTGCTGCGACATCTCGTTTCGTTTCTTCTGATCTCATGCTACTTGTAGCAGTTGCTGATTGCTGATTCTGATCTTTTGGTATCGGAATTCTCGTAATCTGGTGCAGCTCAGGGGAGGTGCAGTGCATACTGTGAATTATCTACAGTTTTTTCAGTGACATATCAGGGAACTTTTCCCACATGATGGTGACACGCTCCATCAGTGGTCTGATAATTAGCAGAGTACAGCGTAATGCCACAGTGTGCAGGCAGCATCATCATCACATTTAGCTAGAGAGGGGGGGGGGGGTAGCAAGTGCATCCTGTCCAGCGCTTTAGCCCTTTCCTCCAGATGTATGCCTTCCAAGCTAGGTTGCTGTCCAAGCCGATACCGAGGTACTTTCCAGTGTGGGACCAGTATATGAGACCTCCCATTATCTGCACTGGATGGGGATTCGTCAGAATCTTCTTTCTCGTAAATACCGCAAAATATCTCTTCGTTGCATTGATCTTGGTAGCACACTGTCCAAGTTCCCACCTGGCTGCAGGCCAATTGCAAGCACCACCACGTCAGTTGCAGCCACATACGACATGCTAACAGCTTGGTATTATCCACATGGAGCATTAGTTGGATACTCATTGCCATCATAATATCTGCCATGAAGACAGAGTACTGGAGGGGGCCAGTCACACCTTCCGAAGTAGAGGCCAGTGACCACTCAGCTGGCTGCCTTGATGTTATATCTGTATCCATGAGCCAACAACATCACCAAAAACCACTCATGGAGCAAGAAAGCTTTATTCTCACTCTCCAGAGTATGACCTGCAGCAGCACCATCCACCTTCCTCCTTCTTCCAGGCATCAGAAGTGTGGGACCAGTGCTTCACAAGATTTTCTCATGTCATGGTGGCATTTATCCCTCTCTCCTCAGTCCCCACGCTTTCACCCTCCCAATCAACCAAGACCACTTTTCACCTTCATCCCTACCTATCCTTTCACCCCTGTGCAGCAAGAAACACTGCTCAAAATCCTTTCCTTTGCATCTACCAAGTTAATCAGTGCCAGGGCCATCTTTTGGCATCACACTGTTGAAACTGCAAAGGAGACGCTCCATGTAGTGCAAGAGATATTCTGCAATGGAAACTGCAGCGCGATGAAGGCACCATCAGAGGCGAACCTTCAGGCAGCTGCTTAGAAGGTTGTCTGAGAAGAGGAAAAGGAAGAAGATTATCAGGACTCAAGCTGGTGTTCATCACCATTTTTTTTCTGATTTTACATAAACCCATTCATCCAGAGGGCTTGAACCGATTTCTTGTGTATGATGCACATGGGGCCTCAAGATAATGCAGCCCTTTCTTCCTTCCGAAGCTGCATTTCCTTCCCTGAATGTCTATCTCTCTGTCGTCGCTCCTTCCCCTCTGACTTCCCCTTCCTTGTGTAGATTGGCCTAGCTATCCTCTTCGTTTCTACTATCACATATCTACTATCACTTTCCATTTTTGGCGGTTTGGTCCACTTTGGGGTTTTACCATCCTTCTAAATTTTGTCTCCATAATGTGAGACAACTGGGGAAGAACACCCTAGTTAGCGTCTTCGGCACATGACTTTACCACCTCTCCCATCATACCCCTGACTCCATTGTCTATAATGCTATATAGCCAGCATAGTAACCAGGCCATGTAGTGGTATTTTTCTGTTGCAGTTTGGTTGAGCACCTGACAATAATGTCCACTGTGCAAGGTAGCTCTTGCTGTGGTTGTGCGGCACAAATGTGCAGAGCCCGTCATTGGAGTGGGTGTATAGAGGTGGACACTCAAGGCATGAGAGACATTAACTTTTCAAAAAAAGCTTGCCATTCTTGTGAGGTCGTTTCTTTATTTGCCAATGGAGTTTTCATGCTGCTTCTTGAGGACTTACTGTCCCTGGCTACCCTCTGGGAGGAGTGCCAAGTATGTCAGCATGGGGTGAAACACTTTAACTCTTACCTGATCTGTACCAGGACTGAGGGGGACACTTTTACTGCCACCAAACAATTATTTTCCATGAGAACTATCAAAGACAAGTTCGACTTGGATGCTTTGAGTAACATGTGGTCTGGTTCACTGTTGATCAAAACTTCTTCTGCCATCCAGCCTGTGGCCATTCATGATTATGACCACCTTGATGTCAGCCCAGAGCCCATTACTCTTTACCAGTCTTTGAATATGGTCCACTAACCATTTTTTATAGGGAACTCGTTCCTCAAACAGATGTGGACCTCCGGGCCGATCTGGAAGAGCGAGGTATGCGTTTTGTTCAGAGTGTTAACAAAAGCCATAAGGACAATGGCATTGATACTGGCACATTTACTTTGTCATTTGAGGGGATACCCTTCAAGAGAGTGTCAAGGCTATGGTTTATCAGTGTGATGCGAAGCCTTACATCCGACCACCTGTTTTTGGCGATTGTGTTTTGCCAAGTTGTCATCCCACTGTACAGGAGATCCTTTATGCAGGGAATGTGGACACTCACTCCATGGGGGAAGCCCCTGTGTGCACCGCCCATGTGTGTTAATTGCCATGATCATCACCCTCCACACTCACTGCTTTGCCCAGTTTATAAGTAGGAAAAGAAGACACTGTAGTGTAAATCCCTTCAATGTTCTTCCTGTACTGTGCCTCATCAGAAAGATGGCCAGTGTCTATGATATCCAACTTTGTCTTTTGTATATCCTTTCCCCTTTCCCACCTCCTTATCCCAGCCCTGTCACCACTTCTCTTCCACGTCCCTGTGATTCCCACGTCCCTGTGATTCCCACGCCCTTCCCTCTGGGTGCTGCCCTCTACCTGGTTGGAGAAGTGTCCCCCCCCCCCCCCCCCCCACTCAGTTCCAGATCTCATTGAAGCCTGCTCTGTTTTCAGGTCCAGCGATCTTTAGCTTATTATAGAGGAGGAGGTTGAGGAGGAAAATAAGAAGAAGGATAAAAATAAGAAGAAACTTAAGTTCCAGAACGAAACCCCTTCAGTGCCCCAAAGATGCTGAATCCCTTTTCAAACTCAGTCTGACCTCTTGATTATTGACGTCACTCTGGCCTTGTTAGTGGCAGATGGTTCACAGTGGTGTCTATATCCACTGTCCTAACCGCCCTCCTTTAGTAACTCCACACTCCCTTCCTTCAACTTGAGGATTTTAAAGCCATTCATCACTTGTAGGGAGGTGCTTTTTTTATCTACTCAGGCTCTCCTCATAGAACAGTTCCTTACAGCCTACGACCTGCATCTTCTTAATTATGGTCCCCCATCCCATTTTGGTGCGTATAATGGAATTTACTGTGTGACTGATGTTTTGTTCAATCCCCCTCCGCTTCTCCCTTCATTATACTGGTCGCTGCACGGTGACCTCTGCAATAGCGTCCGCATCCCATTGATTCTCTTATTCCTTTACCAACTCCCGATGGCCAGGTTAGCGTGTTGGGTTTCCATCATGCTGACTGGCGGCTGTATACCTCCTAGGGCGTGTTTACCACGTCTTTTTCAGGTTGTATTTATGAAGTTTTTAGTGACATCTCCAGTTTAATTAATGGCGCCGACGGCATTGCCTCTCAACGGGCCCATTTTGCCACCAGTAGTGCGCATGGTAAAGCATAGCCATCGCCATACCCATCCGTGATCGATGTCGATTCTTGCAACGCCTTAAGTAGCACCTGTACTCAAGGTACCTTATTACCTTTAAATGCCTTCATGCCAAAACATGTTACTTAATCAAACACAGCAGTTGCAGAGAGGTCGTACTGTACAGTTCCCCAATGCGCCACAGCCATCTGGCAGATGTTCAAAATAGCTCACTGTCATGATGGACACAGATACATAGGAATGGAGATGACAGCACTATAGTAGAAAAATTGTGAAGTGTATTGATTTTGATGTAAATCGCGAATATTTACCATCTATAAACTGTAATTTACTCAACACTTCATTTCAAAAGTTTCCTTTCACAGAGTAGTTTATCTGAAAGAAAGCACTATGCAAAACATGGCACATATCTGAGTAAATGGGCAAATCATTAATCAGCCTGATCATTAGCCTTTCTGAAAGACATAGGACTAACTATGAGAAGAATTGTATCAAGTATTAATGACATTCGCACTAAGGTATTTTTATGTAGATGAATGTATAAATAAATGAAGGCTTAAAATAATTAAAAGTAAACCAAAGGTACCAAGAGATAATAAGCATGTCCAGCAGTTTTTTTCTTCTGGTGACGTTATCTTCGAATTCCGTTAGTCTAATAGCTCCTGAACTTTGAATTGAATGTATGATACAAAAGTTACATTTATTGTCATGTAAGGTAAGCACGAGTAAATTCACACAATTGTTTAATAACACCTCACTCTTCCAAAATATAAATAAAACAGTTACCATGAAACATTATTGCAGGGGAACTGGACGAAGAAGGCAATACCAGTCACATTAAATACTGCAGCCCCCTACTAGCTAGCAGTGTTGAAACTTTGACATATTATGTTCGTCGCTTAACCCTCACGTAAAAACCATATGCTCAGTGATTGGCCAGTGACATGAAGACACAGCCCCTAGGCGTTGTGATAGAAATGGAAATAGGTCCAATTTATGTATTAGGTCCTTGAATCCACGGTGCGTAGTTCCAACTGTAAAGCATGGAGGGTGTTATGATATGGTATGGGGATCCCATGGAGGGAATAAAGTCGGATATTTGGTGAAAATAGATGGAAAAATGAACCAAAAGGATCATTGTGCCATTTACCAGCGACATGCTAAGACATCTGGTTTGCATCTGTGAAAGGGTTTGACTTGCAGCAAGACAACGACCCAAAACATACATCTTGCTTGTGTCGGAACTATGTGAAATCTCTAGGGGTTCATAAAACATTGAAGAACATGGAAATGCCGCCACAATCCCCTGATTGTAATCCAAACGAACTGCTATGGGATGAATTGGACAGGAGGAGCCTAAAATAGGAAATCATGAGTGGGTCACAATTGTGGGAGGTCCTGCAGAAAGAATAGAGATTAATTCCAATTGAAATCTTGGCAAAACTGATGTAGCACATGCTGAGAGTGCGCAAGGCAGTGATGAAAGCAAAGGGTGGCTAATTAGAGGAAACGGAAATTTATTGGTTGCACCTTCCTGTGTGTTATTTGAGCTTAATAAACATTTGGAAAACAACAAATTGCATGTTTATACTGTTTTTTCTTTCCATGGTATGTAATTACTAAGTGTTTCGAAGTTTCCAAACTAATATATATACTCCATAAGTTTGGAAACACCTAGTAATTATAGACAATGGAAAATAAATACAGTATAAAATGGATTTGGTTGTTTTTTCTCTATATCCCTCCATGCAGTCCCCCTTCTGCCTTTGTGCTTCTTTTCCGCCCCCATTCCCGCCTCCCCTCTCTTCCTATCATCCTCTTTGCCCTGTGCCCTACCTCCATCTTCTCACCATACCTGCATCCTCCTCCCCTCCTCCTCCCCTTATTTCTGTGCTCTGTCACTTTCCCTCTCTCAAACCTCCCACCTCCTCTCCCTCTCTCCCTTCCTCCCTCCCTCCTTCCCACCCTCCCTGCCTCCCTCCCTCCGAACCTCCATCACGCCCTCCTCCCTCTAACCCTCATTCCATTCTTTCAAACTCCTACTTTTCTCTCTCTCCATCTATTTCTTTATGCATTACAGCATGCAAAGCAATTAATGCAAGCTCGTCAGTTACTGCATACACATTTGCTGAAGAAAAGAGAGTTACTGTACATGCAAGAGTCACTGTGCGTGAAGGAGTTACTGTGTATCCAGGAGCTACTGCACAAGTGAGACTTACACTGCCCATTAGAAATACTGTGCGTGCAAGAGATCATGGACACACTATGGTTGCTACACTAGCTAGAATGTGCAAGAGTTCCTGTACATTCCAGTGTAGTTCTACATGCAAGTGTTACTGTGTACAGAAAAGTTGCTGCAAATGCAACAGTTACTGCACACCCAACAGTTACTGACTGCATTATAGTTATGGCATGCAAAAGAGTAACTATGTATGAGAGTTACTGCACGCACAATAGTTGTTGCACACACAAGACTTTCTGTATGTACATGATTTACTACATGCACAAGAGTTACTGCACATGCAAGAGTTACTGCACCCATGACAGTTACTGCACACACAAGAGTACAATTATTGTGCATGCAAGAGTTACTACATCCACAAGAGTTACTGCATGTCCAAGAGTCATTGTGCACAAGAATTACTATGCACACAAGGCTTACTCCCTAGGTTACTGTATACCAGATAGATATCCAGATACAAAGAGGAGTTGAGGAGTTGATATCATACTATGCATCAGTCTCTGAGTCATCACTTCCACATCACAGAAGCAATAAAATTATTTTCTCTTTGTTCAGAATCACAGCAGCAATGCTACCAACACAAATAGTGTTTCATTTTCAATGCTTTGAGAACTGACCAACGGTGCATAGTCCTTCGCTTCCTTATTACCGATGCTGTAGGGTCTCATATGTTGCCCATTGTAACAGGATGTACCGTTTTGTCACGACATTTATACATTCACTATTTCAGCTGATAACTTTCTGTAATGAAGAAACGTATTTTACATCTTACATCGTAGCACCTTGGTTAAACGTATCTCATTTTCTGTCATGTAGTTACCATCTGGTAAATTTCTAAGTTATAAATCGCCATGAACGCATTCTGTCATTTTGCCGTTTCCAGCACTTTCTATGGTCTCCTGGCAATTCGACCATCAATCTGTAACATCTAGTCTGGTATATGCAGTGTGCGGAGAAACAACATGGCCAAAGGTGTGGGCAGAAAGACGGCATCAAAAATAATAATAATAGTCTGAGTATGGGAACTAGAGATCGTAGTTGAATATTTACGGCGCTATGCCAGCATAAAGTGGTAGTCTGTTTCAACCTTTGTTACAACATACTTAGTTAGGGGGACGCTAATTATTATTTACTTCGAGCTTGTTAAGACATCTTGAAACATAAAACATGGACATGTGGTTGTTTCTAAAGAAGTGCTGTCTGGAACGTTGGCTGAGTATGTGATGTTTGAAGTTTTTCTTGATATCATCCTGGAGACTGGTTAGAGTGTGTTTGCGCATACATTTCATTTCGAGTGAAGATGTCAGTATGTCAGATTTTAATTGCGTTCCTGTAGCGCCGTAAATATGGATTTGCAACCGCTAGTTGCTGTACTCGAATTCATGTCTTTCATACTGTCTTTCCTCCCTACTCTTTTGGACAGATTGAATTTTCGCACTTTGTATAACTTTGCCGGATGGCAAACCTTGCTCAACCACCACTGCTTAAATTATACATTTTTTACGTACGGTACACATACGTCATTGAATGACTTCCAGCCTGGTCGTCTGGCTATTCGTCACTGCAAAAGCCAACACGCGAAAAACAAAATCACGAAAGCACCATCTGATCCGCATAATTACACTACTGACTGTGAGCACATTTAGACGTTAATCACAAAAGCCGATAGCAATAATGTAGAAGCTGATTTTGTTGTTGTTGTTGTGGTCTTCAGTCCTGAGACTGGTTTGATGCAGCTCTCCATGCTACTCTATCCTGTGCAAGCTTCTTCATCTCCCAGTACCTGCCGCAGCCTACATCCTTCTGAATCTGCTTAGTGTATTCATCTCTTGGTCTCCCTCTACGATTTTTACCCTCCACGCTGCCCTCCAATACTAAATTGGTGATCCCTCGATGTCTCAGAACATGTCCTACCAACCGATCCCTTCTTCTAGTCAAGTTGTGCCACAAGCTCCTCTACTCCCCAATTCTATTCAATACCTCCTCATTAGTTATGTAATCTACCCATCTAATCTTCATCATTCTTCTGTAGCACCACATTTCGAAAGCTTCTATTCTCTTCTTGTCTTACCTATTTATCGTCCACGCTTCACTTCAATACATGGCTACACTCCATACAAATACTTTCAGAAACGACTTCCTGACATTTAAATCTATACTGGATGTTTACAAATTTTTCTTCTTCAGAAACGCTTTCGTTGCCATTGCCAGTCTACATTTTATATCCTCTCTACTTCGACCATCATCAGTTATTTTGCTCCCCAAATAGCAAAACTCCTTTACTACTTTAAAAGTCTCATTTCCTAATCTAATTCCCTCAGCAACACCCGACTTAATTCGACCACATTCCATTATCCTCGTTTTGCTTTTGTTGATATTCATCTTATACTTGTCCATTCCGTTCAACTACTCTTCCAAGTCCCTTGCTGTCTCTGACAGAATTACAATGTCATCAGCGAACCTCAAAGTTTTTATTTCTTCTCCATGGATTTCAATACCTACTCCGAACTTTTCTTTTGTTTCTTCTATTGCTTGCTCAATATACAGATTAAATAACATCGGGGATAGGCTACAATCCTGTCTCACTCCCTTCCCAACCACTGCTTCCCTTTATTACCCCTCGAGTCTTATAACTGCCATCTGCTTTCTGTACAAATTGTAAATAGCCTTTCGCTCACTGTATTTTACCCCTGCCACCTTAAGAATTTGAAAGAGAGTATTCCAATCAACATTGTCGAAAGCTTTCTCTAATGCTAGAAACGTAGGTTTGCCTTTCCTTAATCTTTCTTCTAAGATAAGTCGTAGGGTCAGTATTACCTCACGTGTTCCAACATTTCTACGGAATCCAAACTGATCTTCCCCGAGGTCGGCTTCTACCATTTTTTTCCATTTGTCTGTAAGGTATTTTGCCGCTGTGACTTATTAAACTGATAGATCGGTAATTTTCACATCTGTGAACACCTACTTTCTTTGGGATTGGTATTATTATATTCTTCTTGAAGTCTGAGGGTATTTCGCCTATCTCATACATCTTGCTCACCAGATGGTAGAGTTTTGTCAGGACTGGCTCTGCAAAGGCTGTCAGTAGTTCTAATGGAGTGTTGTCTACTCCGGGGGCCTAGTTTCGACTCAGGTCTTTCAGCGCTCTGTCAAACTCTTCACACAGTATCATATCTCCCATTTCATCTTCATCTACATCCTCTTCCATTTCCATAATATTGTCCTCAATACATCACCCTTGTACAGACCCTCTATATACTCCTTCCACCTTTCTGCTTTCCCCGATTTGCTTAGAACTGGATTTACATCTGAGCTCTTGGTATTCATACAAGTGGTTCTCTTTTCTCCAAAGGTATCTTTAATTTTCCTGTAGGCAGTATCTATCTTACCCCTAGTGAGATAAGCTTCTAAATCGTTACATCTGTCCTCTAGCCATTCCTGCTTAGCCATTTTGCACTTCCTGTCGATGTCATTTTTGAGACGATTGTATTCCTTTTTGCCTGCTTCATTTACTGCATTTTTATATTTTCTCCTTTCATCAAATAAATTCTATATTTCTTCTGTTACCCAAGGGTTTCTACTAGCCCTCGTCTTTTTACCTATTTGATCCACTGCTGCATTCACTATTTCATTCCTCAAAGCTACCCATTCTTCTTGTACTGTATTTCTTTCTCCCATTCCTGTGAATTGTTCCCTTATGGTCTCCCTGAAACTCTGTACAACCTCTGGTTCTTTCAGTTTATCCGGGTCCCATCTCATTAAATTCCCACCTTTTTGCAGTTTCTTTAGTTTTAATCTACAGTTCATAACCAATAGATTGTGGTCAGAGTCCACATCTGCACCTTGAAATGTCTTACAATTTAAAACCTGGTTCCTAAATCTCTGTCTTACCATTATATAATCTATCTGATACCTTTTAGTATCTGCAGGGTACTTCCATGTATACAACCTTCTTTCATGATTCTTGAACAAAGTGTTAGCTATGATTAAGTTATGCTCTGCACAAAATTCTACCAGGCGGCTTTTTCTTTCATTTCTTAGCCCCAATCCACATTCACCTACTATATTTCCTTCTCTCCCTTTTCCTACTCTTGAATTCCAGTCACCCATGACTATTAAATTTTCGTCCCCCTTCACTACCTGAACAATTTCTTTTCTTCTATCTCATCATACATTTCATCAATTTCTTCATCATCTGCAGAGCTAGTTGGCATATAAACTTGTACTACTGTAGTAGGCGTGGGCTTCGTGTCTATCTTGGCCCCAATAATGCGTTCACTATGCTGTTTGTAGTAGCTTAACCGTACTGCTATTTTTTTATTTATTATTAAACCTACTCCTGCATTACCCCTATTTGATTTTGTATTTATAATCCTGTATTCACCTGACCAAAAGTCTTGTTCCTCCTGCCACCGAACTTCACTAATTCCCACTATATCTAATTTTAACCAATCCAATTTAGTTTTAAGTTAATCTTATGTCTCCTTCAACCGATACAGCATTGTTGCTGTCTCAGCGACTGACTGTTGCTACCAGCACCGCGGAATGATGGCAGTTTTTAATTTTCTCGTGAGTAATGGCAGTTTTCTGAAGTAAATGAAAACGGAGAAATCATTCACATGCAAGTGTTCATCATCGAAATGAGAGTGAATCCCTACTTTGTGCAGCGACTTCCCACATGAGAAGCTCGCGTATCCCTACAGTTGCGAGATGCGTGTCCGTTCCCACATGGAAATCACACTCCTAGTCGCTGGCCAGTTGTACCATTTTAATGGATCCGGAGGGTGCTGTTTCGTACTCCGCACATTCATGGATAGCCTTCTGATACAGCTGCCTCCTGCTTATGTTAACTTACATGAGACGGAGGCGAGTGTATGAGAAAACCTTACGGAAAACTCGTAAAGAAATCGTCAAAACTACCTTTAAAACGTTTTTATCCAAGCCAGTTAACTCACGTGATACTGTTTTATTATGCTCACCTGGATGACATGCGTTGTGCAGAATATGCGAAGCGGTAAAAGGGGAAACGTGTTGACGCTCCATGGTTATGATGTTTTGAGTGGCTAGAAATAGCCCTCTCGATTCAAGCCTATATCTTAGTCATGTATGTAGAATTAGTGTATTGTATAGACCCAACAACAAGATAACAGTATCATGTGTTTTGTATCGATGCGAAATATAAACTCAGTGTGAGAACCAGTTTTACTTTGTGGCAATGTGTCCCGCTGTTCTCCCTCTGATTCTAAAAAAAGCATTCGTCAAACGGCAACAGATAAAAAAACCATGTGTCGAGGGCCTTTACACAATGGAGGAGGACCGCATCCAAGTCGAGAATTAATTCACTGAAAAGGCGATGAAAAGAAAAAGAAACTTGTGTCAGCGATATTATTCGATCGTATCGCTGGGCAGCAGCGATAGCGAGAACGAAGGCCACCAAAGCTTTATTTTACGGTGCTTGACTGCGTTATACGCCCCTAGTTCTCGTATGTGGACCAGCACTACCCTTCATGCCATGCAGAAACAGACGGCGCATGCTTCAGTCCCTGCTTGATGGTATCTGAAAGCAAATAGATCAGACAGTTGTAGTCTCTGTACCTGGAATCAAGAACTGATTTCAACAACTGATCTCGTTGTTGTATTAGTGTCACACATGTAGTAATTCAGTTAGCCAAATTTCCCCAAGAGTCGCAGTATTAGCCCGATAACTATCCTTGTTACGTTTGGCTAGGTATAACGACAGCAAACGTTTCAAACACTGAATCGACAATTCGTTTTTTACACAAACGATACAACTGCAGTAATTCGACGATTTTCTGTTCTTGTTGAACATTTAGCTGGCCGTTTTCACAGGAAACCGAATATCGGTTTGACGGGAAGCACATAGTTTTCTGGCCATTTACTGAGGAGCACGTGTGATGTGTTTTATTATGCTTTGTGAAGTAATATCCGTAATGTCCGATTTTTACAGGGAATAAAAGGCTATGACTTCTCCTTAATCGAATACGGTTAACGATATAATATCGAGATAAGAAAGATTTGCCAGGATACGTTACTTGTAGAGGGAATTCATAATACTGGGTTAGAGATTAACGTTCTGTTGTGTCAAAAATTTTCGCCTTTCGTAGAGTTTTAGTTCTGACGACCGACGTAGCCTACATCCCTACTTTCATCGAAGCAAGGATTTTGGAATATGATGGCTGCGTAGCTCGTGCAGTCATTTAGCTCGAAATTCTCCATTTTTAAAGAGAGTGAACAAATTTTTCCCCGGTGCTTCGTCACTGGGCAAAGTGTAATAACTTATGTTACACGGGTGCTTCTGATGGTCGGCGAGCACTCGCACCTTTAGCAGTGTCGACAACTCACCGCTGTAAACCCAGCCCCGGAAACGCGTATGGAGATGTAGTCACCTACCTTAGAACATTTACACATACAATTCCACACTGCGCGGCAGATCTCGTTGTGTGATACAAAGCTGAGTCGCCATAAGATGGACGCTGTCGTCGTGTTTAGTACGACCGACTCTGCAACGCCACATACGTGGCCCCTACAACTGACAGAGCTTTTCCTTACACCCTTCTCACTGAAACAAGCCCTAATACGCAATTAAAACATTTAAATGGTGTACATTTAATCGATCGTTAGGGACAGGGTGGTTTACAAGCGACAAACGTAGGGATTTCCTTCGCTTTATTTTCTGCTCGGAATTCGAATCGTGCATCCTCTGTTGCCAAAGTGTTTTCTTTCTAGTTGTTTCTTCCTCCGTGAAGTAGAACTGCGACATCGTTCACCCTTTGGCCTCGTACTTAAGCAGCACCGGTGTAGACTTGATGACGACAAAGGAGATATCTGTCATTAGTAGCTACTCAAGCGGAATGTGATGTGCGCGTTTGAATTCTCCATGACAGAAAACTACTAGGAACTGAAGTGAACCTAATCTTTGAAAACCATGACCAAATTAGGGCAATGACAATTGCTATGCTACAACTACTGTCTACTATTAAACACTTTACTTTCTGTTCAATACACTGACTTCATGTACGAGAGCGTGTCTTTTGGTGATAAGAAACTGTTAGCACCTATTTGTCCCGGCGCATTGTCCTTATCGTTCCTGGAAGTAGAAGACAACGTCAGGCAGATTATGTTACTCTTGTGCCATAGGTATATGTTGAGACGAGAAAGAAGGAAACGGTATCACGTTATATAACGCCTTCTCATTCATTTTTGGTTGTTTATCATTAACCAAAGTTGGTGAAAAACAATTAGAATGAGAGACTTGAAATTCTGATCATCGCACAAGAGAGGGTACATCTTGGTCGACAGGCAGGACTTCCTGGAAACAAATACCCTCGATGGGAGTAACAACAGAAGGTCGTTGCCACGTCGCCTGAATGGGGGACGCCAACGGAACAGATAAATTCAGGGGCGCCTCAGTTTTCTGCTGTTTAGTCATTGCAGCACCATAAGGCTCAACGACTTCCCCACCTTTGTATGTTTCTACAGGGGTTACTGCAGCTGTGGGGGCGATACTAGGAGAGACGCTAGCCACCTCAGCTTCCAGTTCCGCACCATTGACGCTGTTAGTAGTGCAGGACTCAGCACTACAGGATGCAGCAACCAACAGACTCACTTGAGGGGGCGGTGTGAGAGGGGTAGATGTATCCGACTCCTCACTGTCCTGCACACGACGTCTCTCGTGTTGCACTGTCTCCACTGCCAGTTTGGCCACAGCAATGTGAGCACCGTGCTGTGGCGGTGTTGTTCCATTGCACATGGAGAACAGGTGGCACCAACCTTGCGAGGGGTAGAAACGAGACCAGCCAACCCCAGTTTCCGATGCTGTTCAGAGGAGACCTTCAACAAAAATACCTGCCTCTGAACATTAGGTCTAAGGTTCGTTGCAGAGAAAGCACGTCCCTACTTGCCCTTATTCGTTCCATGAGTGCGGTAATCAGAGATCTGTAAATGAGAAGGAATGTTTTGTTTGACTACCATGTTCACTGAACGGATCCTGCTATAACATTACAACCGGTATTGAATGGACTAGCTTCGCGGCGTATACCCCTCACATGACTATAAGAGAGAAATGTCGACTGTTGTCAGCTTCTTGCGGGAGATTAAATACTCAGACAGTTGTATACTTCAGTTCCTCGTTACCAGGAAGCAGCATACTTCTGGAACCATCTCAGTGCTTAAACGGAACCTGAGAACATGGAGGCTAAAGCAACCTATCTATTTGTAGTTGATCCAAAAACTTAACGAAAAAGACATATCAGAATGAAAATAGACTGTATGAACCTGATCAGCTGTTTCATGAATTGTATCAACGAGCCAGTTGTGAATCTCCAAAGACCCAGGCTGGAAGGAACCAATGGATTTGTCGAAACTGAAGCTGTCTTTACCTTTTCCCAGAACACCCATGGCCGATATTATGAGCGGACTACTCTGTTACCAGTGGACTCACACAACAACTGACACTGGCGTCCTGACGACGATGTGCTTCACACGACGACACGAAAGACACCGAGAGAAAGCTGCCCAGGTGCGCGCGTACTGTGGTGAGGCAGTAAACTGGCGACCCTCCCAGTCGGCACTCGATGCGGAAACACCCCTGGACCAAGGCTGCAGAAATATCGCAGAAGAATCTGTATCTTATGACATCACATTTGAAACTCGGATTTCTCTGGTCATGCTGTGGCATTGAAGCTTTCACGAGTTCCTGGATGACTAATTACACTGCTAGCCTGTAGAATGTGGCAACCTCATGCTTTGGCAAACGGTTTCTCCAAACATTATTCCACAAATATTTCTCTTGTGCGCGTTTGTGCGCGTGTTCCAAGCGCCGTATACAGCTAGGGTGCCTGACATTCCCACACTATGACCATACGTGGAATGTCGACAGAAAGCACAAATGTGTAGCAATAGCCGTGGTATACTCGGCGCCGCATTTACGAGAAGTAAAGATGAAATCGCGGTCCATCTTACTAGATTTAAATTTTTGTGGTTTCTGCAAACCACTGCAGACAACCAGCGTGGCTTTTCCTTGAACACGGGTTCTGTCGATTCTTGCCCCCATCCTTGTCTAGTGAGAGCCAATGTCACTGTTCGAATGGTCTCGATGACAAGAGAACTTTAAAGTTCAAACATTCCTCCTTTTCTTCAGGAACAGGTCTCGCTGTTTCGTTCGATACCTGTCACAGGCAATATGGTTTCGCTGAAGTAGCTACACATAGTAATCCGTATATTAGCTGAGGGTCCTGCTCAAACTAAGTATACGAGAGCTTAGATTATGTAAAGGCCTGTGGAGACATGTCGGCCGATGCAGATGACCCCAGTTTTCTAAAAATATATATTAGTGCCCAAGAATGTTCATCTCCGCCTTAACCGTTAATTTACGTCTGCCACTTTCCTTAGACAGACCCTACTGGCCTATTCTACGTCAACATCAAGAATTTGTAGTTCCAGTAGGACTGAGGCACATCTTACGTTGGTGGGCAATCGACAGTAGACATTCATCTGATGTTTGGAGGGGGTGTCATAGGAATATCGGCGACACTCCAGGCCCTGGAAAATGAGACAAGGGAATTTCCAGTTTTGCAGGTGTGGAGTACACTACAAAGATCAAATTCTCATGTTTGATCGGTAAATGGCTACAGAAGTATTCTTCGTTAGTATAATTTTCTGGTAAGATTTGTATGTGCAGAGTTCATGTTAGTTTCCAGTCAATGGTTAGTCCTGTGCATTTTTGTGAGTTACTAAACTGGATAGGATGGTTTCATGAGGCAGTAGATGCGGGGGTGAAAAGCGGCGATTTGTCATATTCAATTGTACAGATCTTGGTATGGCTGGTTTCAAGGTGTCTTTGGTTGCACCTGGTTGAGGTGGGGTCGTCAACAGATTGGAGGAAATGGGCAGGGTGATTGAACCCACCCGCTCCTACCATTTCCATAAAGAGTACATTTTTTTGTCAGCTTATCCACTAACTCAATATTACCAATTCGTCATCTCTTCAGCTCTTACCACTCTGTGTGTGTGTGTGCGTAGAGGGTGACGGACTAGTGTCTGTGCCCCTAGAACAGCATTGCACAGTTCCTCGTCTGCAGCATAGCGACGTGCAGATGCATGTGCCTCAATGACTCCCCATCACGTGTTGTCAGGCGTGGTGAGGTCAGGACTTTTTGGTGGCCATTTCAAGGGAGCCACTGTTGCTGATGATCCACGACCTGTCCAACCAATTGGGAAATTGTTCCATATGCACTTGTATTCGCAAGAGTAGCACGCGGCTAGAAATACTAAACAGCAACAACTGTGTACTGGCCTGCACCCTTTCCAGGAGGATATTGCAGCACCGACAGGCGTTACTCAGCCGGCCCACTGTTTCCGTGCTGACAACAAGACAGCGTCCCTCCACTTCCGAGTGGTGGCGTGATGTTCGCCAGAAGATGATGGGTACGAAACTCATTGAAACGTTGCGACAAGACGACGCCACCACTTGGCTGATAACCCGAGAAGAGTTCATCACTGATTATTAACAAGAAATTCCTACTCAATATTTACAAAAAATTCATGTCGCCCAAACTATTCTTTTCTTTAAAAATGTAATCGTCACAATACTCTTCATTAAATATTAATCCTGATCCACTATTGATGGCAACTAGTGGTGATAGAATGACGTTAAATTTAAGATTATGACATTTACGACATTAGTGGAAGTTACTGCTAAAACTAGCTAACTGCTTAACATTAAAATTTAAATCCCAAAATCCCTCTTAAAAATGTATATAGTAAACCCTTAACAAAATGTATAATCACAAGCTGACATCGAATTTCAAAGCATTTTTGATAGAAAATCAGTTTAATGTCAGAAATTATAAAGACAGTGTAAATGACGTTGGGATTCCTACTCAGGTTTACACCCACAAGTTTCACTCGTTGCACAATTTAAGATTTACTCAAATACTGTTCGGAAGTAGCAGTCGTCATATTTTATTTCACTCTTGTACTGTGTGCACTTCTTGGTGATATATTAAAAACATAATTAAATTCGAATGATGAAATCTCTCTTTCTTTGTCGCTGTGTGTTGTGCCTCTATCGACCTTTATACGGTAGACCGCTTTTCTCCCCTCTGTTGCTAATCTGAATGCGTGTATTTCCCTTTACTGTTTGTAGTGAAGGTGGAACGCCACATTCACGCTCACGAGAAAGCCTAAGAAGAAATACGAGCTGGTCGCACAGGGCAAGATATGAAAAAAGTATAAACTTTCACTCGCTGACAAACACAGGAAAAAGTGCCAGTGTGTTACAATATGTTTAAATGACGTTCAAGGCTTCATGTGACGAGTTGGCGCATAAAATCATGCCCATTAGCGTACATTCAATTGCTTTTCTTCATGATGAGACCCAGCCTTCGATATGTCGTCAAGCATGTGTTAGCAACCCCTGGACTCGTACGTCCACAGTGTATATTCTAATACGGGGAGACATTTTAACTGAAAGTCGCTTGTCCGGTGTCTGCCGACAAATACGTTGTTGCAGTGTGTATGTTGTTCAGAAATACGATACTGTGTTTCTTCGAACATGCATGCATGCATATATGCATGTATGTCCAGAACAACATTGTATTGTACTTCTGAAGAACACAGCAAGTGCAATTTTATACTCTCGTCCAAGGAAAAAACTTTGACCAAAACTTAAGTCACACTCTTTACTTTGTACAGATCCTGTGTGACACGTCTGAGTTGTCAGAGGGAAAGTTTGTATAGTCCTTTCTAATCAACAGGCCTAGGAATCATAAACAAATTAACTCGTGCCTCAGAATGTAAACTATAGATGCTAATATCTGTAAGTAATGCTTTTAGGTGTACTTAATGACATAAAGAATTTTTGATACCTCCAACCGTTCAGTGCTTACCTTTTCTGATGTTTATGTAATACCACACAATTCCTTCCGTTTCGATTCCTTGATACTCGAGGATATATCCTACAAATCGATCCCTCCTATTAGTCAGATTGTACCAGTACTGATTTCTATCAGTTCGACCCAATTCTTCTTCATTACGTATTCGATTTAGCCATCTTATGTTCAGCTTTGTTCTGTATATCATTTCAGATGCTGAATCGATGAGAGCATGACAGCTTTTTTTCCGCTTGCCAACGTATGGAGGGCATGTGGGCTAATGTTGCAAGGCGAGACCTTCTGCCAGTCACCTGCACTGGTCCCCTCTAACTACAGAATAGGCTGCTGCCCCTCATCGGGAACCATATGTTGGTCTGGCTCCTGCGTAGACGCACCTTGCACGTTGTAGCATCTACGGTATGGGCACATACACCACCCCACCTCTGTATGGCCTTGTTGCTAAACAGTGGAGGTGGAGGTGGGATTGGAGTATTGTAGTCTACAGTGTGGAATATTTTTCTTGGTTCATAAGAGACATGAGGGTATCACAGGTCCTCTGATTTCTCCCTTGCACTGATAATGGCCAGGTAAGACTGGCTGCTCTGACGTTTATGTGTCTACTGAATCTTATTTTTTTCAGATTCTTATATAAAATTTTTTAATTAGGTGTTTGTATCTGAGGATACACAGTTAAAACTGAATGAAGCGATTACCAGTGACTGTAGATATAAAACAGAGAGGAAATTAATTACTGATTCTTTATAGGTGTTTTGTATGAAGCCCTTGGTGACATGTACAACATTCAAGCCTCCAACCATTTCACGCCACACATTTAGAAGGGTATGTGGAGTTTGTGGCGTAGCAGAAATGTGTGATTTGTGTTCTGGAATGGTTTCCGGCAAAGGTGGCGTACACACAAGGTATTTCGCATGACCCCACGAAAAGAAGACCTTGGATGTCAGGCCCAAAGATATAGGAGGCAGAGAACGCCACGCCGCCATGGCAAGGTCGACGGATTCATCGTTTTGCGAGGGACAGCTTGAAAAATGTGGAGCGGCTTTGGATTCCCTGCTCTCGCACAACGATGGAAATTCTAAAGTTTATTTTACATTGCCTGTAATGCTTATGACGCTCACATCCCGGCTGTCAAAATTAGGAACAGTTTGAGCACAAACAGGATTTCAGCTCACGCAAATCGCTAACCGCCTGCGGTCACAGCTAGGATATGACACTAGCACTCGTGGCCGCTCTTCCCACACACACACGTAAGCATGTGGAGTATTCTTGGCGCACATCCGCGGTGATCTCGCTACGCAAATAAGACATAACATGTCCTTTAACGGCAATTGCATCGATACTGTGTGGAGACCTGTCTGTGGTGGACTAGTGTGCTGTTCTCGCCCACGTGATTTACGCAAACTGAACTGTAATGTGTAATGGTTACTCACAACCGTCGATAGCCACCAAGGCCATATGTCACAAGTTCTTAATACTATTTAATAGTTTATGCCTAAAATACATTTTCACATCGACCTTCCAATAGAGAATCTATAGTTTTTAAAAGGTTCAAGTAAATTTTGATCCTCGTGTCAGTCAGGTACCCCACTAACACGATCACATAAAGCCCTATTTGGGAAGTAATATCCGATCAGGTGTAAAATGGAAAGCACAGAGAAAATCTGATGTTGCTTTGCACAGATGTGATTGGCAGTGAGTCTAGTATGGTAATCGATCGCTTCATGTCACTCTTTCCAGTTCTGACCGCACAGTGAGCAAGTAAAGATGACTCGAAAATAGTGTCTGCCATCAAGTATGGGTGCGTGCCCTGTGTTTCGCCTGATTTCACGCAACCCCGCCTAACGTACCTGTCGTGCGTTTCCTTCTGCTGTGGCAACGAAGACGCTCCAGCAGCGTTTTGGATGGGCAGTTTTGATTGGCCACCATACATCCCGGACTTGATTCCCTCTGAGTTTTTATCTCTGCTCATATGACCTGCTCGCTTTCAGGATACCCTCTTGGAACAGAGAGAGAGCTGCAGACCAGCTGAGAGAATTGGCAGACAGCACAGGTGGCTGCTTTCTGTGACGAGGATGTCGGAAAGTTGGTACAATGCAACGACAAATATCTAAGTCGGGGTGCCGAGTGTGTAGAGAAGTATCGCGATCGCATAGCTAACTGTTACAAACAAAACAATTTATATTGTCACTGTGGTTTCCATTTCGCGGCCGATCGCACCCTACTCTCCGAATAGCCGTTGTAAATGGTGGTGACTCAAGTCTACCCTCGATATATTTGCGACAGTGCATATTAAAGTCGGTGATAGGCATAAAATACTGCCCGAAAATCCACTAAATGCTTTTTCCGAAATTTATTTCAAGGAATTGGTTCTGGAACCAACGTCTGCGAAAACATTCAGTGACCATTCAGTAACAAATAATTCTGAGCACATTGGGAGCATCATGACGCTTACACGGATTGTTGAAGCTAAACTGAACAACTTAACACCCAAATTCACTGAGAATCAAAGAAAAATACATCTATTAAAAAAATGGAGACAAACGTTAGCTTCATGACTTCATAAGCTTTCAAACCTATGCAGGCTTAGACCGGTTTTTGCTTCAATTTTAAAAAAAAGGTAGTATCGACAGCATTCGAGAGATTTATAACAACAGATGAGTATGACACAAAACTGTTCTCCCATGGCGCACAAAACAGGTCATTTTCGAAGAAGAAACAACAGGAAACGTTGTGAAATTTAAAACAATACAGTATCTCGATGTTTTAAAGAAACTCAAAATTTAGAGTAGGCTTCGTTGTGAGAGGCTTTTAATATTTCCCACAATGGAATCTTTGTCTATACATCTGGCATCATTCTAAGAGAGATTATGGTGGTATGTAAAGTACGCCAGTGGCAAGACACAATCAGTACCATCTCTGCACGATGGCAGTGGTAATGTTACTAATCAAAGTGCCGCTACGGCGGAGTCACTAAACACGGTTTTCCGAAAGTCCTTCACCAAATAAGATGGAGTAAATATTACAGAATTCGAATCAGCAACAGCTGCCAACATGAGTAAATTAGCAGTACATACCGTCGATGTAGAGAAGCAACTGAAACTACCTAATAAGGGCATTTTTTCCGATTCAAATTGTATACCTGGCTCGACAAAATGTCTCACCTAAGGATTGAAAAGTTCCACATGTGACACCTACAGTGAAGAAAGGAAATAGGAGAAATTCACCGAATTACGAACCACTACTAGTAACATCGATTTTCAGTATGACCTATAACACCCACTGTGTTCCAACATTATGAACGATATATCGACACTTACTCTGGGCCGATTCAGCGCACATCGTTCCTATGAAACACAACCAGCTTTTCACTCAGTCAAAGTAATCTTAGACCGATTAATTTCCAGATTTCTGGCAGTCTTTTGATACCGTTCTTCACAAACTGCTTGCACTCACATTACGCGCCTATGGAGTATCGTCAATAGACCAACATCGACAGACGGATCAGCACTCCCCAGCCGCAGGCAGCACAATAACAGGGACATGAACTGTGGATTGAGTGAACACGGAATACCGAACAAATGGGTTAATTCGTATTTCTTAACAACAAAGACAAATGTAACATTATTGATCATAATTACTTCTTAGAGAGGTAATAAACAATTGAGAAGAATCACAAGGTCAAGAATATTATGAATCATTCATTGACGTATGTAGGCATGTGGAGTGTAAATGTAAGGGAGGAGGGTATAGAAGGATGGATTGGGGGCGGGCCATAAAATGACTAATAAAATGAAGAAGCTATTATAGTGGGGGGGGGGGGGACAAAAGGGTTACAAATAAAGAAATAAGAATAAAAATGTGAAGTGACTTACTTTTTTTAAAATTAAGATACACCTATGGTAAATGGGCACTTTTAAATGTTAAAGCTAGGTCATTGTGTGGGAATGATGTGTCCAAAGTGAAGGTATGGCTTAAGCGTGTATCGGTATATTCTCTGTGTGGATTCGTGTTTCATAGTATTTTATGTGTTAAATAGTTGTAATAATAAAATTTATTCCATAAATTTAAGAAAATAGGTTTTATTGAGACAGTCAGTTTGACCTTTAGTTATTGACAGAAGTTTGGGGTGAGGTATATTGATTCCTCATTAAAGTAGTATATCTCAGAGGGAGGAAAGGACACTTTAAACAACATCAATGACTATATGTCTTTATTAGCATTTTCAGTAACATGATAAGTCCTATATGCAACCACATCACGGTCGACAAAACTCTCAAGTCCAGTTACATTTGGAACACCAGAACCACCTCGTACAATAGCAACTGTCAACCATCCGTTGCCATGTGTGAAGGAATCATTAATGTCAATACTGAAGTTCAATCTGCATCCACAAAAGACTGATGGTCCATCGAGTAGCGAATGTGCAGCGACAGATTTTATAGTATTCTTCTTTTTGTCAGCTGCAGATGTAGTCAGTTCCACATCTTCTATGGTTTTATACATTGTATTTCGTGCTATGCAGTTGCTGGACTGCTATATTTATGGATGCAGTGGATGTTATCGACAGGTTTGTTACAGTATATGTTTATGAGCAGGCAACTTCATGGTATACTGAGATAAACAGGTACTGCAAAGATGTAACACCTACCAAAGAAAATAAATTGCTCCTAACCTTTCCTATCCTACCGGACAATGAGTCCAAAGATTTAAAAAAAGTGACCTGCTTGTAACACCAATTTCTTTGACCAAGACAATTTGACACTTAGCCAACTGTCATTCAGTCAATATGGTGTACTCAGTAATGAAGCAAAGCAGTAGGCTCTGTGTCTAATAGTGCATTTTAATTCGACAGTATGCCACCTTAGGAAATTTAACACTTGTAAGTAAGCATTACAAATATAGATTCTTATATGGTCATGTCATTTGTTATGTATTTCACTGTTATTGTCTAACCTACTTACAGAAGACACTTGATAATTGCACTTTGAACACGATATCATGATTGCGTAAGTGTAAATGTAACACTGTAAATAATCAACAGTCTAATGGCGGTACTGACTTTAAAGAAACAAAAATTAATGGGTACCTCATTTAGCCTAACGTAGAAATGGTGCAGAGCATGCAGCGTGTCCTTTTGCGCCGTCACAACATTGCCCTCGTCGATCTGGAGAGACGTGTTACACGCATGAGGAAGACGAGTCTGATGCCGAATCAGATGATACAGAGGAGTCAGTTGGTCCACAGCCCAGCGGACGTGATTTGGAACGCCACCTCAACCATCCCACTTGGCGCCGCTTCACTCCTAATGATCGCGCCTTTACACGCCTGACGTCTGCAATACGTAGCAGAGGCTGATGCGCACTTTCTTAAAGGCCACACGAGAGAGAGTTGTAAAATTCTTGCGTGTTCCGAAATTTCCGCGCTCTATCAGCGTACAGACGTATCAACGTTTGTCAGAACCTCGGGTTTGCCCTCTGAACTCAGCATTCCAAAATGGAGGCTTATCACGCAGCTAACCAGAGACTATGGTTCAACACTTTTGGGTTCACCTTAATATGGTTAGGATCTCCATCTGCGATGTATGCAACACCCAACGGAATCAAAACATTTTCACCGACAGTCGTGTGTGACGTAATGTGACAGCCACTACACTGTGGTCCGTGAAGTCGGCGGGGATGGCACCGATAGCCAAAGTCCATTGACACGTTGGGTCAGACTAAATATGTGACACCTGTTGCTCGAAGAAACAGTAAAATAAGTAAAACTGACAGACGCAAAGAACGGACAATTTAACTACTGAAACTTGCTGGCAGATTAACAGAGTTTCGCACTCGGTCCCGAGTTCGACTCTCGGTCCGACACACAGTTTTAATCTGCCAGGAAGTTTCATATAAGCGTACACTCCGCTGCACAGTGAAAATCTCATTCTGGAATTTAACTACTAGCGACAGAAATAAAAATTAGGAAACTGGTCTACAGGACGCAACACACAGTTCGAACAACCACCTGTCAAAATAGTATCCAAACATTTGTGCAACAAATGAATCACCTGTTCCTTAAAAAATTCGGATAGATCTAAAGTGTGTCACGTACTGGACGACGCATAAAGGAGAATGGTCACGTGAAGAAAAGTTCATCTTATCCATTTACCATTATCAAGGATTTCAATTCCTTCAATGGAAATGTCCTCCCCAAAAAACATATAGTTCACACGGGAGCCACATTAAGCACATGGAAAAAAAGAGACAGAAAAATTTACATTAAGAAGCTAGCCGCAAATCCGATACAACCCTATTAATATTCAAAGGAAGAAGCGTATGAGCCAGCACACTTTAACAAACAAGAAGGTAAATTCGATCTCATGGCTGGCTTAATTACGTGACCAGATTGTGTCAGGGTCCGTTTCCGAGTCCGCTGACGCGTCCACGTTAGAGCGAGCGGCTAGCCGGGCGGGCTTATCATCACTTACTCAGCACCGATTCAGTCAGTTAATATCGCTCCTCTGAAACACTACCGGCTCTTGACTCACTCAAAGTAATGAGTGCTATCGACAAGGTACCTTAAACGGATTCCTTTCCACATTTCTGCACCGCTTTTGATACCGTTGCTCACAAAAGACGTAGTCACATTGCGTGCCTATGGAGTATCGTCCCAGTTGTTCGTCTGTAATCGTGTATTCCTGTCGGAAATGACACAGTTAATAATAACTGACGGAAAGTCATCGAATAAAACAGAAATCATATTTGGCGTACGGAACGGAAGTGTTAGAAACCGTCTGCTGTTTCTGATCTGTATATACGATTTAGGGAGCCCATGTGAGCAGCCCTCTGAGTGTGTATGCACATGATGCTATCGTGTTTCGGCCAGTAAGGTCAACATAAGCTCAAAACCAGTTCGTTTTGTACCAGCGAGATGTACAGGAAGGAGTGTCACACATATGATCTGCGGGTTTGGGGTGGCAATAAGTCAGACAAAGATGTTTTTCGTTGCGGCGAGACAAATTCAGTCAAATAATTTCTCCTGCGAATATAAAAATTATTTGTGGATGTCCATCTACATAGGGAGGAGCGATGGTAGTAACAAAGTACAAGAAATCGGAGGTAGCATGGGAAGATACAGGTGTCATTTCTCACGAACGATGTTCGAGAGCGGAAGTGTACAGAAATAGGCTGGGGGTGGTTCGACAGACCCTCTGCCAGGCACTTTAGAGTCAATTACGGAGCGGCCATGTACACGTGTTGTCCGCCTACACACTTTATCTGGTCAACACTTGTTTGTGGTACAGGCACTGGTCTGATGGTACTTTACCGGCTGGTATGTCCTTTGCACTTCTGTACTGCCACTGCCGTGATATCCATTTCAGCCTTCTTACGGTAGTCGAGCGTTGGTCCACCTCTGCAATTTCAACCTCCAGTACTTCCCTCATTAGAAACTCTACAATTCCTTGAAGTCTCAGTGTGACCTCTCCACCCAACCAATCTTTTAAGCAAGTTACCGCTTAAGTTTCCGTTTCTCCCATGTCAATGTAGTACTTCCACATTAGTTACTCGATCTACGCATTAAACAGTCAACAGTATTTTGTAGCGCCCCTTTTTAATATCTTCTGTTCCTATCTTGCCTAAACTGCTGTTCAACATAAGACAAATACCTTCGGGAGAAGTTCATAAAATTTCTATTTACATTCAATGGTAGTATATTCCTCTTTTTCAGATACGCTTTTCCCTTCTTCAAAATCCCATTTCGTGCTATTTCTTTTTTATTTTGTCGCCCTTTGTTTCGTCCATCTTCAGTTAGTCTGTTGCCCATCCCTACATAATTTCGTAAATTAATTCGTTCAGCAGCGCCTCATTTAATTTCATGACACGCCCATATTGTCTAACATTTTCTTCTACTCCCTCCCCTACAACCGAATTCCAGTTCCTCATGACAATTTTGTTTCCCCTCCCCTTCAAAACTCTCATATATGATCTCCATATCTACCTACATCTTCCGCTTGAAACATTGGCAAGTAACCTGAATTATCGTTGTAGGTGTTGGTTTGCTGTCGATCCTGATGAAGAAAACCAATATTTTAGGCACACTCTTTGGTTTGGTTACGTCCGTAGGACACATTTGGGTTGAGGTCTGAGGTAAAGTTTGTATAGTTGTTTGTAATCAACAGGACTGGAGATCATGAACAATAGGTTGTAAATTGCATTGCGTATCAGGATTAAATATATGGATGCTACTATCTAGAAGTAATGGTTTAAATTGTAGCTAATGACGTAAAAAATTCCTGATAACTCCAACCATTCAGTGTTTAGCGTCTTCCCTTTTTATGTACCACGCACTTCGTTCCATTACCTGATTCACTATTCCTTGATACTTCCGGTCATGTACTGAAAATCGATTCCTTCTATATGTGTCGATTCAGCATCTGTTCATTAAATACTCGATGTACCCATCTTCAGTGTTATTCACCATAGGCTGCTGCCCCTCTTGGGAACCCCATGTTGGTCTGGCTCCTTTATAGACGCCTCTTCCATGTTGTTGCATCTACACTGCATCACTGAGGTAATCACGCCACCCCACGGCGGTCTTTTCGCTAAACAATGCAGGTGGAGGCGGGGTTAATCTAATTTAGTTTACAACGTCGAATATTTTACTTAGTGCACAAATGGCATTGGGGTACGACAGTTTCTCTGGCTCTCCCTTGCACTGATAATCTCCAGGTAAGATTTGCTACTCTGATATCTATATGTCTACTTGATTCCATTTATCTTCTCCTTATTCTTTAGCATATTCCTGTATAAATTTCTTGAATTAGGTATTTGTATTTGTAGATGTAGAGTTAAAACTTAATGAAGCGGTTACCAATAGGTGTAGCTATTCGAAACACAGCAAATTTATTTTAGATTGTTTATAGGTATTTTCCATGAAGCCCATGATGACACGTGTAACATGTAAGCGACAAGCCATGTCACGCCATACAATTAGGAGTGTGTGTAAAGTAACCGACGCTTCACAAATGGGCGAATAGTTTTCGGCGAATGTGGCATATACACAAGGTATTTCGCATAACCCCACGACAAGAAATCCTTGGGTGTCAGGCGCAGAGGTCTAGGTGGCAAAGAACACAGTGCCGCCATGGCAAGGACGACGGATTCAACGTTTTGGGGGGTGCTGATTCAAAAGTGTGCAGTGCCTTCCGATTCACTACTCTTCCACAACGATGAAAATTCTGAATTTTATTTTTCGTTTTCTGTACTGCTTATCGATGTACCGGCAAGAGTCGCCTGCAGTAACGTATCACCACTACAGTGATTTAGGGTTGGGCCGTACGCTGCACCCCCTACTGTGTGGACTCGGCCCGTGTCCCCCGCTGGCGTCCCTCGCCCTGTGTTGCTGTGACGCCCACAGCCGGGCTGGCGGAAACTGGAAGCGGCTCAGACCGCAAACGGGATGTTAGCTGCCCGCTGACCGCCTACCGCATGCAATCGCAGCGAAGACATGACGCACTTCCCACACACACACACACACACACACACACACACACGTAAACGCGTCGAGTATTCCTGGCGCACATCCGTAATGGTCCAAATACGCAAATACTACTTGGAGGCGAGAAATCGCGATCCTGCGTTAGTAGCTTCCCGCAGATCGAGAGATTTATACCAAATATATATAATAAGCGACGGTACTAATCTCCTATTGCGCACAGGACAGGTCACTATTCAAGAAGAAAGGAAAAAAATCTCGGGAAACTTAAAACAATGGAATATCACCAAGATTGGCAATGTTTTATAAAAGCTCAAAATTTTGCGCGGATTTTAATGCGAGATGCTTTTAATAGTGTCCACAACGGAGCTTTGCCTACACATCTGGTAGAAAAACCCAAAGAGATTCTGGTCGTATGTAAAGTACATCAGAGGCAAGACACAATCGGTGCCATCTCAGTATGATGACAGTGGTTATGTTACTGATCAAAGTGCCGCTAAAGCGGAGTCACGAAATGCGGTAAATATTACAAAATTCGGTCAATAACAGCAGCCGATTTCAGTAAGTTAGAAGTGGATATCCTCGATGTAGAGGAGCAACTTAAACCACTTAATAAAGGCAACTTTTTCGGCCGAATTGTATACCAGTCACGTCCCCTTACGAGTATGGTGGTATATATTTAGAAATCATCTACAAGCGCTAACTCGACAAAATATAAGCCCCTAATGAGTGGAAATTTCGACACGTTACACCAACAGTCACGAAAGCAAACAGGAGTAATTCCCTGAATTATTGTCCCATACCAGTAACGTCGATCTGCAGTAAGATTTGGAACATTCACTGGGCTCGAACATTATGAATTGTCTCGGAGAAAACGGTCTATTGAGACATACTCACCACCGATTCAGTAAATATCGTTCTTCTGAGGCACACCTAGCTTTCATAGTAGCGAGTGCTATCGACAACGGACTTTGAACTTGTTCTTTTCTTGATTTCCAGAAGGCTTTTGATACCATTTCTCAGAAACGGTTTGTAATCATTTTGCAAACCCATTGAATTTAGTCCTATTTGTGCGACTGGATCCGTCATTTCCTGGCGGAAGGGTCACTGGGCGTACTAACTGACGGAAAGTCATCGAGCAAAACAGAAATGGCATTAGGGGTACGAAAGGGAAGGCTTATAAACCGTCTGCCGTCCCTAATCTGCATAAACGATTTAGGAGACAATTTGAACAGCTCTGTCAGAGTTTTTGCACATTATTCTGCAACTCTAAACAATGCACAGAGGTAGGTCATGCACATGAATACGAAAAGAAATCCTTCACGTACCGGATACGTAATAAATCACACAAATATAAAAACAGTCAGTTCCACTAAATACCTAGGAATTACAGTTACGAACTATTCGAATTTGAACGATGTTACAGAAAATGTTGTCGGGAAAGGAACCAAAGACTGCGTTTCGCTGGAGTCCCTAATCTTGTTAGTATTGTTAGTTCATCTACATTCTAACTTACATTTCTAATACCCAGTGTCAAATTGGAAGTGCTGTTACTGTTGATGAGATTTGATACACCTGCCTGCCTGATCCTGGAGCGCGGCCATTCCGCGTCCGGCGGGATTGGGTATGTGCCCCTCAGCCTTTGTTGGTTTGTTTATTGACTATTTTGGTCCCTAATAAATTCCCTCATAATCTTGCGTGATACCTCGTTTGACAAACTGTTTAGGCTATGATAGGTGTCAGCACGTCGTATCATGGAGAAGATGTAACCTAACTGTACCCCCATGACTTCCCTGGTCTTTTTGATCTTTCCTTTGTTTATCCAGTATCATGCTGCCTGCTCCTGTATATTGATGTCTAATGGATACAGCCCCATTAACACCAACAACGCCCCCCCCCCCCTCCCCAGGAGGAGTTCGATATGCCCCAACAGAGCGTAACAGCATATTCCTCTGCACCCTTCTCACGGTCATGGCAGGCCTCGTGAGCCTGTGTGCCCAGACCCCACACCTGTATCCTACTATTGATGTTGAAATACTATTGTGATAGAGTATAGTGAGATTGGGTTTCAGATGGAATCTTTTATGACCTATGTTGATGAGATTGTTTAAAACTTGTAGGGCTCATTGAGATATGGTGTCTATATCTGATGTATAATTCCACTTTTCATCAATTACAACCCCTAGATATCTGGCCTCGCGGCGCCGAAAAACTGGTGATTCTTTCACTCTAACGGTTGGATTTCTAATCAGGCTATCTTTCAGCAATAGATACATGGAACTGTGAGGTACAATTCTTATTTTCACTTCGTGGCACCATTCTAAAAGTGATGTTATTGTTTGTTCCACTTTCGGTTCTAGGTCTTCACAGCTATGGCCACCAACCAGCAGGTCATCTGCATAGGCTGTCACATCTAGTACGTCCTAGCTGAGATATAATTTCTCTAGCAGCGGTTCTATATTTACATTCCAAGAGTGTCCCCAGAACAGATCCATGATGGTTTTACTTATTTTCCCGCTAGGCGATGATAACCAAACCTCCCTGTCCTCTTAACAGCTCCTCAGAGAGCCACAGCGGGGCCCTGAACACTCCTTCTCACACAAGGGGGAGAAGAGCGAGGGCCACCACAGGTTGTCGAAGGCGCCACTGATGTCTACCAAGCTGCCTGTCACATACTTGCGTGGGGCTGAGCTGCAGACCTCAACCGCCAGTGCAGTTGCGTCAGACACTTATTGCCCCAGCCAAAAGCTAAACTGCGTCTCACTCATCCCGCGCAGTATCCTGTGTATCGCCAGACTGTCAGCCAAAAACTTCTCTATTAATTTCCACAGGATATCTAGGAGACATATCGGCCTGTAGGAATTGGCTTCCTTATGGTCCTTATCTTTTCCTTTCTTTATAATTACCAAATTTGCCCTTTTCATAATTTTCGGAAATTTACCAAGCCTTAGGCATTCATTGAAGAGCCCTGTCAGAGGTCCTATTAGCTGAGGGGGGAGGAATTGTACAACCTCTGCTACTATGCCATCTGGGTTTGGAGCCTTCCCTCTTCTGGAAGATTTAGTTTGTACTGCCACTTCTTCCTTCTAAAAGGGATACACCATGGTGTTGTTGCTCTACTCTACATGATGTTCCCTACAGATATGGCATTGAATCACATTGTCCTCATTCTCTTCATCATCTGGTAACAGAATCTGTAGAACGACCTTGCAGACTCCTGCCAGGACTCTGTCATTTGGTCGCCATCTCTGATTGTCGAGAGTACCTTGAGAGATCTTTTTTTTTTCTCTGATCAACTTATAGGGGCCTCCCCTACGGGCAGTGGCCAGTTGGTGCAGCACATATCTTTCCCAGCTTTTAACCCTAACCCCCTCAGTTCTTTATGGAAGACCTTTCTGGCTGCCCTGTATCGCTGCAGCCAGAACTGTTTTTCTTGCCAGACGACACTTCGCTGGTAATACTTCCTCGTCTGTCTCACAGACTGGTGCATACGTTGTAGTTCGGCAGTCCATGGTGATGGGAGGCCGCAATGGCTCTCCTCCTGGATGGTACAGCAGCTTTCACCGCTCTAACTACAGACCCCACCATCTTTTCAGCATACCTATCAACGTCTACATAACCCTCAGGCAACAGATGAATGTCACACTCCTGAGATAGGCATTACCAATATGTCTTATTGAAGTCGTATTGGATCTCCCACCCCAGGTCCCAGTGGCACTCCTTGCTACTAAGGCTAAACACAATCAGATTATGGTCATTGTGACTTGACCTAGGACTCTCCAGTTCGATGTTGCTGATGGAACTGGGTGTTGACAGGATGACATCTATGTTTTTTCCAAATCCACCTCCACCTCTATAGGTGTGGGGATTCCCGCATCTGTTTGCCACAACTAGTTCTGAGGCCATGATTAACTCTTCAGCCTTCTCCCCATTTGCATCTCTAGTGCCGCCCTACCATAGGGGCGATTTGGCATTCATATCGGAGGTTACAATAATCTTTTGCCCCCACAATGCCGTGGTGACTCGAGTGAGATGATCCAAGAAGTCGTCAAAATTACCTCTATATTGGAAGTACATGTTAATGATGTACACTAGTCCTACAGGTGATTGTAATTCCACGATGTTGCAGTGGCTATTTGATAATTGTGCTATGGTAGCAACTCGTAAGGCCTTATTTGCTACAATTATAGCTGCTTTTGGCTCCTCCCCAGTGTACATTACGTGCCAAGTGGCAGCCATAAAGGAGATTTGTCCAGCTTGGGAGTATGGCTCCTACAAGCAGCCTCCATTCCTCCACTGCCCTTGGCACTTCCTGAATGACCTAGTGACTATTATCTGTCCAATCATTATTTCACTTGACATTATGGAAAGTAAGTATGTACGTTACAATCAGGTCAGGTCTTTTTCCAATCTAACGCAATGTGTCCGTTTGCTAGGACACACTGTATTTAAATTTCCTCCAACGTCTTTCAAAAAACATTTTCAATGAGGTCACGCAGGGCTCTGAAGTCAGTGGGGAGATTCATCGACTTGAGTTGTATCCTGTCTACAGACTCCATTGCCGAGAGGGTGACCTTTCTACCATATTTGTACCCTATGCATACGACGTGCATGTCAAGCACGTTACACTCTTCTTGGGTACACTCTTCTTGGGTCTGCTCCCATAGCTCTTTGTGCTGCCTGCAGCTGCATCGTGCTGGGAACAGTGCTTTCCTGTAGTATTTGTTATGAAAGTCCTTCTTGTACGGGCATGGCAGTGTTTATTGTACTAGCATGTGGGCTGTTGTCTAATACTGGGCTGCGTTGGATTATGACTGGTCAGCCACTGCCACTGGTTGCCCAACATATCTTTCCGCTTTATCAGTTTGAGTACGCCCCCAGATGAGGGAGGAGGAGAAACCAATAGGAGCCTGAGAGACTTTATTTTTTTGGCTCTCCTGGTCTCAGTGACACCATCAGCCATAATCTATTCTGGAAATTAAGTGCTGTTCCAACATTTTATATGTTGGGCAATTTGTACCAAATGCACCACAGGTCTTTTTGCCCCTATGCATGCATGGTATACAGACGCCTGGTTTATTGTAGTTTTTTCTTAAGTGGTCCTCAGCTTTGACTTTGAGCATGCAGGCTTCCTGCTACAGTATTTGTGTATATGACCTATGTCTCCGCAATTGTGGCAATGAGGTACCACGAGCTATACCAAGAGGTAATTTTTGACGTGTATGGCATGGAACCCTACCTAATCCTTTCCCAGAGCTGTCAGTTTCTTCCACAGGGCCCCTGAGATTGGGAACCACTTCTCTTAACCTGGACCGACTCCTCTGGCATGCGCGGGGGGGACTAAACTGCAGCTCCACCGCCGGCCTCGCCCCTAGACTGAGGACCCCTCAGCTGCCGCGTTCAACGCCTCGTTACCAGCACACTTTCAGTACTTGGTCACCGCCGATTTCACTCGTCCTGCATCGGCAAGTACAGCCCGCAGTCCGTAGAGGTGGACGCACCTCTCGCCCTTCGACCCGTACTGGCCTGAGCTTCCACCTTGCTGCCAACGACCCACTTCTACTCAGGTGGTGCGCTGGTCACGCAGTCGTTGGGGGGTGTGGACCTATTTAGCCCAACCCTGTCTGTGTTACCACCCCGTGGGCTTGGCAGAACACGCCTCGGAAGACAGAGGAGTGGCGAGGCACACTTGCCGACTTGGGGTAAGATTTCACGACAGCAAACCAGGCCACCAGCAGCAGAGACACGGACGGTGGCGCGTCCCTGTGTTCTGGGGAGCAGCAGCGCCTGGGAGGCGCAGCAGACCGCAGCCAAGGCCAGCAACGTGCCGCACCGGCCCTACGCTGCCACTCAGCCCAGAACCCAGAAATGACAGATGTTGTGTCCCTTTTGCGCCGCTCCCCCTGTGCCATGGATCCTTTGCTTTCGCCTTGGGTTGGGAGACTCTTAACGTCGTCCAGGACGTGAGGAACTGCAGCAGCCAGTCCGCAGGGTTCCGGAATCGTCGTTAGAATTACCCTCATAGCCTCGCCCAACTGCCGCGCTCTACTCAGGAGAGACAGTAGGTGTGCCTCTCGTAACGCAACTTCCCCTCCATCACGCACCCTTTGCTTTCGCCTCAGGTTGGGGGCGCTTAACGTCCCACCATGACGGGAGTTTTACATCCTTCCTCGATATCTTCTGAAATTTTGCTCTGCGGTATGGGACCATCTGCTGACTGAGTTGGTGGAAGACATCGTAAAAGTTCAATGAAGGGCAGTTAGTGTTGTACTGTCGAAAAATAGTAGAGAGTGTCATGGATATGATCTACGAGTTGGGATGCCAGTAATTTGTACAAAGATGATTTTTCTTATGACGAGAACTTCTCATAAAATTTCAGTCACCAACTTTCTCCTCTGAGTATAAAAATATGTGTATGATGCAGCTGTTTGCAATCCACAGAAATACACTAGGAAAAAGTAAAGAACGTTACAAAACTAAAATGTATTTAATACAGATGAAGAGAAAGGAACAGGTAATTCTCAGAAAACGGACGTAGATGTTCTACATAAAAATAAATGCGACACACCATTCATGTCTTACATTCTCTGCTGTGTAAGAGGCTATAGACATCAGAATGTAAAGCAATAACTTTCACCAGAATGACGGTTATTATCTTATTCCTAGGAGACGATAAAGGAATTCGCCAAATTATTGCCGGCCGCTTTGGCCGACCGGTTCTATGCGCTTAAGTTTGGAACCGCGTGACCGCTACGGTCGCAGGTTCGAATTCTGCCTCGGGCAAGGATGTGTGTGATGTCTTTAGGTTAGTAAGGTTTAAGTAGTTATAAGTTGTAGGGGACTGATGACCTCAGATGTTAAGTCCATTAATGCTCAGAGTTATTTAAACCATTTTTGAGCCAAATTATTAACATCACAACTTGTGGAAACAGCATTCGAGATAGGTCGGCAATGTACAGAGTGGGGCAGCCAGCGATCCCTCGTCTGGTAGCACAGTGGTAGTCAGTTGCTTCTGAAAACGACGATGGAGATATTTCTTGTGAACTGGAACTTTTTTTTTCAAAAATGAACATGGACGGAATGTCGAGAACGTATGACACAAGAACGTCATCGTCAGGAACTTAGTTGCACGTTGTAACGGAGTTTGAGACCCAGAGCAGTTTTCATGGTACATCATCAACTTTCCATCACTTTAATTGTTAGGTATGTCATGCTGTCGACCTACAAACTAGTGATCTGAGGATAAATGTCGTTACGATGAGACTTGATGCAGAATTTAGCCTCCAAGATAGTTCAGCAGCTTATATGGTGGGGCAAATAAAAGTGGTCCACAGAACGGAGTTCCAGGGTAAAAACAAACACAGCAGGGGAAAGGAAATACAGCACTAACCAGACTGTGGCAGATACCACGAGTGGCCACCGTCCACCTCTTGGCACTTGTGGGTTCTGGTCATTCAGCTGCTGAAGGTGGACCGAAGCTGGACCGCTGGGATTGCTGCAGTCTCATCTCAAACGCTGTGCTGCAGTTCTTGAAGACTATGAGGGTTGTTGCAACACACCCTAGATCAGGTGAAATGGCTGACCTGCGCTAACAACTCTTTCACACGTGACTCCTAGAGCTGGATGGCTGTATGGGCAGCTGCTCCATCCTGTTGAAACAAACTGTGGGTTTTTACCTCCTACGTTAGTGCTGCCTGAAATGATTTCAAAATGTTGGCAATGTAACGCCCCGAAGTCAGACTCTGATGAAAGCAGATGGGGCCATAACGTGGCGTGCGGACACTGCACACCTAACCCCATCGTTGTGATGATGCAGCTGTGTTTTGTGGAAATTGTACGGATTCTCTGCTGCCTAGAACCTGTGATTCTGTGAGTTGACATAACCATTCGAGTGAAACTCGGCTTCGTCAGACATAAAGAACGGATCCATGTCCAAGTCGTTCATTGTTATCTCATCCAGTCACAAAACTGGAGGCACTAAGGAACGAGTGCTGGTTATCATGCGCGAGAAACAGATGCTCAGTAAGGATGCATGTGCCGAGGCAGGTAGAATATTCGTCAGCATGCTCGATGTGTCATTCCAGTCTCTTGCAACAGACGCCGGATTAATTTGGTAGACCATTAAAGTATTTTCTGGCGCATTAAAATCACATTTCCAGGTGTCCGGGCATCTTTCAGAATGTTTTTGTTACTGTCTGACGCCATTTTTGGACTATGCTTAGCGTGGCGTTTCTTGCTGGTACTTTGACACTATTAAAGTTCTCGACAAACCACTGACCACACCATTCCACCGCCTATTTTGTCACGTAACTTTCCACAACGGACACCAGCTGCTCTTCTGTGAGCACCGTCGTCTCTTCTGCACTGCTCCACTCGCACTGACCCAGCTCGCACTGCGCTCTTAACTGGTCTGGATCACGTGGCCGGCATATACGTCACAGGGTGTTTTTATGTGACTCTTGAAGTTTTCCCGGCGTATCGAATGTTCCACAAGATTTCGGGATTGCAGCCGGATCTCATCGACTTCTTTCCACGATATTTCGGCTGACAACCTTACAGCCATCTTCAGGCGAGTGTTTGTGTCAAACGTGGAAAGAAGTCGATGAGATCCGGCTGCAATCCCGAAATCTTGTGGGGGTTTTTATGTTTACACATTCACGTCCAATCGCATCCATTTGTCCTTGCTATTTTAATTTGCACCTGCCTGTGTATTACTGCGCCTGCTAGCATTTCACGTATGATACGCAGACAGGAATGCAAATGACGTTAACTAGCGGCCTGAGGATGAAGTGAGATGGAACAGCTGGAAATTCACGGCCAGTGATTGAGAGAAGGACATATGGAGACCGCAATTTTATGTCGATTTCTTCCCCCAGGTTCCAGTTCTGGAAGTCACACCGTATTACTCGGTCTACCCCCATCCCAGCCACAGATATGTTACTTGCCGTACTTTTCCTATTGTGTGCGAGATTATTGACAATATTCGTTGCAAGAGTCTGATATAACTTTAAAGGTGAGAGTGAATATTATTAGTTTCTTTTTTAATTTTACTGTCAGATCAAGGGCAGTACTGCTATTGGATAAAGGAAATGAAACAAATTTTACTTCTGTTTACTTATTGAATGGAAAGAACTTGCGTCCTCATGCGTGACCTTTTGTGTGACAGTATCGTGGTGCTGTTTTCCAACAGGACATGCTCGCCCACATGTTGCAAGTGTCCCTCTGAACGGGCAGTGTCGTGTTGAAGTATTCCCTGACCCTGACGGAATGTGTGTGGGGCAGCCTCGGACGCCGGCTTCGTCCCAGTGTAAGCATCAACAGCTGTGCACCTGCTGGCCCCAGGTGGGGACAGAGCGACTCCATGACACCCATCCCAGCAGACGCGGTGGGACGTCACGCTGATAACTGGGCTCATATGCCCACATCTCTGTGAATTTGACTCGATCTTGCAATTACGGAAGTTACACCGATTATCTCCCTCTACTACTGAAGTTTCAATTCGTTTTCTCCTCCCCTTCTCGACATTTAATGTTTTTTTGTCAGGTAGCGTATTTTATTATAATTGTCATTATTAAAAGTGCAGGCTTCTGTGGCACATTAAAAGTGAGCTCAGATACGGCGTGATGCTAATGGCAAGTAATATATCCAGGGCTGTGGAGAGGGAGCTAGAGACAGTAGTAAAGCACGACCTTTAGAACTGAAACCTGGGGGATGTAATCGATATAAATTTTCTGTGGGAGAAACAAGGAATAGTTCAGGTAATAGCGCTAGTTATCGCCTTATTTATTTAAGTATCAAGAAACCGGGCATGGTGTATTTTAAAGTACTAATTAGACCTTAAGTCTTGGATATAACTGATTTGCATATTCAGGAAAAATTAGTAAGGTTAGCGAAATGTGGTGACATCTACAACTACATCTACATCTATACTGCAGAAGCCGGCTTGCGCTGTGTGGCGGAGGGTACTTTGCACAACGCTGTCACCTTCCCCTTTTCTGTTCCAGCCGTGTATGATTCGCAGGAAGAGCGACCACTAGTTACCCTCCTTCTGTGCTAAGATCTCTCTACTTTTATCTTCGTGGTCTTTTCGCGAGATGTATGTAGGAGGAAACAGTACGTTGGCTTCCAGCCAGTCTCACTCTGGCGTCTCCCTCACCCGAAAACTATTTTGTGTGTTGTTCCACTTCAAATCACTCCATAAACATAACTCCTAGATATGTTCGGAAATAACTGCTTCCGGTGATTGTTTCGCGCTCATGTCGTCATACAATAAAGAGTCTTTCTGTTTACGTATTGCCAGTACACTACATTCGTTTATGTTGAGCGTCAGCTGCCACTCCCTGCACCAGACGTCGATCCTCTCCAGGTCTTCCAGCATTTCGCAGTAATTGTTTGAATTCGCGACTTCTCTGTATACAACAGCATCATCCTTGGAAATCTCATGGAAATTCTGACGTTATCTACTAGGTCATTTATGTGATAAAAAATAAGTTATTTAGCACTCTTTTGGACCATACTCGAAATTGCTTTAACGTCTGACGAATTCTCTGTGTTTAGAGTGTCATGTTGTGTTCTGTTTGCTAGAAACTCTTCAGTCCAGACACACAGTTGGTCTGATAGTCTGTACGAACGTAAAGCGTGGTTATAACTACAGTGCAATTACTCGTAGAGGTCCAGTGGGCCGTAATTACCGTATGGTCACGAAAGTTGGCAGACATTCTAATGCCTTAACACAGAAATGATTTACACTGGCAAAAAAAAAGTAGTTCCAGTTTTGGCCATCAGGTGCAGCTCTGGTGCTGTGAATGCTAGAAAGAAGGATAGAAGTTTTTCTTTTATTTTCTTTAGGGCCAGCAGCATAATGAATGTGTGATAACGACATGATTATTAGAGCAGATGCACCGAATAGCTGCTTATAATGAGTAATCTTTATTTACGATAGACTGTTTCGACTCTGTCGCATTTTCAAGTGCGTCTAGATTAACGTGACGTCCATATTGCGTCGTTAGTGAACTGTTTTAACTGCAACTGTTTTAATAAGGTAATAAATGATGTCAACATGATGAAAATAAAATGTTAATAGAGATGACAGTGGTTTGACATTTCCACTCTTACGTTGATATATTAGCCTCATACAAACAATGTAAAGCTGATTTGCACCGGGTGGGCAAAATCGGAATTCCGGAGGCAGCGTTAAGCAGATCTTTCAGGGGTTCAACGACTTGAGTTGTTGTCCCATCTTGCATGAAAAGAGTGGTTTCCGCATTAATGCATTAGCATATCTACCAAATTTCGCTGCCATGGAATAATTACAGCCAGTACTCGCCTCCATGAGCAGATGCACGTCAATTATAATCCCCTGGGATATTAATTTCTACTGACACCCACTGTGCAGAACTGTGGTGCTGGAGCCAAGTGTGAAGTTTACAGGTTGTAATAAAACTCGCGAAATTATTCATTTTCGGCAATTTCGGCACAAATCGTCGAACCAAAACGTCAAGAAAAGCTGTTACGATGTTTGTTATTGTAATATATACTCTGAAACCATAAAAATTAAGTGATATGCATTACAAATTCATTCTATTATATCAAAAAATAATCGACCCACTATATTCATGCAGTACCCAAATGGCGAAAAATGCAAACATCTATAGAACACACACGTGTATGTAACTTCATATGGTACTGATTATATATAACAAAAAAAATCATATTGGCAAGAAAGAACAAAATTAAATATTTCACTTGTAATGCTGTATTATTGTGTTACATACTGTGGTGTTGCGTCACAAGTGGCACGTGTTCTTCCAGCAGCACAACGCTCGATCACTCACTGAACATGTCACACAGCTCCAACCTTCCACTGGTTATTCAGTTTCCTGGACCATGTACAAAAAATAGAGGGGACACCACAAGCAAACGTAACCCAAAAGAAGCCTTATCGTCTGTTGAGGGATCCTTATGGTGCATTCTGTTTCCTCATCCACTACGTCGTCGCTGGAACGTGTGCTTCCAGCAAGACACCGCGACTGTACTCACTGCTTTCCACGCTCTGCTCTCACAAGTGTTCATTACTTCGGCAGGCGATGACATACCCGACCAAGACTGAGTACTGTGCTGTGCGAAATCACAACCTAAAATTGCACCAGGCGAATGCTGAAGTGACACAGTAGTGTGCTGTATACATGCTGTCGGTTCTGCTGAAGATTCTGCAACACGTTTACTTTCAATAAGACGACGCGCTTTTACTAACATACTGCTTGAAACTGATTCTCCCTCCCACAATTTTGTAAGATTTTATGGCACAGAGATAAAAGATCAGTCTTTGGAATCAAATAGTCAGCACCTCTTAATATAAAATGTATACGTACTGATTGTGGATGAGACGGCAGGAACCTTACTGAGTGTATCTGTAACCGACAGTCACATATCGTGGTTGTTGAGGTAAAACGGAAGTTAGTAGGAGCATCCAGCCAGCCCTGTGGCCGTTGGTACATTATCAGCCTTACCGCATCTCCCATACTCTGTCGCAGTGATACAGCCGACGTAATGCTCATTATGCCCCACCCTGAAGACATGCAAGACCACTTTAATATATCATGCTGTGCGGAAATGTAAGGTCAAACGAAGCTTGGTGTTTATTAAGAAGAGGCTGAATTGTGGAGAACATAAGAAGCGTTAGCCTGTACTGACCCTGCCACACTGGTATCTACCAGCACGACAATGTGCTTCACTGATAGGCCCAGTCGCGCTGAAGTATCTCAGCAAACCTAAGAGCTAATCCAGGTAGCGTGTCTTGTTCAGTTGTAGCCACAGGTACCCATGAGGCTTGTTCAGGGCACCCAGAAGGGAGCAGGTTACACCAGACCTGTTCCAACTCCATTCCTACAAAACCAGCTGACTTAGTCTTTGAACAGGACGACACCCATCTGCTCAGTTATTGTGTTTCACAGATCTGCTCTCCAAGGAGTTCACCTGACCCAGACATACTGATATATTGGCGTTTCATGCTGGACAGAATCATAACCCAAAATAACCAGTGGTGTTTGGTAGGGAATCGCAGAATTTGCTAGATACAACAAGCCTGGTCTACTGTCTTTTGGACAACTATACTGGGATGTGTTGTTTCAACAGGACAGCGCTTACTGACTAACTTTTTGAATCACACAGCCACTCTAACGGAGATGTTTCTCATATCCTGTGTCACTGGTTAAAGGATCAGTTTCTAAATATCCTTTGTGGCCAACTGTAACTTAAAATAACCCACGTTGTTCTGTGAGGGAACACTAAACTGTGCTGGATTCCTCCAAGCTGTACTACTGTGCTACTTTTGGGGGTGATCTTTCAACAGGACAAGACATTTATACACTTTCACTACTCTCCATTACGTACCACAGTTCCCTCGGAAGTGACAAATCAGATACACTCTCAGTCTCGTGTCTTGGGGAACTTTAACATGAAACGATCCTCGTGTGTCTGAGGATTTACTGAACTCTGCAGGTGTCTAGAGTGCTGTCCTGCCTCTGCTGGGTGAGTAGGAGACGATGTTCAAAAAGAACACCGCCCTTTCCGTCGCTTTCTGCGATAAGTGGCACAAGTTGTTCTGAAGTCCATCAGCTCCCCTGGCAGTGACATTCAACCTCACTTTTGAGTATCATGTTTTAGAGGAACCATTAAGCAAACAATCACTGATGATTGATCAATGAATAATAGAGCATGGTTAATGGTACTTGGTAACAACTTTAACGAAAGTATCCACTGTTTCTTTGCCATATTTACCGAGTGTATGTGACAGAATAGATAGCATTGTACGCACATTAATCTCTCTTACTTCGTTCTCGAGGTTCCTACTTGAGACGTGCAATAGTTTCAACGTAAATGTAGCACATTTTGCCTCGAATTCCTTTTCTGTAAATTTACCTAATAGAATTTCACGCCAGCCGCTGTGGCCGAGCTGTTCTAGCCACTTCAGCCCGGAACCGCGGTGCTGCTACGGTCGCAGGTTCTAATCCTGTCTCGGGCATGGATGTGTGTGATGTCCTTACGTTAGTTAGGTTTAAATAGTTCTCAGTCTAGGGGACTGATGACCTCAGATGTTGTCCCATAGTGCTGAGGGCCATTTGAACCATTTTTTTGAGAATTTCACGAAAACAACTTCGTCCTTCTTCCAAACACTGCGGTTTGAATTCCACCACGACCTCTGTTACTTCTGCGTATGCTCAGTCCTAGCACTTCTTTTGATCTTGCTCCATACCCGCTGTCATGCCGACTTGACCAGGCCTCCAGCAGAAGTCTACATCGACATCTATAGTTACATGGATACTCTGCAAATCCCATTTAAGTGCCTGTCAGAGGGTTCATGGAACCACCTTCACAATTCTCTGTTATTTCAATCAAGTATAGTGCATGGAAGAAACAGCGCTTCTTCATATTTAGGTCGGCGTAAGTTCAGGTTCTTCATGTCGTTTAAAATCAGCATATCTATACATTGAAACGTCGTGCATTTGTGTATCATCCCCATTACATTTCTGAATTGTTACGTTATACACTGAAGAGCCAAAGAAACTGCTACACCGGCCTAATATCATGTAGGGCCCCCGTGAGCTCACAGAAGTGCCGCAACACGACTCATGTCTGAATGAGTTCTGGGGAGAAATAACACCATGAATCCTGCAGGGCTGTCCATAAATCTGTGAGGGTACGAGCGGCTGGAGATCTCTTCTGAACAACACGTTGCAAGGCGCACCACATATTCTCAATAATGTTCGTGAGATTTTTGGGCCAGCGGAGGTGTTTAAACTCAGAAGAGTGTTCCTGGAACCACTCTGTAGCAATTGTGGACGTGTAGGGTGTTGCATTGTCCTGCTGGAATTGTCCAAATCCGTCGGAATGCACAATGGACGTGAATGAGGTGATCATATAGGATTCGTATGTACGTGTCACCTGTCAGAGTCGAATCTAGACGTATCAGGGGTCCCATATCAGCCAATAACTGCACACACCCAACACCATTACAGAGCCTCCACCAGCATGAACAGTCCCCTGCTGACATGCAGAGTCCTCGGATTCATGAGGTTACCTCTATACCCGTACACGTCCATCCACTCGATACAACCCTTACCTTTCATTTTCTTTAGTTGATAATACTAAGTTTATGACACTAGTTAAGTCATTAGATGCGAGGTATTCTTCGGCTTCCTGGAGGACCCTGACAAAAAGACTTAAATTAAGGACGTTTTTAGCAACATACTGGCTGAAACAAAATATCAGTAAAATGAAAAACCAGACAATGTGGGATATTTCACTTTTTTATTCACTTGATAGCTAGTTTCGAGCCAGGACGCATTATCTTCCTTTTACGAGTGGCCACCCGCTCAGGATAGATGCGTTGCTTATAACGACTATGAGACAATAGAGCGACTGCTGTTAGGTACGTAGGTTGTTCTTGAACGTTAGCCAGATTATCTGAAAAACAATTAGAACCAGAGGCAATTCTGACCGGCACGCATGAGAGGAATCAGGCATCACATCTGGATAAATAGGTAGGACATCTTGGCCACCAATCGGCTTAATGGCAGTAACAGGAGAAGGTCGTTAAGAGGTCATCGGAAAGGGTGACTTAAAAGGAACAGACACATTTAGAGGTGTCTCAGTTTTTCTTTTGTTAATCATTAAACCAGAAATCCCAAAGACTCCCCCACGCCTGTATGTTTCTGGAAGATGCTAGGACACACACCAGCTATCTCAACTTTCTTTTTCGCACCATCGATCCCACCAGTAGAGCAGGAGTCAGCACTACGGTGTATAACAACCAACAGACTCACTTCAGGGGGCGCTGTGTGAGGAGTAGGTGTATCCAACTCCTCTCTGTCCTGTATACGGCATCTCTTGTGTTGCACTGTGGACACAGCTAGTTTACTAATAACAGTTTCACGACCCTGCAACGAAGTTCAAACTGAAAAGTCAGGAGCAGGTAGATGTGCATTCATCTGTTGCTCCATTCCACCTGGCTAAGATGTGGCAACAATCTCGCGGGCAGTAGAAACGAGATCACCTAACGACAATTTCGACGCTGTTCCAAGGAGGACTTCAACACAAATATCCCCCACTAGCATATTATATCAGAGGTGGCCACTTTAGCTGATGAGAAAGCACGTCGCTAGTTCCTCATAACGTGATGTATGAATGCGGAACTCACAAAACTGTAGATGGGAAGGAGTGTTGTTCTTTACTACCATCTCCACTGAACAGATCCTACTGTAACTCTGTGAAGGATATTGAGTGGACTAGCGTTCACGTCGTATACCCCTCACATCACTCTAAGAGACCAAAGTAAACTGTTGTTACACACAAGGACACGAAAACGCTGAGAGGAAGCTGTCCAGGTATGCACGTTCTGTGGTGAGGCAGTAAACTGGCGACCCTCCCACCTGGTGCTCGATGCGAAATACCCTTGGACCACGGCTGCAGAAATATCATAGAAGAATGAATACCTTATGATGTCGTATTTGCAAATCAGATTTCTCTGGTCAATGTGTTGCATTGGAACTGTTCACGAATTTCTGAGTGACTATTTACGCAACTTGCCTATAGAATGCGGCAGACGAATGCGTTGGCAACAAATTTCTCTGAACATTATTCGACAGTAGTCATTCATTTGATGTTCACAGGGGGCGTTCATAGGAAATACGAGCTCTGGAAAACGAGACAAGTCAATTCCCAGGTTTGAAGGTGTGGAGTACAGTAGAGGGATACAGTTCCCATGTTTGGTCAGTAAGTAGCTACAGAAGTATCCTTCTGTTGTACACTTTTCTTGTATGATTTGTACTTGCAGTTTTCACGTTTCTTTACAGTCGAGGCGTAGTTCTGTGTATTTTAAAAAAATGGTTCAAATGGCTCTGAGCACTATGGGACTTAACATCTGTGGTCATCAGTCCCCTAGAACTTAGAACTACTTAAACCTAACTAACCTAAGGACATCACATACAACCATGTCCGAGGCAGGATTCGAACCTGCGACCGTAGCGGTCACGCGGTTCCAGACTGAAGCACCTAGAACCACACGGCCACACCGGCCGGCTCTGTGTATTTTAGTGAGTTAGTAATTTGGACAGCATATTTCCATGAGGCAGTAGTTATGAGGATGAAGAGTGGTTGTTTGTCTTATACAATTGCCTGGCTTTTGGAATGGCTAGATTCAAGGTGTGTCTGGTTAGCATGGTTGAGGTGTGATGGTCAACACATTGGAGGAAATGGACAGGATGTCTGAACCCGGCCGCTCCTAATGTTTCCATAAACAGTACATCTTCTTGTCAATAAGAGTAGGGTTCACTTGGAACTTCTCCTTCATTGACTATGTTCTGCAACTTATCCACTACCTCAATAAGAACAAATTTGTCGTCTTTGCAGCTCTTAACCTTCTGACTATGTGTGTGTGTGAGTGGAACAGGAAGTACGAGCTAGTCGCACAGGGAAAGAAATGAAAAAAATGTGAAGCTTCAGTCACAAACAAACACAGGAATAAATGCCAGTGTTCTACCAACTGTTTAATTGACATTCAAATAGTTATGAAAGATATGGCGCATAAAATCTTGTCCACTAGCGTAAATTAAGGTGCTTTTCTTCAAGACCAGACCATGATTTCCATATGTCGTCAACCATATGTCTGCAACCCCTTGCACTCGTACTGAGACTAAATATATTCCCCAACAGGTGAGACATGTTAATTGACAATCGATTGCCCGGTATTGGCGGATAAATGCAATACTGCAATTCCTGTGTTGTTCATAAATACGATGGAATGTTTCCTCGGACATGCACGCGTCCGTATTTGCATGCATGTCCGAAAGGACATTACAGTGTACTTCTGAAGAACACAGGTAGAGCAGTATAGTACTGGCCCACGAAAAGCTCTCGTGCGAAGCAAAAATATTGACCAAAATTTTAGTCACACTCTCTAGTTTGTTTACGTCCGTAGGACATGTTTGAGTTGTGGTCTGAGGGAAAGTCTGTATAGTTCTTTGTCGTCAGCAGGACTGGAAATTTGGAACAATGTGTCGCAAATTGACTTGCGCACCAGGATGTAACGTTTGGATGCTAATATCTGTATCTAATGCTTTTAGGTGTACCTAGTGACGTAAGGAATTTCTGATACCTCCAACCATTCATTGCTTGCTTTTCCGATTTTTTTGCATTACCTCACACTTCCTTCGGTTACCTACTTAACGATTCCTTGATATCTGAGAATGTATCCTGGCAATCGATTCCTTCTATTAGTCGGACAGCGCCTCTATCGTTTCCTATCAGTTTGATCCTGTACCTCTTCATTATATATTCTATTTCGTCATCTTATCTTCAGAATTATTCTGTATCACATTTCAGATTTTGCTACGATGGGAGCATGACAGTTGTATTTTCTGCTTGCCATCATCCGCCCATAACACCAACGTATGGAGGTCGTGTGGGCTAATGTTGCAGGGCCAGACCTTCTGACACTCATCTGGACTGGTCCCCTCTAACTAAAGAACAGGCTGCCCTCCTGTTCGGGAACCACATGTTGGTCTTGCTGCTCTATAGACGCCCCTTCCACGTTGTTGCACCTGCAGTACGGCTGTCTGCATCACTGAGGCACGCAGACCACCCCAGCCTTGCATAGCCTTGCTGCTAAACAGTGGAGGTGGAGGTGGGACTGGAGTATTGTAGCCTACGCTGTCCAATATTTTCCTTGGTTCGTAAATGACATGAGGGTATCACAGGCCCTCTATATTGTCCCTTGCACTGATAATCGCCGGGTAAGATTGTCTATACGTCTACTGAATCCTTTTAGTCTTCTGAGTCTTTCTTCATATTCTTATGTAAAATTTATAAATTACGTATTTGTATCTCTAGGTATACAGATAAAACAGAATGAATCGATTACCAGTGGCTGTAGATATTCCGTACGGAGCAAATTTAGATTCTTTATAGGTATTTTGTGTGAAGCCCTTGTCGACACAGACAGTATTTAAGCGAGAACATTTCGTATCATAGATTTAGATGCGTCTGTGGATGAACTGTCGCATCAGAAATGAGCGATTTGTGTTGTGTAATGGTTTTAGACATAGGTATTTCACATAACCCCTGGAAAAGAAATGAGTTGGTGTGAGGGCCAGATCTCTAGCGGGCAAGTAACGCAGTGCCGTCATGGCAAGGACGACGGATTCAACGTTTTGGGATTCTAAAGTGTGCAGCGGCTTCTGAAGTTAATTTTACATTCTCTGTAATGCTTATCAATGTACTGGTAAGTGTTAGCTGCAGTCATGTGTCACCGCTGTAGTGATTTTGGGTTGGCCCGTACGGTGGGCCCCAAACTGTACGGTCCCGGTCCGTGTCGCTGGCCTCCCACGCCCTGCATTATAACGCCCACAGCCGCGCTGTCGCAACCGGGACTCAGTTTGGAGCACAAACAGGATTTCAGCTGACCGCAAACCGCTAGCCGCCTGCGGTCACAGCTGGGATATGACGCCAGCACTCTTGCCTGCTCTTCCCACACACACGCACGTAAGAAGCTGGAGTATTCCTGGCGCACATCCGCAATGATCTCGTTACGCAAATATGCATTCCTGCGTCAGTGGCTTCCCACTAAAGGATAAACATGTCCTTAAAAGGCAAGTGCGTCTATACTGTATGGAAGCCTGCGTGTAGCATTTCCTGACACTTAACACTAGCTTTAAAATTGTTATGAATATTCCTAGCTAGGTTTGGAAAGTCATTTACCAGCTTCACTGACACATATGTGAAAATGTGAAATATGCATTTGACTATAATTAGTCCAGGACATCGTTCAGTTAAGCGAGTAGCAACAGTGTTTCTTGATCGTATCATATAATTGCAATCAGCACAAGTAAATCTTATAAGATTGTTTCGAGAAACATTGTACTCAGAAAATGGAAGCATTATATTGGTATAAAGATTTTTACTTGTTGCACCTTATCATATCCACCATGTTTTAAAATTCCACAAAGGTTCCGAAAATTACTTTCAGTTTTATTTGTGTCCTTATCAAAATATCAAACCAGAACACACGAGGTTTTAACATATTCTACATCGGTTGACTCATCAGTCAGAACACTGAATTCAGTGGGTCTCAGTTTTCTTGGAACTTCGTTCTACGTTGTTATGGCTCTCTCCTATCACATTGTTTACGATCTGGAAATATTCAGTTCAACGCAGTTGAGTAGCATCTGAAATTTTAGAAACAGAGAAACAACTCTCGACTACGTCCTTCAGCTGATTTACTACAATCAAGAGAAGACTGTTCTGCCACGAATCCTGTCAAGTAAACATTGGATGATTGAACAGTGGAAACACGCTGTATGGAGTGACGAATCACGGTACACAATGTGGCGATCCGATGGTAGGGTCTGGGTATGGCGTATGCCCGGTGAATGTCATAGGCCGGCGTGTGTAGTGCCGACAGTAAAATTCGGAGGCAGTAGTGTTATGGTGCGGTCGTATTTTCCATGAATGGGGCTTCCACGTCTTCTTCTTCTTCTGCCTGGTACTATCATAGCACAGGCCTACATTAATCTTTTAAGCACCTTCTTGCTTCCCAATATTGAAGAGCAATTCGGGGATGGTGATCGCATCTTTCAACACGATCGAGCACCTGTTCATAATGCACGGTCTTTGGCGGAGTGGTTGGACTAAAAAATCGTCTCTGTAACGGACAGGCCTGCACAGATTCCTGACCTAACTCATATAGAACACCTTTCGGATGTTTTGGAGCCTGACTTCGTGCCAGGCCTCACCGACCAACATCGATACCTCTCCTCAGTGCAGCACTCCGTGAAGAATGGGCTGCCATTCCCCAAGAAACTTTCCAGAACCTGATTGAACGTATGCCTGCGAGAGGTGTCATCAAGGCTAAGTAAGGGCTAATACCATCTTGAATTCCAGCATTACCGATGGAGGGTGCCACGAACTTGTGAATCATTTTCAGCCAATAAAAAGTATTCATATGATGTGGGCTATAAACTGAAAGTAATAGCGTATGCAGAAGAACATGGAAACGAGCAGCTGAGTGGCATTTCGGCCGTCCACCAATAGAAATGGTGGCTCCATCTTGGTGTGGGCAGACTTCCATGGAACAGACTGGGTCCTCTGGCCCAGCTGAATCAATCGTTGGCTAGAGATGGTTATGCTCGGGTATTTGGTGAACATTTGCAGCCATTCATTGACTTTATCTTCCCAAACAACAGTGCGTCATGTCACCAGAACACAATTGTTCGCTACGGTTTTGAAGAACAATCTGGACAGTTAGAGCAGATGATTTGGCCACCCGCACAGCTCTACCGCTCCTTCCTCCGCACTCATGACCGGGATACTCTCACCCGCCACCGGCAATTATAGCGACACATCTGGAAACTCCTTACAACAAAAAAACGCCGGGACTGCTCCAAACGCAACACCGCCCCTAGTCATGATGGCGTCATCTACCGCCACCTCAAGGAATCCCCCACATCCTTCCTGTCTGTACTTGCTACCTTCTACAATGTCCTCCTCTCCACTGGATTTTACCCCGACCTGTGGAAGACTTCCCATGTCCTGCTGCTCCCTAAACCTAACAAACCCCCCTCTGATACCTCTTCCTGTCGTCCCATCTGCCTCACCTCCATGTTCAGTAAGGTCTTTGAGGCCATCCTCTCTCACCGTATTCACCGCCACCTTAACCAATACCACCTCCTTCCCCTTACCCAATGTGGCTTCCGGCCTTCCTTCTCTGCCAACGACCAGGCCCTTAACCTTACCAATCTTCTTTCCCTCCATATTAACTCCCGTTGCTCTGCTATCTTTGTTTCCCTTCATCTCCAGAACGCCTATGACCGTGTCTGGCATCCCGGGCTCCTCTTCAGATGTATGCTCTCCCCATCAACTTCATCCATATCATTGCTTCATTCCTCTCCCATCGTCCCTCCTATGTGACTGTCCACAGTTCCAACTCCAGTACTTTCTATCCCTTTGCCGGTGTGCCCCAAGGTTCTGTCCTTTCCCCTCTCTATCTCCTGTACACTGCTGATATGACCAAACCTTCCCCACCTGTTCATCTTCTCCAGTTGGCTGATGACACCCTCTTCCTAGCCCTTTATCCTACCCTTCAATAGTCCCAACATACCCTCCTAACCAACCTTGACCAATTCACCACTTGGTGCAACCAGTGGTTCTTCCATACAATCCCTCCATGACACAGGTGATGATCATAGGCCGCACCACCTACTCCTTCCGCCTCCATGATTTCTACCTCACCATTTATGGCCGTCCTATCCACCTCACTCCTACCCTCAAAAATCGACCGCCACTGGACTCCCCCTCACCTTACCATCCAAAACAAACCTCACAACCGCCTCCGCCTCCTGAAACTCCTGTCCGGCCGGACTTGGGGTCTGCATCCTTCCACCATCCTTCACACCTACAAATCCTTGATCGGCCTCATCCCCTGTTATGCCAGTGTAGCTTGGATTTCCGCCCCTCCCCGGTTCTATAAAGCCCTCCAAATCCTCGAATGCCTTGTGCTCCGCCTCGCCTTCCACATCCGCCTTCTATCCCCCACGAGCATCCTCTATGACCTCATCCCCCTCCCCCACCTTCCCCTTTTCCTTGAACACATCCGCACACTATGTATTGTCCACCGCCTTGATCCCCCTCACCCTCAGGTGTCTCCCTTCCTCTCCACCCCCAACCAGTTGCCACACCTTTACCATTGTGCCCCACCATCTCTCCATCTCCACACCCTCCATCTCAACTTCCACCGACTACCCCTCCCAGATGATGAGCTTCGCCCTGACATCTACTCTTCCTACCAGATCCAACCCCATCTTCCTGCCTCCTCCTGAGGGCTCACTCTCCTCCCCCTTCCTCCTCCTGAGCGGCTTCCCCCTCCTACTTCCCTCCCTCTCTTGTACCCTCTTTCAGTGTCTCTGCACTCCCTCCTGCCCTGTCTTCTCTCTTCATCTCCTGCCACATGTATCTCCTGGCCTCTTCATGTACCTGCTGACACCCCTATTCTCTTCATCCTGCCGCTTCCCCTGCTGCCCCTTGCTCTCCCTCCTTTTCCATCCGCTCTGACCTATCCCCTGGCAGGTCCCACTTGGCAGTTTTATTCTTCGTCGTGTGTGTTACAAGTGGGTTTTAAGTGTGTTGTTCTGGAGTTTTTTTTAATACTGTGGCCGACTTTTAACCTGTGCATGTCCATTCAGTGTCTTCTCTGTGTTTTAAGCATCACCAAATGTGTTTTTTAACTTCCTGGTGACTTTTTTAACTGTCCCCTGTGAACGTCTCCATGTCAGTCTAATTTTGTTCCCCTTTTTTATCGCCTTATGTATGTAACATTTTCTTCTTATTTTAGTTGTCATGTCGCTCGGCTGAAGAACGGCGGATTGTGCCGCTGACAGCCCCCCCCCCTGCCCATATGGGGCAGGGGAATGAAATCACAATAAAGCAAAGAAAAAAAACAAAAAAAAAGGTGCCCAAACCTCAGCCAAGTGCGCAGTACGTAGGAGGATGGACCAAAGTGCGCGAGAGACTTGTGTAGCCAACTCAGACAAGTCTGTTACAGTAAACAAATACATTGGTGACTAAGGAAAACTCACTGTACGTCGATGTTTCAGGTCCATTAAGCATAAACTATCAAACCGATTACGTGACTACTTATAACAGGTCGACCAAACCGCCCTCACATCGAGGTGAAATAATGTTGAGGTGGACTGATACAAGAAGGTGAAAATGAGCGCTTATTTTTGTTTGGAAAATGTTGGTTTTAGTCTATAGCCGCAGTTTGTTTATTGTGCTTCCCAGCTACCAGTTGCGGTACACACTACCATCCTCAGGCCATCCCCTGGCACGCATTCGTGACCCTCACTTCCGAAGTAACTGTGTCAGATTTTTGTATTTGACACGTTACATCTACTTGGGAAGTAAACATAATCAGTAGCAAAATAAATAAACTGGTATTGAAGACTAAAACAAAAAATATCAGTATTGTATTCGTCGTTGTTCGACTGACAGTGTGTGAGGAATATGTATTTTTGTATGTAAGTTGAGGTGGAGGGGGAAGAAAGGAAGCGGGTGGGAATGGGGTACTGACGTCAGCTGCATCGAGGCTTTATGCAGAATCAGCGGCGACGCGTGGAAAGTGTGTGCCCTGCCGCAGGCCGCCTCAGCGACACTCTGCGACTGCACTGAGTTATCTCCACTGCTTCTACAGAGAAGACAGACAAATACGAGAACCACGCAACACAATACCGCTGAGGAGGCAAAAAGAAATGTAGAATTTGCCCTTCATAATTCTGGACACTTACAAGGCATTAATGTAGTGAAAGGAATGTACGGCCAACCTCTCCCGCCTGGATGTGCTGGGTCAGACTAACTCCTAATAAGCGTGTCACAAGTGCTGATGTCGTGACGTCACAGACGTGTATAACCGCGTGAGGCGTGCAGCGACACGGCAGTTTTCTACGGCAGGTGCTTTTTACGTCTGCGTATGCCTGTCAGACGCTGGTTACGCCGTGACGAGTATTCGGCACTGTGTATGATGGAACTGTTTACCAAACCACAGAAAAACATTCGAAAAAAGTACAGAATGTTAGAAAACTAAAATAAATTTAATACAAACGAAGAGAAAGGAGCAGGTAATTCTCGGAAGACGGACATGGATGTTTTGTTCAACAAAAAATGCGACACGCCATTCATATCTTACATTTTCTGCTGTGTAAGAGGCTGTAGACATCGGAATGTACGGCTTTGGCTTTCACCGGAATGACGGTAATTATGTTACCCCTAGGAGACTATAAAGTAATGCGCCAAATTATTTACATCAAAACTTGAGAAAACAGCAGTCGAAATAGCTCGGCAACGTACAGGGTTGGGCCGCCACCGACCCCTTGTTTGGTAGCCCAGTGGTAATCTGTTGTTTTTGATAACGACGATGGAGATATTTCTTGTGAACTTGAACTTTTTGTTCATATTTAACACGGAAGGAATTTCGAGAACATACGACATAAGAACGTCATCATCAGAAACTTAGTTGCATGCTGTAATGGAGTTTGTGGCCCAGAGCAATTTTCGTGGCACATCATCAATGTTGCATCTCCTTAATTGCTAGCTATGTCATGCTGTCGAGTTACAAACTAATGATCTGAGGATAAATGTGTTTATGATGAGACTTGATGATGAATTTAGCCTTCAATATAGCTCGCCAGTTTATATGGTGGGGCAAATAAAAGTGGCCCAGAGGACAGAGTTCCAGGGTACGAAGTAACACAGCAGGGTCAAGGAAATACAGTACTGACCTGTCTGTAGCAGATGTCGCGAGTGGCCACCGTCCACCTCTTGGCACCTGTGGGTCCTGGTCAGGCAGCTGCTGAACGTGGATCGAAGCTGGACCGCTGGGATTGATGCAGTCTCATCCCAAATGCTCTGCTGCAGTCCTTGAAGGCTATGAGGGTTGTTGCGACACACCCTAGACTTGAGAGCTCCACACACAAAATGATTGCACAGTGACAGATAATGTGAAATGGCTGGCCAGCTACGGTCGTGACCAGACTGACCTCCGCTAACAACTCTGTCACACATGACTCCTAGATTTGGCTGGCTGTATGGACAGCTGCTCCATCCTGTTGAAACTAACTATAGGTGTTTACCTCCTCCGTTAGTGCTGCCAGAAATGATTTCAAAATGTTGGCAATGTAACGCCCCGAAGACAGACTCTGATGAAAGCAGATGGGGCCAATAACGTGGTGTGCAGACACTGCACACCTAACCCCATCGTTGTGATAATGCAGCTGTGTTTTGTGGAAATTATATGGATTCTCCGCTGCACAGAACCAGTGATTCTGTGAGTTGACATAACCACTCAGGTGAAACCAGACTTCGTCAGACATAAAGAAGCCAATCACAAAACTGGAGGCACTAAGGGAACTCTGCTGGTTTTAATGCGCAAACAACAGACACTCAGTAGGGATGCATGTGCAGGCCCAGCTATATTCGTCAGCATGATCGACGTGTCATTCCAGTTTTTTGCAACAGACGTCGGATTGATCTGATAGGACATTATAGCATTTTCTGGTGAGCTCCATTCACATTTTCTGTCGTCCGGGCATGTTTCAGAATGTTTTTTGACTTGTTCAAAACAGATACTGTCAGAGGCCATTTTTGGACTGAACGTTGCGTGGCGTTTCTTGCTGGCACTTTGACGCCATTAAACTTCTCGACAAACTAGTAACCACGCCATTCCAGTGCCTTTTAGTGGCGTTACTTTCCACAACGGACACCCGCTGCTCCTCTGTGAGCACCGTCATCTCTTCTGCACTGCTCCACTCGCACTGACACAGCTGGCCCTGCGCTCTGCACTGGTCTGGATCACGTGGCCGGCATATACGTGGTGTCTGCGTCACATTCACGTCCAGTCGTATCGATTCCTCGTTGTCATTTTAATTTGCCCCTGCCTGTATATTACTGGGTTTGCTTGCATTTCACGTATGATGCCCAGACTGGAATGGAATGACGTTAACTCGTGGCTTGAGGATGAAGTGAGATGGAACAACTGGAAATTCAGGTCGAGTGACTGAGAGATGGACACACGGAGACTGCAGTTTTATGTCGATTTCCTCCCCCAGGTTCCAGTTCTGGAGGTCACACCGTATTACTGTGTCTCCCTCTACCCCAGGCCCAGATTTGTCAGTTGCCGTACTTTTGCTAGTATGGGGGATATTATTGCCAAAATTCATTGCATGAGTTTTCGCGCTCCAATTATTTTTTCTGTACAGTGGTTTACTTTGGTTAATTGTATGTTGCGAACAAATGAGATTAATTATTATTATACTGGAACTGGCTTCTTATTAAATGAACAGTTTTGTTACTGTAACTCAGTAGACTGCACAACATATCCACCTCAGCTACACTTATCGTAAAAATGTTCTGAAATTATTTCTGTTATGAAAAATAATGAAGTTACCGTACGGAATGCTTAATGAACCTCAAACCTTGCAGTGGATTTTTCGTCAACATTAATTATTAATCAGTGTCATGGCTAACACTAGAGCATAAGACTATCATTATTAATCGGAAAATGATTTCTCTATAACTTTTACGAGCCCATAATTTTTGCATAGCAACGTTTCCTTTTGAAACATGAAAGTATTTTAACTTTGACACTGTTAAAGTTTACAATATTAGCAGCCCGCGTCCGCCCGTGAAACAGAACGTAAAATCTGCTGCTTTGTACTCCGATCTCGAACTGCTGTGAGAAATGATTTTAAATGCACTTTTCACCTGACCGCTTATTGCCGTATGATTGCCCTTATTGTCAGATTTGAATCTGCCGCGGCGGCGGCTCGCTCCGCCGTGTCTCAGCTCTGCACAGCGGACACTACTCAAAAAGCTGAAAGTGTCGCAAATAGATGTGTAAAATACCAGGCAAGCTTTCTAATAGTACCATACGAATTGTCATTAAACAACTACATTTAAAACTCGAATAACAAGTTCACACACCATTCTTTAAACTCAGCGCCCAATGCGTCCTGCTTACAATCTTGACAAATAAAAGCTACCTATGTGTTAAACATAGCGTCACAGATTCCTCCTCTCTATGTGACTCCAAGATGACGACAACGACAATATTATTCTTACACTACTACTTATAAAATGGCTGATTGTCAAGAAATCTTCGAGTTTTTCTTTATTAATTCTTTTCTGTGGCGGTTTCAGAACTCGCCGACACAGATATTATTTCACAAATCCAGTACTTAATCCTTTACAAATACAAAATATAATTGTCTCTATTCTCTTATTATTCAGAGCCCACAGACGTAATCAGTGCCTGTATATACATAAATAAAATTGTAGTTGCATAGTTATAGAGCAGGTTTTACGTGGAAACGTTATAGACTCTGATGTGAAAGATAACTTTAAAGATGAGAGTGAATAATATGAGTTTACAGCAGATCACATGTGGTGGTTGTGGAGGTAAAACGGAAGTTGGCAGGAGCATCCAGCCTGCTCTGCTGCCGTTCGTACATTATCAGCATTACCTCAACTTCCATGCTGTGTTACAGTGACACACTTGATGTGATACACACTACGTCCCACCATGAAGACATGCAAGACCAGATTAATAATCATGCTGTGCGGAATCGTAGGGTGAAACGAAGCCTGCTGTTTGTTAAGGAGACGCTGAACTGTGGAGAACATAAGAAGCGTTAGCCTACACTGACCCTGCAACACTGGTATCTACCAGCACGACAATGCGCCTCACTCATAGCTCCAGTCGTGCTGAAGTAGCTCAACCATCCTGGTTGTGACATCTAAGAGCTAATCCAGGTAGCATGTCGTGTTCAGTTGTGGCCAAAGTAGCCCCTGAGGCCTGTTCACGGCACCCTGATGAGAGCAGTATACACCAGACCTGTTCCTACAAAAGCAGCTGATTTAACCTTTGCGCAGAACGACACCCATCTACTCAGTTATTGTGTTACACGGATCTCCTCTGCAGGGTGTTGCTCAGCTCGGCCGATCCTAACGTTTCCATAAACAATACCTCTTCTTGTCAATAAGTGTGGCTTCACTTGGAACTTCTCCTCTACCCACTATGTTCTGCAACTTATCCACTAACTCAATAAGAGCAAATTTGTCGACTTTGCAGCTCTTAACCTTCTGACTACGTCTGTGTGTGTGAGTGTGTGTATTTACAGGGTGAGGGAGTGGTGCCTGTACCACTGGTATAGACAGAACACTACCACGTGTTACTGCTCTCACCCAGAGCAATGTATTAATTTTCATCGCTACAGTAGTCATTCCATTATCACACAATGGGTAAATAGTTCTTTACTTCTTTCTTTGTCACTGTGTTGTGTTTCTATCGAACTGCAGATGATACAGCGCTTTACTGTCTGCTGTTCTCATCTGAGGGTGTGTACTTGCGTTTAGTATTTAGAGCGAACGTCGAACGCCACATTCACGTTCAGGTGAAAGTGGAACAGGAAGTACGAGCTAGTCGCACAGGGAAAAAAATGTGAAGCTTCACTCACCAACAAACACAGGAAAAAATTCTAGCGTCATACAACACATTTAATTGACATTCAAAGACTTGCGTGACGAAATGGCGCATAAAACCATGCCCATTGGCGTAAATTCACTTGCTTTTCTTCATCACCGGACCCTGACTTCATATGTCGTCAATCATGTGTCTGCTACAACTGTACTCGTACATATGTCATGTATATTCCCGTACAGCGGAGACATGTTAGTAGTGGGCAACCTATGTGCTACGACACTCTGCATCGTTGCCAAATTTATTCAAGATAGCAGCGATGACGTCATCCAAGATTGCGGCATGTAGACTTGGCAACAGCGCATGACATCATCCAAGATGGCCGATTTAGGCGGGAAAATAGGCCAATTGCGCTATGTGCACTAACCTACCCTCCAGAAAAAATTGGCGGGAATTTGGAATTTTGGCGGGAAAATAGATCAATTGGGCGACATCCACTAACCTAAGCCTCCAGAAAAAATAGGCGCGAAATTCAATATCCAACAGGATAACGCATGCAAAACCGTACTTATCTTTATTATTATTCATTATTATTGATTATCATTTATTAACATTCATTATCATTTATTATTATTTATATCATTCATGTGTGTATGCAGTCCAACTGTGTTAGTTCATACCCCTGCCACCAGAGAGTGCCACCGTGACGTCATTTAAGACGGTTGATTTTGGTGGGAAGAAAACCAATTGTGCTACCTCCACTGAACTATCATTACCATTCTCCTGCACATTCAGTCTTTGCTGAGCTGTCGTTGTCAAACCATCACCATATGTTCGATCATAGAGATGAGTGTGGGTGATAGAGCAGCTTTCAATAACTGCATTTCATGTAGACATTCGAGGAAGAACTGTAGCCACAGTTCGCTACATGAGGTGTGGAAGCGTATGATAATGGAGGAGTGTCGGAGGAATAAGTACAAGTATTCTGTTCAGCAGATTTCGACAATGGAGAGGGATGGAGCCAGGATGCATTCCGTAACCAGCATATGCTCATCCACATGCGCAAACTGTAGATGTATTTTCCATCAAGCATCCAATCTTCCAAAACGCAATAGACGTTCAGTTGACACCAATTCACTTCGGCATAAGCATATTCGTATACTACGTATATACCATTGAAGACCATCCTGTAGAATGTGTTCAATCGATGAGTTATTGGTGTTTGACCGTGGTGAGTTTAACAGCAGTGTAGTTTGCAAAAATACAGCCGACGACTGCCCCCATAGCCTCCTACATGCTGAATGGAAATGTGCATTAATCCTGGAACATATGAATAAGAACAAGAACACAGTCCTCCAAATAAATTCCCTCCAACGAAATGCTTTAAAAATGCATTACCCATCTCATGGAAACATCTGCTACTGTTGGAACTGTCTACCGAAAGCCAACATATAAGTTCCCAGGCCACAAGAGATGACTGCCTCCTATCCAGCAGAGCGACTAACTGATCTAGTTCACATGTTCCCTCCTAGAGGGCACTTCGATAGGTCACGTGTTCACATCATACAAACGAATAAGCACCCAGCATCATGATGATGTAGTTGGCTTCTATATAAGGACCAGTCAGCAGCTCCTCGATCTCTGTTCCAGTCAGTCAAGATGGAGCATCAGTCGCCACCACAGCACAATAGGAGGAGGAGCAAGCAGCATCAGAAAAGTAAGTCTCTAAATTATTGTTATTATTACTATTATAGTCCTTTCTCAGACGTTATGTCTGGTTAAAAATGGAAAGTGACACGGACCTTGATCAAGCGTGACTTCCTTTTAACTGTGTGGTATATGTTACATTGCATTTAGGAACTTTTGGGTAATTGAACATGTATCAATAATTATAGATTTCTGTAGTTGTATGTTTGGATGTAGCTGTATTGCGTTGATGTACTGGTGGATAGTGTGTGGTATGACTCCTGTGGTTGATAGTATAACTGGTACAATGTCAAATTTATCCTGATGCCACATGTCCTTGACTTCCTCTGCCTGTTGGATGTATTTTTCAATTTTTTCTCCTGTTTTCTTCTGTATATTTGTTGTATTGGGTATGGATATTTCGATCAGTTGTGTTAATTTCTTCTTTTTATTGGTGAGTATGATGTCAGGTTTGTTATGTGGTGTTTTTTTATCTGTCATAATGGTTCTGTTGTAGTATAATTTGTATTCATCATTCTCCAGTACATTTTGTGGTGCATACTTGTATGTGGGGACGTGTTATTTTATTAGTTTATGTTGTATGGCAAGTTGTTGATGTATTAATTTTGCTACATTGTCGTGTCTTCTGGGGTATTCTGTATTTGCTAGTATTGTACATCCGCTTGTGATGTGATCTACTGTTTCTATTTGTTGTTTGCAAAGTCTGCATTTATCTGTTGTGATGTTGGGATCTTTAATAATATGCTTGCTGTAATATCTGGTGTTTATTGTTTGATCCTGTATTGCAATCATGAATCCTTCCATCTCACTGTATATATTGCCTTTTCTTAGCCATGTGTTGGATGCGTCTTGATCAATGTGTGGCTGTGTTAGATGATACAGGTGCTTCCCATGTAGTGTTTTCTTTTTCCAATTTACTTTCTTTGTATCTGTTGATGTTATGAGATCTAAAGGGTTGTAGAAGTGGTTATGAAATTGCAGTGGTGTAGCCAATGCATTTATATGAGTGATTGCTTTGTGTATTTTGTTAGTTTCTGCTCGTTCTACAAAGAATTTTCTTAAATTGTCTACCTGTCCATAATGTAGGGTTTTATGTCGATAAATCCTCTTCCTCCTTCCTTTCTGCTTAACGTGAATCTCTCTGTTGCTGAATGTATGTGATGTATTCTATATTTGTGGCATTGTGATCGTGTAAGTGTATTGAGTGCTTCTAGGTCTGCGTTACTCCATTTCACTACTCCAAATGAGTAGGTCAATATTGGTATAGCATAAGTACTTATAGCTTTTGTCTTGTTTCTTGCTGTCAATTCTGTTATCAGTATTTTTGTTAGTCTTTGGCTATATTTTTCTCTTAGTTCTTCTTTAATATTTGTATTATCTATTCCTATTTTTTGTCTGTATCCTAGATATTTATAGGCATCTGTTTTTTCCATCGCTTCTATGCAGTCGCTGTGGTTATCCAATATGTAATTTTCTTGTTTAGTGTGTTTTCCCTTGACTATGCTATTTTTCTTACATTTGTCTGTTCCAAAAGCTATATTTACATCATTGCTGATTATTTCTGTTATCTTTAGTAATTGGTTGAGTTGTCGATTTGTTGCTGCCAGTAGTTTTAGATCATCCATGTATAGCAAATGTGTGATTTTGTGTTGGTATATTCCAGTAGTATTGTATCCATAATTTGTATTATTTAGGATGTTGGATAGTGGGTTCAGAGCAAGGCAGAACCAAAAAGGACTTAATGAGTCTCCTTGGTATATTCCACACTTAATCTGTATTGGCTGTGATGTGATATTATTTGAATTTGTTTGGATGTTGTGGTTTTCCTATTTTTCATTATTATGTTTAGGAATTGTATCAATTTAGGATCTACTTTGTATATTTCCAATATCTGTAGTAACCATGAGTGGGGTACACTACCAAAAGCTTTTTGGTAATCAAAGTATGAGTAGTGTAGCGACCTTTGTTTAGTTTTAGATTGGTGTGTCGCCTCTGCATCTATTATCAGTTGCTCTTTACGTCCTCGTGCTCCTTTGCAACAGCCTCTTTGTTCTTCATTTATAATTTTGTTCTGTGTTGTATGTGTCATTAATTTCTGTGTAATGACTGAAGTTAATATTTTGTATATTGTTGGTAGGCATGTTATGGGGCGATATTTTGGTGGCTTAGCTGTGTCTGCTTGATCTTTAGGTTTCAGATAAGTTATTCCACGTGTAAGTGTATCAGGGAATGTGTATGGGTCTGCAATGTAACTGTTACATAGTTTAATTAGATGTGAATGTTTTGAGGTGAATTTCTTTAGCCAGAAATTTGCTATTTTATCTTTTCCAGGGGCTTTACAGCTGTGAGCAGAATTAATTGCTTGGGTGACTTCATGTTGCAAAATTATCACTTCAGGCATATGTGGTATCATCTTGTGTCTGTTTCTGCTTGTATCCACCATGCATGCCTGTTATGTTGTACCAGGTTTGACCATATGTTGCTCCAGAAGTTTTCCATTTCTGTTATGTTTGGTGGATTGTCTATTTTAATGTGTGTGTTATCTATTGTCTGGTAAAATTGCTTTTGTTTTGTGTTGAATGTTTGGTTTTGTTTCCTTCTATTTTCACTTTTTTTGTATCTTCTAAGTCGTTTGGTCATTGCTTGTAATTTCTGCTTCTTTTCATCTAATTGCTCTATCGCTTCTTGTTGTGAGGCTTTACCTAACGTTTTTCGTTTTTTGTCTGATATTTCTTTCCTTATAAATTGTGTTAGCTGTCCGATGTCTTTTCTCAGTTTTTCTATTCTGATTTTTAGCCTGTGTTGCCATGCTGGTTTTGTGGGTTTCTTCTGTGTGTTGGTTGGTTCTAATCTCTGCCTAGTGTATATATTTAGTGTAGTGAGTGCTCCTATATAAACCAGCAGTTGTAACTCTTCCATAGTTGTATTTTCATTTATTTTGTTGTGTATGATTGTGTTGATAGTTGTTATTGTTGTTTCAACCTGTGGGTTATTTGGTGGTCTATGCAAGAATGGTTTAATGTCTGTATTTGTGTCTTTGTACTCTATATATCTCAGCTGAAATTTTTCTTTTATAATGTGTGTGTCACTTCGTGTTCTATTTGCGCTTGTTCTGGTGGCTGTCTTAAGATTTCGGTTTCCTCTGATTGTTTAATTGATGCGTGTTGTTCTTTGTTTGTTTGCTCTGGGATGTTTGAGTCCATTACTGTATTTTCTTCTTCTTCTGATTGCATATTATTTTGTTCCAGTAGTTGTTGTACTTGCTATTTGATGTTTTCTAATTGTGACTGGGGTATCCTGTTATTTTTTATTATTACACGGATCTGATCAGCTAGTCGTTGTTCTGTTAAAAATTTTAATTCTGGGTATCTGGTAATAAATGTTGTGTATACTTGTGAACTGTATCGAGTTGTGTTGGTTCCTAAGTTTGTTGCTTGGTAATAACAGAACATGAGGTGTCAGTTAACTTCATCTGACCATCTCATCCTCTGTCTTTGTTTTCCTTCTAGAGTGGTTGCAAGAAGCATATGCTGCAAAACACCTCTATTTGGATTTAAATCATTTTCCGTGTGGCTAGCAGTGTCGTTACCATTGTGGACAGGCATAGGGTTCAAACGTCATCCCCGATCTTGACAGCGCTTGTCTGAGGCTTCATTAGTTCTGTCCTGAACCAACTAATCACACTAAAAGGGGGGTTAGCCCTATTAATGGTTTGTTCTTTTCGTCACCTTTTACGACTGGCAGAACATACCAGGTGCCCCACGGGGTTTATTATTATTATTATTATTATTATTATTTCACTACCAACATCACATCATTTCTTATGAATATTCGTCTTTGTCCTCCAGCAGCTCCACCTGTGACGCCAGCATCAGCAGGTCCCAGCATGTCCCAGTCGCGCACGTGAAGGCCTCGGACTCATCCATGCAGGATCCTGTAGCTCAGCTTCTCAGCATGCTGGAGCAGGATAGCCAGGTGTTAATGTCGGTGCCAGAGGCTGCGCTGGACGGGGCTTCACAGTACTGGGCTCCTTTGTATGCACCGTCCACTGATCATAATCTCACAAGGGGACGTCCCGCCATCAGTGCAAGAACAGCAGGCTAACCACACTGGTGTGGATGTCGTCGATGAGAAGATACCGACCGCCAGTCCACCTCACGCTTTACTATTCACCTCAAGCTATGTGTTAACCATTAGTGCTTCAAAATGTCTTCATGTAGGACTTGAAGTTTCACAATACAGTAGCCTGTCAACTGTGTTAGTGCTGGAAAATATGCTCAAAAATATTAAAGTGAAATTTTCTATGAGTGGCATGAACTATGTCATCTAAAATCACAGATCAAGAAACATATGACTACCGAATATTATCCATCCCACTCCTACCGGGACATGTAGTACTGTGGCACTCTAACTGTGAGTATTCTATCAATGTATGATGATGCTACACTAAAAATTAAAAGTGCTGACGGTTATAGTATTTTCATGCATCACCCCACTGTTGATGACTTGTTCAATTTAGCCGTGGCTCTAACTAGTACGATAGAGAGACTAAATAGGTGGTGCCCGTATGTTCAGGCAGTATAAACCGACATCATTAACTGGCTTCACACATGTAGCATCCACGTAGATGATATAGAACATTGTTTTACTATGTGTATAACAACAGTGCGCAAGTCTTGTGCTATTCCTCGAATAAGTGTTGAAAATGTCGAACTCAAATTTACTGACAGAATACCGGACTATTGTAATTCGTGCATAACATTATGAGATATATGTGCTGAATTTCAAGCATACAAGAAGCAGCTGTTTTCCAAATACTGTACTTCTGCTGCACCGCTTAAAAAAGAATGTACTGTTTTTTTCTCATGGTAATCAATTTGTAAATATTTTAATAAGTAAATATATTATTTTGTAATATTAAATTTGTGATTGTGTTTTTTATTTGTCAAGACCAAATGTCACCTACGTTAATCTGTATGACAGTCTTCCCTTTAAATATACCACCTAGAGTTCATTCTATTGTGTAGCCGTTGTAGCTCAGTTGGTAAGGTGACTGCAGTATAGTGGCTACACATATATACATATTTTTCATCATATGAAAGCGTATTCCACTCCTTGCCCTACCACAGAAGGTATCATGGCGGGCTAGGTGAAACACCCTCGCCGCAAGGACTTTGTTGTTGGTGACTGGTCCTGTCATGATGACCAAGACCAGAAGACCAACAAGAATGGACCACTCCTTCCTGACAGCATACGAGTTATAATTGTACGTCCATCCAACTGCGGTTATACAAATGTCCTCATGGCTCTGTTAACGCACATAGATGGAGTCCTCTTCGAGCACCTTTTCGTCTCCTTCAAAACACTCTTTCAGCCCAAGTACCAGTTTCTGAAGAAAATATTAGATGGAGTAAATGGTGTAATGTACAGAGCCTTCAGTGAAAGCGACGACGTCCCCCCACCTGAAGAGGTAAAGCCTGCCTTCATATTTGACGATGTCGCTGTTAAAAAGCAAGATAAAATCCGTAAATATTTCTACTTTGGCCGTCATATGGGTGTTGATGTATTTTATCTGAGTCAGACGTATTCCAGGATCCCAAAACAGCTGGTATGGGATAACGCCAACCTCACTATAGCATTCAAACAAGACAATCTCAATTTAAAGCACATTTACCATGCTCACGTAGGGACCGACATGTCATACAATGAATATGTAAAGATATGTGCTGATTACTGGAACCACTCACAATGCGGCTTTCTCGTTATTGATGAAACTCGTAAACTGAATGACGGTAGGTATAGCCGGAACTTCCTAGACTTGCTCCATATATAAACGTGCAAAATAGTTTAGTGCTTGACACTACAGCATGGACAAATTCACACGCATGGCACATGATCAGTCTGAGAGGTTAGGTGTGCAGAGACAGAATGTCCGCATCTACACCGATATCAAATTTAAAAATCTTGAGTCCAGACTAGTTAAAGTTGCAAGGGAACTAAACGACACTCATAAACTTCTTGCCATTAACCAAAACCGGATAGAGAACAGAATTAGCGCAATTGAGCAGCAGATAGAAGCCGAGGCTGTTGTTATTGAAGAAGATAGTGTAGGAAAATAGGAGAAGAAGAAGTACAACAAAGCATATATAAAACCAGGTGATATTCCGAACTCTCATTAGTATCCTTCGAGATGTCGACAAAGCATAAAGTCATTCAGGCGCGCAAAGCAGTTCGACATAAATTACGTTTGCTGAAGTTGGGACATTCCGATCGCGAGCAAACTCTAAAAGAAACTTTTAAACCCATTACCGAATCTATCACCAAGATGTCTTCGCGTGATAATGGTCCAATAGCAGAATTCACAATCCAGTATCCGCCCGTTAAGATAGATAGAACATTTGGTGTCGGCAGGGAGAGACCGTACAAGCTAGGCTCTCAAACCATAAATTTATCCGATAGCACAATACGCATTGGGGATGCAGAGTTTAAAAGAACGCCTGGCTTAATGAACCTAATCTTCCTAAGGCCATCAAAAAACTGAAAATACTCTGCTGATGATCACAAAGTCTATCGTGAAATACTATACTTGACTGATCTGTACAAAAATCCTGACAGAACACTGAGAAAGCTGGAAAACTCTAAATACACGACCATTATACAACCCTTACTTAATGAACAACCTAAAAGCATTGGTGAGAGTGTAGACTTCCAGCATAAAGGAGTGAGCAATCATCCCCTCAGTACATATATTAAGATGAGCTGGATGAACTAATAGACAGACTTGGACTGTTGATGGCTTCGGCTGCTGTGGGAAATACAGCTCATTCGAATGAGGTTGTATCCATAATCTCCGAGCTTCGAGAGAGAGGTATCATCGAATAAGTATGGAGACCGTGGTTCGAGAACTACACAAGCCAGCACGCAAAACATACCCTCGTAGGCATGTCATGATTAAGGGACTGGATGACTTGTGGCAAGCTGATCTTGTAGATATGAATCGATATTCACCTCATAATAATGTATTCAAATACATTTTAATGGCTATTGATACATACTCTAAATTCGCATGGGCATTACCTGTGAAAACGAAAACCGGTGGAGATGTTGCTGTGGTGTTTAAGCGTTTGCTGCAGACAGGAACGAATCGATGCCCGGCCAATCTTCAAACCGATCACGGTGGAGAGTTTTACAATGAACATTTCAAAACTGTGATGGAGCGGTATGGCATACACCACTACTCCACGTTTACCCACCTTAAAGCTAGTATCGTCGAGCGGTTGAACAGAACAGTCAAAGCTCAAATGTGGATGCATTTTAATCTTCGCGGTTCGTACAAGTGGATAGATATCCTCCCACAGATAATTGCAAAGTATAATCGAACCAAGCATAGTACAATAAAAATGAGACCGATCGATGTTCGCGATAATTTACTCATGGACACAGTATATTTCCGGATTAAAATGCTGGACCCTCGCAAGCAGAGGTTCAATGCAGGTGACTTAGTACGTACTTCAAAACAGAAGACAGCGTTCGAGAAATCGTACTTACCAAACTGGTCCGCCGAGATATTCACAGCATCCAAAGTGCAGAGAATGAACCCTAGGACATATATCTTGAAGGATGGCAAGGGTGAGGAAATTGCAGGATGCTTTTACACTGAAGAATTGCAGAAGAGTTCTCATCAAACGCGTCATCAGACATCGCGGGAATAGAGCGCTAGATAATGGTTAGGATGTCCATCATCAGAAAACAGTTGGATTGACGCTGACAATTTGGTATATAACAGAGAGCCTAGACATCTATCACGTTAGTAGCTTACCATGCACTTTAGGAGACATATCATAACAAGAGGTGAAGGTGGTGTTCTCGACAAATTACCTGTTGAATTGCACATTCCCGGATATAAATTCTGTGGGTCTGGAACAAAGCTCCAGAAACGTCTGGCAGGCGGTGATAAAGGTATTAACCTACTAGACGAAGCCTGCCTTGAACACGACCTCGCATACGCTGCAAATAAGGATCTCCCAGCACGCCACGTCGCTGACCGAATATTAACGGATAAAGCCAAGCAAATAAGGCGAAGAAAAGATCTAGGAATAGGCCAACGCGTTGCTGCATTCGTGGTTGATAAAACCATGCGTGGAAAAATTAAGTTGGGCTTGGGGGTGATGAATTTCAAACGAATTATGAAAGCAGCTCGAACAGCTTTGCGTGCGAGGAACAACTGCAGTTGTTTGAAAAACTGTATTCTCACTTCGATGTGTGCGGCAAAACGTGTGTTGAACGGTAGGACCAAGAAGAACAAGGCTGCAATTAAACCACCTAGGGTCCTACCAAAGACTTCAGGTGGAATTACCCCGTTCCTCGTTCCAGCCCTTGCAGCCCTGACTGCTGTGGGGTGGCTTACAGGCGGGGCTGCAGCTGTCGCCAAAACGGTTAAAAACGCCCAGAATGCTCATGCCCAACTAGAGGAAGCCAAAAGACATAATCGCGCTATGGAGGCAGCGGCTATCGGAAACCATACAAGAAAGGACTAGGTCTTTTCATAAATAAAAAAAAGTCCGTTAGTTATCCTACCTGACCGAGCGCCCACGAATAGAGATCGAGTAAAAATTGTTAAAGAAAAACTTCACATTCGCGCATTCCGAGAGGTCTTTATGCGCGATACATTACCGAAGATCATGTGGAGGACTAATGAGTGCGGAATTGTAAACTTAGATGCTGCTGGGGGTCCAGGTACCCATTGGGTCACGTATGTTAAAAAAAGGCCAAATACAGTTCAGTATTTCGATTCATTCAGGGATTTACAGCCACCTGAAGAATTACAACGCTACTTCACCAGAAAAAGACGCGTCTTCTACAATTTCCGGCGATATCAGGACTTTAACACATACCTGTGTGGTCATCTCTTCGTTATGTTCCTCATCACAGAGACGGCGAACCCCCACTAGAATGTGTCATCGTCAGATCATGTGTGCGATGTATAAAAGAGCTGTCATTGAACAGATGACCGTCATTTGATGTTTAGATGCACTCTGACTTTAAAAGAGCGAGGATCAGAAGTATTACGTGCAAATTACTTTCCGACGATTGATTTAAGTGCAGGGGTGAGAAGTATTGCACTGATTGTTCTAGAGACGTATAAGAGCATTCCAAATATCACACAGAGCAACAGTAAACTACATCTCCAAATTGACAGCCGGAATGAGATTCTACAAATACAATCTGGTGCCTACGATGTTAATGATTTAAACGAACTCTTAAAACAGTCAGGAAAAGGTACTGAACTATGGGCGAACATTAATACCCTTAAATCTGAAATACTGACAGAGAGTGCTACGATCGACTTTACACAGAGATATTCAATTGGTCCACTGCTAGGTTTTGCGAAGGACCGTGTCTTGGTGAAGGACGCCAGTAAATTTTACACATCAGATCATGCTGTAGATATACTCCCGGTGAGTACAATTCACGTTGAGTGTAATATTGCCACAAACTCATACCTGAATGATAAATTGATTGATTCAATTTACGGATTCTTTCCTACAGTTGGCACAGGGTATAAACTAGTTCAAGCCCTCACAAACGCTATATATCTCCCGGTCACTGTTCAGACACTGGACTACCTTGAACTGCGTATTGTGGACCAGAATAATCAGCTTGTTAACTTTAGAGGAGAAGAGATCATTGTACGCCTGCATCTAAGGCGAGATGTGAATAAGGTATAAGGCTAGCACACCAGGCTCACAACCCGTCAGTGCAACGCGGAAGGGCAAGGTGATAACACGCATTAATTACGAATTCCTCATTTCAGCAGGTCTAAAACCGCAGAATGACGTCGCTCAGCGTAACTCAGTCGGTAGAGTATGATGACCGAATTATTCGTCATGAATACCACTCACACAATCCCTACGCTTCAAGCACATTTAACAAAAATGATGACATTAGGATTGTTGTCCATCATCAGGACGCGGTAACTCTGCCTAGCAAGAGCTTCCTCTACCTGGACTACACATTTAAGAAAGCTGACGGCGCTGGCGTAGCGCTCTCGAAGCTCACCCGAAATGCTGTAGCATTCCTGTTTCAAGAGATACGTTATGAACTCAATGGAGTTGAAATCGACCGCACGCGCAATGTCGGTATTACAACCCTTAAGATGTACGTTTCAGCCTCACCCTCTGATTCAAACAGTTTGGAAAATGCTGGGTGGTTCATAGCTGCAGCGGATGGGGAGGGTGGACAAAGCCGATTTACCAAGTGCATCCCACTAAAAATGCTTATGGGTTATTTTGAGGATATGCAGCTGAAGAGGAACTTATTTTGGTGATGAGTGCAAGTGATGCGAATTCAATCTCTCAAACAGCTGCAAAGAATGTTCAAATCAAGATTAATAGCATCTCATGGAAAATACCTCACATCACCATTGCCGACGAGGAGCACTTGAAGCTCTTAAAAGTTCTGAATGCTCGCACCTACCTACCACTAACTTTCCAATCATAGGCGATTATTTTGAATACCCAGTCCTACCTACAGTGTCCACACATACTTGGGCTATTAAAACATCAGTGCAGTTGGAAGCACCTCGATTCATCATACTCGCATTTCAAACTCAAAGGCGTGCTAATGTATCAAAGGACTCGACTGAATTTGACCACTGCAAGTTAACTAACGCCAGAGTCTACTTGAATTCACAATACTACCCATACGAGAATTTACATCTACAGTGGGACAGCAATGTATACAGTCAGGCATTTGACATGTATGCGAGATTTCGAGCATCTTACTATGAAGGTGTTGAAAATGAAGCATGCCTACTCAGCCCACAGAGTTTCAAGAAGCTAGCGCCAATAATCGTGATTGACTGTTCAAAACAGAATGAGATAATTAAATCAGGGCCTGTATATGTATGGATTGAATTTGAATCTTCAGCAAACTTACCTGATGAGACTTCGGCATATACTCTCGTTCTGAATGATCGTCTCATTAACTACTGTCCGCTCACTGGTGTAGTGCAACGAGTTGTATAAATTAATACTCACTCTGTTAGGTCTAGGGCAGATCACGATGTTACCTGAAGGTGTGAGGATCGTAGCTGACGTTCCAGGATTTTATTATGATGAGTGCAGGCGATTCATAATTAAAGACTCTACATTAATAGCATTCACGCATTGTGATGGAATAGTAGGAACATTTGCATCAAGAGTTGAATCGCCGAAACCGCTGGAAGACGTCAATAAGACAGTCAGAAGCGCAATGTGGCTAACAAAATTCTATCATGGGATTCAGTGGGATGACCCTGGCGTCTCTTATAAACATTTGCTGCAAGTGTTGAGAGTATTTGATCACAAGGAGACAATAATCTACGTTAAAGGCGATGAGAAGATTAGCTGGCTGCGTCGAATCTTCAAATATGCGGCTACCCAGAACCTGGAATACTACGATTGTCCACCTATCCATCAACTTAGTCAGTGAACATGTGAATAAGAAACAAATAGTTTTGTGTCTGCATGTGAAAATGTAAAATTACTTTTAAAATGGCTCACAAATAAATAAATTATTTTTTTCTCCATAAGAATACTTGTTGTTTTCTTTCTGTGACACCTACATCCATAGAAGTAAGTTTATTGGTGATACTGTGCATGAAGTGCATTCCGCTGGAGCTGTCTGAGCCAGTTTACCTGCTTCCACCTCGGCTGCTCGGCGATGAAAGTGACAGGACCTGAAAGAGGGAAAGTGGCAGGGTCCACTTCGTCAGATGCCTGCTGTTTAAAGTGACACGACCTGGAAGAGGGTGCTGTTGTCTGTTTGCAACCGGCGGACGAAGCCCAGGACTCGTCATTCAGAATTCGTTTGTGTCTTTAAAGCAGTAAAAACATTATACCTCTCCTCTCTGCAGTGCGCTGTGGCTCTATCAGCGTTTTGTATATATCTATCATTTTTTTAATAAAAAAGAATGATCATGATCGACGGTAAAATAATGACATTAGAAATTTTTTTGCAATAAAATGAGTTAGTTTATTTTCGAATTCAGAATTTTTTTTAAAGTGTTTGCGAAATATCAGTACAATCATGGAGTTTTTTTTCACATTATATGAGTTTACAGATACATTATTTCTGATCATGTAAAAAATGCAATTTCTGCTCTTTTGCAGATACGTGTTTTGCATTATTCATAAGTAGTGTGCTGAGATGACTATATATATGTATTACAACTAAAGCGGAGGTATCACAAGCTAATTACAGTATCTTACAAGGTAAATAATAGTATAGGTAGTAAAGTTCCACAGGAAAGACTTTTTATTAACTAATGGCAAACGTATTTTTACTTTTTACTTCAAGTTAGCGGCTCTAAAACATTTTCCAGTACAAAGACCAATTGAAAATACATTTCATTCAAGTAAGTTGGTCTAAACATTTTTTTCCCCCTACAACAATAACCAGATGAAGATACATTGGTCATTATAAGCATTTGATCCAATAAAATGAACACACACACACACACACACACACACACACACACACACACATATATATATATATATATATATATATATATATATATATATATATATAATGAATTTAATTTGTGGAACTCACATACCTAAAACTAGTTCTGACTGGATGGCTAGTGGCAGGTGAAACTTATAAACTAAAATCTATAACAACTACTCACATCGAAGCAGATATGAACTGCATAAAATTGTTTTTTTTTCTTCTTCATTATAAAAGGTCCTTGAAGGTCTTAAATTTTATCTTTTTGTTCGTATATACATTAACTAGTAATACTCGTCAAGAAATATATACAAATATATATAAATAATTTTTAATAATTTTATTTTTAGTTTGTTGTTTTTTATTTTTGTTTTTTTTATGATTTTTTCTTCTGTATAATAAATAATATTTATATTTACACACAGACAAACTCAACACAGGCTCACACACTCAGACATACACAGAAGTACGCAATCTGATACACACCACAAAACACTCTCATTCAGTATTTACACTATGATGAAAGGGTCATACTACTACTCTGCAGACACTCTTGTCATCTTTCTCTCCCTCTCTCTCTCTCTCTCTCTGTCTCTCTCTCACTCTCTCTCTCTCAGTCTCTTCCTCTCAATCAGAGTCCCCCATCCCTTCTCTCGCTACAAGTGAGCAGTGTGAGCACAGGCGAGTTTCAATGCCGTCATCACAGATGACCCTTTTATCGTCATGAGGCGACAGATCGATTTTAAACTGCAGCACAGTGTATACCTCGTGCGCTATCGATCGAATGCTAGTTTGCCTGACCATATGCGGTGGCTGCGGTTCAGCACCGTGAACACCACCACGTAGGCAGTGCAAATAGTCATCGATAGACTGAGCTCGTGATGCCATTCGCCGTACCCCCTTAGCTCGTCTCTGAGTGGGACCTTCCAATGTGCAATATGCATACATCTTGGACCAAAGACCTACAAACTCTAAAACCCATGAGACCGATAACATTCTTGTTTCGTGGAACATTACCATAAGGATTATCGGCCGCATAAGAAGACGTGTCGAATTCATTGGCGTGGTACCTAACTACTTCATATGGATCGCAGTTCACCCAATAGATGAAACTATCTGTATCCATATAAAGTAATTTAGGATCTGCGAAATGAGTTTTCGGGAACTCATAATGAAAGCGGTACATGTGGAATTTGGATAGGTCTAGTATGCACATCCCTATGTAGATAGGTTTAGTAAACTCTTCTGCAGTTTTAGCCATCTTCACAGCAACAAAGTTCTTATTGAAACTGGTGACCCATTTAAAATTTGGTCTGGCAATGCATTTTCTTACGGCATAACACCCATGCCATTACGTTTTAATAAAAATTTCACGTCGTTCCATCAAATTCTCCATAGTTCTACCGAAATTTGAATTATTCATTAATTTATAAAAATCTTTCTCAAAGTCACATGACATGTAAGTTCTCTGTCTCGTATTCAGATCAATATATTCCTTCAACCAGGGGGACTGCTTGAAGGAGATGGCCCAGGTGATTTTAATGAGCTCCATACCCAAGCTGAGGCATTGCTGGAGGCTACGACGATGAGTAATGTACCTCTGCTTGTCCCCCAGTGGCGTCATCAGTTTCGGTGTGGAACCTCCTTGTGGAACTAGTTGCTCTGAACACAGCGACAAATCAGCATGCGCGTCATGCAAACTAATAGGGTATGTGAGTTCTGCCTCCACAACATACCCCACATGAGAATCGGCGGCCATACCCCCCCCCCCCCCCTGATTATTCCACTTCATCCCGTGCATTCATCTTCGGACAGCCATGTAAACTCGTCAATCGGCAGCGATTGCATCATAGCGTGCCCGCATAAATTATTGATGTCTAGATACATTATCTAACTTGAATCAAGGAATGCTTTGAACCTGTCATCCATCCGTCGGTTATTTGCTTTCGCGTGTCTATGAAGACATTGGCAAAGCCCCCCACGGATCCCCTGCTCGAAGAAAAGAAGCATGTCAGAATCGGTCAATAATTCGATGCTGCACTTCGTTTTCTTGAGCATCGCATCCCAAGACAACCCAGGTGCCATGTAATAAAAGGCGGGGTCCAGAGAATATGTGGTCAAACATAGACTCCGCAACTTCTCGAAAACGTCCGCAAGCAAGCGCATGTCTGTGTACTCTCCTAAATTAGGAATATTGAATTCCCGCCAGACATTCACGGCACGTTCATACTCTGCATTCGTTACGGTGTCGCCTGTGAGGTTGCTGGAGAATGCAGTTATGTCGGTAGCCTGGTTTCGTCGAGTTTGGCCGTGCTATCCACATACTCGTATGGGAAAACGCCTTTCCTAGTCACAAGTTGAAACTTTTCCTCATCGGGAAACGCAGCTCGAGTGATATGCATTTCTCCATGAGTTAGAGTCTCAACAAGTTTCTGTAGTGGTGCCTGCATAAAACGTAGTGTATCGAGGAAGCACAGCGTAATTCTCGGCGTCATTCGTTTGGAGAATGAAATACACTCCTCAACGCTCTCAGGTAGGACACTGATCTGATCTTTCTCCAAACCGAAATCATCCACGTGCTCAACTAGAAAGTGAGTGTCATACCGACTTAAATTATGGAAGAAAACTGGCATGTGCCTAGGTAATCGGTACTTCAAATTGCATGCATTGTGAGCTGCACCGCGGAATTCCCCTGTAAGATGACAGTGATCCCTACGAGGAGTTTCCGCTTTTCTGTCTAACGGCAGCCCACAAATATGACACTCGGTGGCGTTATTATACAAATCTTCATTCTCCTTCGATTTGGTAATGGGAACGTTGCCGCTGTACAGTGTATCAACTTCCAGTAAAAATTTTTCGAGCTGAGAGAGCAACCAAATCGATGGATTATCCCCGACGTAAGATTTGTATCGGTTAAGGTTGGTGTCATATGACAATACAATTTGGTACGCTGCAGTATATGGTACGTGTTTCTCTGTAAAGGTAGTGTGTGAGGTCGTAGGATCGCCTTCACAGCGGGTCACAGAAGCGAGGAGGCACTCAAAGTCGGCGTACACACCGCTCATGGTGGTTTGTTTTCCCGGCTAGGCATGATAACCCGTACCGCATCCTTGGAGGTACAGTCTACTAGATGCGTAGCTAATAACTGTTCAGATGAGAAATAATTAAGGCACCTTAAACAAATATGTTTTACACAACAATGAGGAAAGGAGCTGGGACGTGTCCTTGATCCAGACATAGTGATAATTGTCACCTTAAGAAAAGAGAAGCATATTTACATGCTCACTGGCAAATTTTGAGAAATGGAGGGGGCCGACTACTGGCTCATCTGACTTGCTTTCCTTCTCCAGGCCATAAACGTGTACCCATATTCCAGGATTTTGTGCCTCGAATTTAGGTATGTCCTGGACCTTGACGGGGAACTCAATACCATCAAAGTTATAATATGTGACTTTGTATGTACTTTGTATGTACCTGGATGATGAGGGCAATCTCTATAATTACACTTTCTTTCACAAGCCAGGATTGACCATGCAAAACAAGCCTGATCTTTATTTTGGACATAAATGCATGCATATTTATTTGGTATATGTTTAGGGAGCTTGATATAGCTACACCCTCCATTTAAGGGATCATGGACACGTATATGGATGTCCATGTGTAGAATTCTGCTGAGTGCCTTAGCTGAGCCATTGACTTCCATCTCGGAAAACCGGCCCAATATGACACTCAAGGTGAATTTATGAAACCACTCGGCGACTGATGTGCTCCACGTTATCACGTCATTATCCCCCCAAAGATGATGGATGCTGGTCTCTCCATCACCAGACTGAACTTTGGGGGGGGGGGGGGGTGATAACTCAATGCAGAGCACTGCACTGCACTTAACAGCGGGATAACGCGAATTTTGGACGACCTTGAGAAGCTCAGTTTCTAGGACAGGGAGGCATAGGTTTTCAGAGTCCAACAGGATCGCCGTACCCCCCTACCCGGTTTTCGATCCTAGTGATCAAGATTCGCTCCTCAAAGGCGTCCGCAATCGCAGAGTACTGCAACTGAGGTATGGTATCGCCGACCTGACCTACTTCTCTAAAAGGGCGGTAGAGAGAACTGCCACTAGCCACAGGATCACTAATGCTAGAGCTATAACCAGGTGAGGCGTGCTGTACCTCACACGATGGTGGTGGTGGTGCACGTGCTGGCTGCTGTGAGGGACCAGTCTGAGCAGGCGGGGACGTGCTCTGTGACCTTGGTAGCGGCTGGAGGCGCAGGTGATGCACGTGGCGGCCGGCAGGCGCCAGGCTGCGTGACCTCGGCGATGGCAGATGCAGCTCTGCGCGCAGCGGCGGGGGGCGTTCTAGCCGGAGAGGTACGTCCCCGCGGGCGTTGCTGACGGTCCAGTTTGGCCACGACAGGGACAGGCACGCGCGCGACTGCAAGCTGGGAGTCGACCGCTGTAGAGATAAAATTAAGTAAGTACACTGTCTATGGCGATTAATTCTAACGAACACAAACGTGGTTGTAATGAGAGTGAGTAATTGCCTTTCTGGCACTGACTCCAGGGCACGAATAATTGATCTGGGCAGTCTATTGCCCCCTCAAAAAATTCATCGAGTCCATCATCCAATAAGGACTTACAGTCACCTAGAACAAAAAACGAACGATGCGGCCGACGGTGGACGAGTGAGAAAGATGAGCAGGGGGTGGCTCCTTACGTGAATGAGTTCACTAACAACTCTGGTGGCTGAAAGCTGAACTACGCAGATGCTTCCAGCACATGAGGGAGGGCTGAGCATTTTATAAAATTATAGAAAAGTAATTGATCGTATTTAGAATGGAGAGTGAATTGAGGACTTGAGTTCATAAAGTGTGTTGAGATGGGTGATTTATTATTAAAAGTATGGTATATAGGTGTAACTGGATGTTCATGGTATTAAGAATGGCGTTAGTAAGGCTGAAGGACATGATTTAAAAAGTATGGAGATGATTATCGTTAGCCATTTTTTTTTCTTGGTAAAGGGAAGGTTAAGTATTTATATAAAATTTTGTTGAGTTCTTATTTTGTGTAGATGTGGATTTGAGTTGCGAACTTCGCGTTAGATCGTCTTGCGGAGGGGATTAGCTACGAGCGCGCGATGGATTGCAGTATTTCGCGGTAAACTAGCGAGCGATATTCTCGGGTTAGGTACTGGAAGGCGTGCTGTGGCCATGTTCTAGATCGCGTGGATTGAACAACAGTATTCAGTTCATAGTTAGAATATTTACGGAGGAGTATTTCAGACAAGTGTACAAAGGTGGCGACTGTGACGTGGGCGGCCTCGCGCTTGTGGCACGAGAGAGAGAAGCAAAAGTGACTTAGGTTAGCGGCTTTGTTTGCTAGAAGTGGAGTACACATTAGTACATGTTAACGAATAAACATGGATCGGTAAAGGGACATAGTGGTCAGTAGAGAGTTTAACTATTTCATTCGTCCAGGTGGACGAAAATTGATTTGAGGTCGAGGTGGACTTTGCATTTTCGGACGAGAGACGTTAATTAAGTGGTCGATTCAATTAAACAGTGATGGGCACTTTATGTTATATTAAATTGATTGTGCACACGACTAGGGACATGCAATCACTCTTGTATACAGGAGTGTGTTGCTAATGAAAGGATATTGTTTGGATAATGAGAATAGGGTGATTAGTTAAGTTAGGGCCGAACACACATGCTGTTGTGGAAGTTTCCAGTCTTAAGGAAATAGCTTTTGGCGCAAAAAGCGTGGCATGGCATTCTTTGTCCGAGAAATACACGTGGTAGATGGTGAACGGTTGGTCTTGGCAGGTACTAACTTGTTCGGGAAAAACAATTTTGGCGGGAAACGTGTAGGCAACGGACAGTTGGAATGTCAGCAAGTGTGAGTAAAACAAGTTTTTACAAGGGCAGTCGTGAGGTAGGTATGGACAGGGTGCAACGTGTCCTGCAGAAAGAAAATTGGTGGGAAACATGTGGCATGGCTTTCTTTCTTTCCTAGAGATATGCAGGTTTCAACATGCTTCTTTGGCCAGGGGGTAGACTCTCCTGTCTGGGATAATATGTTGTTGTTGTTGACGAGAACGCTGGACCGGCCGTAACGTGGGGGTATGCGGTCGCTCCCTTACCTGTGGCGACCGTGGCAGGTAGGAGTAGGACCCTCTGCTGGCGACGATTTCAACTAAACCAGTTCTCGTGTGAATGTCGTGGTGAGCGCACTGGGTGCAGCTGCCATCTCCAAGATGTGTGTACTAAGTGAGACGGAGGACAAGTGACGACCGTACTTACTGAAATAAAGACTTGCATCATCCTTTCCTGCCAATTCACAGGAGGTGACTTATGTTAGTACAAGTGCCACTTATTATTATTATTATTATTATTATTTGACATGGTTACGATAGGTAAGCAGTGAAAAAAAATATAAGTGAGTGGGAATGTGGGCTATTTCGTACATGTGATAGATTATGGTGTTGGAATTTGAAGTTGGGACAGATTTTTGTAGTGAGTGTAAAGGAAATGATTTTCTGACTGCAGATATTGGACATCTTGATTCTATGTTAGTGGAGGCAGGCAAATAATAATAATAAATGATAAATGGTAATAAAGGCCAGTACGGTTTTGCATTCATTATCCTGTTGGAATTTGAATTTCGCGCCTATTTTTTCTGGAGGCTTAGGTTAGTGGACATAGCCCAATTGGTCTATTTTCCCGCCAAAATTCAAAATTCCCGCCATTTTTTCTGGAGGTTAGGTTAGTGGACATAGCACAGTTGGCCTATTTTCCCGCCAAAATCGGCCATCTTGGATGACGTCATGCGCTGTTGCCAAGTCTACATGCCGCCATCTTGGATGATGTCATCGCCTCCATCTTGAATAAATTTGGCAACAATACAGCATGTCATAGCACATAGTTTGCCCCACAACTCATGTTAACTGACAGTCGCTTGCCCCATGCCGGCGCATAAATACAATGCTGCAGTTCCTTTGTTGTTCAGAAATACGATGGATTGTTTCTTCGGACATGCATGCATGCATAAATGCATGCGAGTCCGAAACAACATTGCACTGTATTTCTGAAGAACAGATGTAGAGCAGTATAGTACTGATCGAAGAAAAGCTCTCGTCCGACGAATAAATTTTGACCATTATTTTAGTCACATTGCTTTCGTTTGTTTACGTGCATAGGACACGTTTCAGTTGTGGTTCATATCCTTCAAACGGCTCTAAGCACTACGGGACTTAACATCTGAGGTCATCAGTCCCCTAGAACTTACAACTACTTAAACCTAACTAGCCTAAGGACATTACACACATCCATGCCTGAGGCAGGATTCGAACCTGCGACCGTAGCAGTCGCGCGGTTCCGGACTGAAGAGCCTAGAACCACTCGTCCACCGCGGCCGGCTCGGTTGTGGTCTGAGGAAAACATCAACAGCACTGGAAATTATGAGCAATGTGTCGCAAAATGACTTGCGCACCAAGATGTAACCTATGGATGCTAATATCTGTAAGTAATGCTTTCAGGTGTACCTAGTGACGTAAGGAATTGCTGGTATCTCCAACCATTCAGTGCTTACTTTTCCGATTTTTCTGTACCACTACACACTTCCTTCGGTTACCTAGTTAACGATTCCTTGATACCTGAGGATGTATCCTATCAATCGATTCCTTCAATTGGTCAGACAGGGCCACTGTTGTTTATATTAGTTCGATCCTATACTTCTTGATTATGTATTCGATTTAGCTATCTTCAGAATTATTCTGTATCAAATTTCAGATTCTACAACGATGAATGCATGACTGTTGTATGCTTGCCATCATCCTCCCATAATAACAACGTATGGGGGGTGTGTGGGCATAGCCAGACCTTCTGAAACTCATCTGGACTGGTCCCCTCTAACTAAAGAATAGGCTGCCTCCCCCTTCGGGAACCATATGTTGGTCTGACTGCTGTATAGACGCCCCTTCCTCGTTTTTGCATCTACAGTATGGCTGTCTGCACCACTGGTGCAGACACGGCACCCCACCTCTGTGTGGCCTTGTTGCTAAACTGTGGAGGAGGAGGTGGGACTGGAGTATTGCAGTCTACGCTGTCCAATATTTTCCTTGGTTCATAAATGACATGAGGGTATCACAGGCTCTCTGTCTCCTCCCTTGGACTCATAATCGCCAGGTAAGACTGTCTATACGTCTACTGAATCCTTTAAGTCTTCTTAGTCTTTGTTCATATTTCTAGAATGAAATTTTCATTCTGCAGTGGAGTGTCCGCTGACATCCTGGCAGATTAAAACTGTGTGCCGGACCGAGACTCGAACTCGAGACCTTTGCCTTTCACGGGCAAGTGCTCTTCATATTCTAATATAAAATTAAGTATTTGTATCTCTAGGTATACAGTTAAAACAGAATGAAGCGATTACCAGTGGTTATAGATATTCCGTAAGGAGAAAATTTATTTTAGATTCTTTATAGGTATTTTGTATGAAGCCCTTGCCGACACAGACAGTATGTAAGCGACAACATTTCGTAACATACATTAATTGATGCATCAGAAGTGAGCGATTTGTGTTGTGGAATGGTTTTGGACAAAGATATTTCACATAACCCCAGGAAAAGAAATGAGTTGGTGTCAGGGCCAGAACTCTAGCGGGCAGGGAACGCAGTACCGTCGTGGCAAGGACGACGGATTCAACGTTTTGGGAGGTGCTGATTCTAAAGTGTGCAGCGGCTTCCGATTCGCAGCTCTTGCATAACGATGGAAATTCTGAAGTTAATTTTACATTCTCTGTAATGCTTATCAATGTACTGGTAAGTGTTAGCTGCAGTCAAGTGTCACCGCTGTAGTGATTTTGGGTTGGCCCGTACGGTGGGCCCCAAACTGTACGGTCTCGGTCCGTGTCGCTGGCCTCCCACGCCCTACGTTATAACGCCCACAGCCGCGCTGTCGCAACCGGGACTCAGTTTGGAGCACAGACAGGATTTCAGCTGACCGCAGACCTCTAACCGCCTGCGGTCACAGCTGTGATATGACGTCAGTACTCGTGTCCGCTGTTCCAAGACACACACGTAAACACGTGGAGCTTCCCGGCGCACATCCGCAATGACGTCGGTACGCAAATACGCGTTCCTGCGACAGTGGCTTTCCGCCAAAGGCGAAACATGGCCTTAAATGGCAAGTACGTGTATACTGGATGGAGGCCACGTCTGTGACAGGTCGTGTCACTTAACACTAGCCTTAAAATGGTTATGCAGGTTCTTAGCTAGGACTTCAAAGTGTCAGGAAAGACATTCACAAGCTCCACTGACACACGTGTGAAGAATGTGAAATATGCATTTGAGAATAATTAGTCCACGACATTTTTCAGTTAATCGAGTAGCAACAGAGTTTCTCAATCGCATCATATAACTGGCCATCACCAGAAGCAAATCTTGTAATACTGTTTTCAGAAACATTGTACTCAGAAAATGAAAGCATTAGATTAGAAAAAGGTTTTTACTTGTTGCACCTTCGTTTGCCTTATCACAATTCACAATGTTTTAAAATTTCACAAAGGTTCCAAAATATACTTTCAATTTTATTTGTGTCGTTAACAAAATATCAAACCAGAACACACGACGTTTTAACAGATTCTACTTTTGTTTACTCATCAGTGAAAACAGTGAATCTCGTGTGTCTCAGTTTTCCTGCAAGTTCGTTCTACGTTGTTATGGCTCTCTGCTATCACATTATTTATGATCTGGAAAGATTTAGTTCAACGCAGTTAGCCGCGTGGCCTGAGGCGCGTTACCACGGTTCGGGCGGCTACCCCCCGCCGCAGGTTAGAGTCTTCCCTCGGGCATGGGTGTATGTGTTATCCTTAGCATAAGTTAGTTTAACTTAGATTAAGTAGTGTCTAAGCCTAGGGACCAATAACATCAGCAATTTGTTTCGATAGGAACTTATCACAAATTTCCAAATTTCCTTTTCAACGCAATTGTGTAGCGTCACAAATTTTAGAATCAGGAAAGCGACTGTGAACTACGCCGTCCAGGTGATTTTGCAAGAAAGAAACGAAGGTTGTTCTGCCAGGAATCCTGCCAAGTCAACGTGGGCATGATTATTTAAAGACACATCATTTGTTGCTCATGTACTCGAAATTGTCTACCTTTTATACGACACCACTTCAATTTTTTTGACATTATTTTCAGTTATAAAATGTATTTTGACACATATCAATTCAGTCACAACATTTACGTTACAGATGCTACATACAGCCCTTTCTGAGTACGATTCAATAGCGCCGAACCAACCTTTACAGTCACGAGGCGTTTCCCACACTTTCCGTATTTTTGTTTTCCAATCTTACATTTAAACAAGGCCGCTGTACATTTCTTGGGAGTACTAGAACCTCTATCACTGTCTTCTATTCCCACTGAGATCGTTTTGCACTACTTAACACCTTATAGATAGCTCACTGCCCTCACCTGAACCAGTGACTTAACTGTAATGGATTTCACTCCCGTAAGAGCGAGCCACTGCGCACCTTGCGAGGCAGTCAGTGCATTCAGTTCCCCAGCGGATTCACCACGGGGAATGACCTAAATTTACTTACGCAGCTGCAGCATAAGGAAATTGGGTAATCGCACGACCAGACAAACTGACATGTAGGTTGCTCAGAATCGTATTTGTGAAATAAACTGCCATAAATTAAAGAAATCGTAAAAACTAAAATAACAATAAAGATGAAATCTTATCAAAAGTAAGCGTTTAAGGAGCATGATCCGAAGGGTGGGTCGTAATGTCCGTGCGCCATCGTAAAGTATCGTACATGCGCGATCCAGATCGTACGGCTCGAAAAATTGCGCGCCAGCCGAAAATTCCAATTGTCGCCGGACTTTTGTTAAAAAATGGTTCAAATGGCTCTGAGCACTATGGGACTTAACATCTGAGGTCATCAGTCCCCTAGAACTTAGCACTGCTTAAACCTAACTAACCTAAGGACATCACACACATCCATGCCCGAGGCAGGATTCGAACCTGCGACTGTAGCGATCGCGCAGTTCCAGACTGAAACGCCTAGAACCGCTCGGCCACCGTGGCCGGCCGCACTGTACATTATTGATAATATAAAATGTACACGCTTATAAGCTTACGACGAAACAAGAGATCCGGCCACCTGATATTCGTGTGAACTCAAAAACTTGTAAGTCTTGCAGATAAGCAAATTATTCTGCAAACAGGGAACAAACATTCAACTTTGTCCGAATGTGTATAAAGTCAAATTATTCCTACGCTATGAACAATTTCCAAGCCTTTCCCTTGATAAAATACGACAGAGTGATGAATGGTTGTGGGGTGAGACCACGAAGACAACACAATGTGTGTGCTCTGCGAGTGTCCCAAGGAAATCTTATTAACTGGTGAACTTTGTGTCACTCACGTCATGTTGATGAGGGACAAGCCCGTGCCAAAGACTTCACTGGGATTAACTGTACATTTAATGCAAGTGTTTTTGTCGAATAAGAAAGAGGAATGTACCTATCAACATCTGTTACCGGTGTGTAAAGGCTGAATGACTATTCACAACGGAGCTACGCATTGTATCGTAGTTATTCAGGGGGCATTGTAACACCCCACATTCAAAGTAACTGTGTTTTTTTAGAACCTTTGTGTTAAGATTGTGACCACAGAGTCGAAGTTTTTCTTTGTATTATCTGTGTAATAAAAGACGGCGCGGCCTTCAAATTTTTTGAGACCAGCTAGGAGAAGCCAGAGTGTTCACACGTGTCTTTCTGCTGTCCAGCTTTCATAATGTGAGCAACAGGGACTGTAATTGTAGTAATATTACAACATACTAGCTTGTCTTGAGTTACTTAAATGCTGTTTTATTATAAATAATCCAGTTCACGTGTTTAATTTCATCATTCACTGTGTAACAACTTTAATTTTCAGCGTATCTAGCAGGGAAGTCGAAACGTTTCTGTGTGTTACTGATCCGTCACTGGCGTGATTTTATTGCTAATTTAAAATGTTCTTTCTTATCGATTACATGTGCGGCTCCTGCAAACGTTAAAAAAAGTTTGTGTTTTTCTAAACCAAGCATACACCATAAAACGACTACCGAACCGCGATATGCAAATTACATGTACTAAAATTCGGTCTGTCTACATCCTCTTTTGTGCTGCGCCAAACACCAATCTCAGACGACATTCTTCATTCTGATAGCACAATTCTGAAATAGCTCATTTGGCGAAAGTAGAAACGCCAACTTACATTTTTATAACTGTTTGTGATTCTGATACTGTATTCAGCCCTCTCCTCTGCATTTAACACTGCAATCCCCAGTGCACTCCTAATTTTACCACCCTTCCTTTTAATATAACCGAAGGTTGTCTTGACTTTTCTATTTGCTGAGTAAGTCCTTCTGACATTTATATATCACTTTTTCGATTTATTCACATTTCATGCAGCCATTCTGCCTTAGTTTTCATGCTTTTCCCGTTTACTTCATTCCTAAATGACTTCTATATCTTTATTCCTGAATTTCACTGCACGTTTTTGTACTTCCTCCTTTCGTCAATCAGCTGAAGTATTTCTTCTGTTACCTTCTCTGTGTTTCCTCTCAGTTGCCTACTTTTTAGCTATGTTTCTCTTTCCAAATTGTGTAGTTTCTCTTTCTATTAATGTCCATTCCTCTTCAATTGAATCTTTATTTCTTAGTATTTGTGTATCCCAGTTCTTAGCGCATTATTTCTTCCTGACCAACTGTTAAACTTCAGTCTAGTCTTCGTCGTTACTAAATTGTGATATGAGTCTACATCAGCTTCTGCGTGTACTTGATTCCAGTACTGGATCCCATGTCTCCTCTGATTTCGGAATCTCTGCCTGGCCATCACCCCACATCACCCAATCATTTCCAAATACATGCCTACCTCTACCACTCGTAAATACTGAACAGAGCACTCGCAATTACTACCTGCAAGCTATTGAAGAACACAGTCTTTCTCCTCTCTCATTATTACTGCCAAGCCCATATTGTCCCGTAAAATTTCTTCTACTCCTTCCCCTAAAACACATTACTGTTCCTCATGACTATTAGATTTTTACCTCCCTTCCATACTTAATTACCCGTTCAATACACTCACATACTTGCTCTATATCTTCGTCTTCTGCTTGCGACATCGGCGAGTATACCTGAACTATCGTCGTAGGTATTGGCTTGCTGCCGATTCTGACGAGGAAAACCATATCAATGACTATTCACACTAGCTCACTCCGTGACCTGTCTTCCTATTCATAACCTGTTATACAACTTCTCTACTGCTACACTCGCCAGACCATAAACCCTTGTCTTCCTTCCATTTCACTTCACTTTTTTGTTCGTGTTAAGGGAACGAATTACAAGGGAATTAACAGAAATTAATAGTTACAAAACATGTAAGTAGACCATGGACATTAACATGTAAACATGAAAAGGACAAAGAGATGTATAATTAACTTGCTTTTGCCCAAAAGTCAGCTACGTTCAAAGCATTACACTTAGCATACTGTTAGAAGTAATTGTACATAAATGAAAATTCATAAATATACTTAAGTATGGAATAACAGACATGAATTAAATTGTCTTCGCCCAAAGCGTTAGAATTGGCCAGCATAAAATCTTTTTCAGTGCATGACGACGGGTACAGACGTCAGTTTCGCAGACATCATCTCCTGCTCTCCACACTCACAAGGTGAGGGTCCTCTAGCGTATCCCCATTTTTCAAGAGTTTCTTTACGCCGCCCAACACCAGCTCGGAATCTGTTGAGGGACTTCCAGGTACACCAGCTCTCATTATCACCGGGAGGTTGTCTCCAGTCTAGAGGAGCAGTCTCTGCCCTCCTTCTCCACGCGTCTAGCCTTTGGTTTTTGTTGTTGTTGTTTACATAGACCCTTACAAAACTTTTTCTGGGCTTGAGGAGAGACGGTGCTGGCTGAGTGTCAGATGCCAAGGCTCTAAGTTACTTCACTCACCCGCACTATATCTGTACTGAGCCTTAGGATTTAATTTTTGAGTCTTCTGACGTTCAACGCACCGACTCGTAGAATATTACCCTTTCACTGGATAATCAGTCTCTTTCTCATGGTCTCCTCACCCTAGGCAGTCCCCCCCCCCCCCCCCCCCCCAGCAGATCCGAATGGCGGATTAGTTTGAAATATTTTGCCAATGCAGAGACAGTCATGACACTTTTTCAGTTACATGCCACATTTCCTGTTGATACACTTTATGTGTCTTTAATGCAGTGGTTCTCATTACCTTCTGCATCCTCATACTGTTGATAACTGCTGATTCTTCCGTCTTATAGGGGCACTTTCCCACCCCTAGGCTAAGAGAGGGTCCTGAACTACCATCGGCTGTCCACCGTCTTCCGTCTTTGACAAGGCCATTGGAGAAACGAGGCTGACTTGACTTCTTATGCCAGAAGTCTTCAGCTGCAATTGCTGTTCATTTTTATTCAAAAATTAAGCAGAGCCGAGGTCAGAACCAGCGACACAGCACGTTTTTATTACTAATAGAAGACCCTAACCCACTTTTTTGTAATCTTATTACGGGAGGTTTTAAAGTGCTTAGTAAACTAAGGGATCGAGCACCTACTCCTTATTTTTCTTTTTTTAACAGACTGGAAAAATTATACAGGCAGGATTAGATCCTATGATCCTACGATTCGTAGCTAAACGGTCTATCACTTTTACTTTTTTTTTAAATTTCATTACACATTTTCTATTCCAAAGAGAATAAAACAATATCGTAGTTAGCTAGACATGGTACTGTCACTCTCCGTTTCCAGACGTTTTTCTTATTTTTTTTAAATTGAAACGAGACCAAGAATGTCAAAAGATTTGATAAACTGTGAATTAATATACCTGAAAACGGGCCATGACGAGAATACAACAAGGACTGGCTAACTCAACCGATGCCTTGACGACAAAATGCAAGGCTCAACATATTGGCAAGTATGTCGCTATAGCGCGCAGGCGCAGACACTTCCAGTGTGCAGTACTCATGAAATGGTAGAAGGCAAGTGGTTCCACACGGACTCTTCATCTACACTGTGCCGACCATAGTGTGTTTGACTTTGCCCTTGGCAAGTAGGAGGAGGCTGATTGCAAGGGAATATCACCCAAAAAGGCAGTCTCACCAGACAAGGTTGGGGATGCTTATAGTTTTTCAAGCCAGTTCGATTCGTGACCGTAACAGGTAAATCTATCTTGTAGCGTGTCTACTGCAGGAAAGCGACTGCCCTGGTCAGTGACTCTAAATCCATTACGGAATTGACGCTCATCGGCGAACAGAAGGCCATGCACAGCGTGCTACCACAAGGACGCCACCGCCACCGTAGAACTGGAAGGCTCAGTCTTTCAAGAAGACTGCTGCGATGACTGCTCACCAGCTGCCATAAAGTCAGTCCTCCACGTCACATTAACAAAAATGTGGTAGTGCGACGCTGCTTCTGTAGAATCTCAGCCCCGAAATATCTAACAGCAATATAAAATTCAACGGTCACGTTTTAACTGGAAATTCAATAGATCAACATCTACAGGCATATCTAGACTCCCCGGCCAACATTTTTAGGCTAATAGCGCCTTCAGATGAACGCCGAATGAGGAGTCCTGAACTCTTGAATTACGTTAGAAGATAATTTATCTCAAAGATTGATCCCAAATATTATAATCCATCCACTGCTACCATACTGTGTTTATGCTGTAGAAAGATTGCCATCAAATTTTATTACACACTTACGTCCTACTTACACTTCTTGTCGATACATTACACACATTAAATTTGCATGGTGAAACCTGAAGCATAAATGTTACCACCGGTCACACATGTACACACAACACAAATGGCGGTCACAAAGACAGGCCTGATAACAATCGTTACAATATGAACATATAAAATAGACAGAACACTAGCGCTTGTTACTGTTCTCACCCTATGCGACTTATTAATTTTCAGCGCTGCAGTAGTCATTGTGTTATCACGCAGTGAGAAGATAATTCCCTCTTCTTTTCTTTGTCGCTGTGTTGTGCTTCTATCGAAATGCAGACTGTACACCGCTCTACTGTCTGCTGTTGTCATCTGAACGAACGAACGTGGAACGCCACATTCACGCTTAGGAGAAAGTGGAACAGGGAAGGAAATGAAAATAAAATGTAAAGTTTGACTCACCAACCAATACAGGAAAAAATACCAGTGTTCTACCACCTATTTAATTGACATTCAAACACTTATGTGACGAAATGGCGCATAAAACCATGCCCATTAGCGTAAATTCACTTGCTTTTCTTCATCACTGGACTCTGACTCGGCTATGTCTTCAACAGTGTGTCTGCCATCCCTGCACTCGTACACACGTTGTGTATATTCCCGCACAGGGGAGACATGTTAACTGACAGTCGCTTGCCCGGTATCGGCGGATAAATGCGATGCTGCAGTGCCTGTGTTGTTCAGAAATACGATGCGTTGTTTCCTCGGACATGCAAGCGTGCATATATGCATACATGTCCGAAAGAACATTGCACTGTACTTCTGAAGAACACAGGTAGAATAGTTTGGGACTGACCGAAGAAAATCTCTATCTCGAAGCAAAACGTTGACCATTATTTTAATAACACTCTTTGCACAGTCGTTCGTAATCTAAAGGAGTGGATATCATGGTCAATGTGTCTCAAATTGCCCTGCGAATCAATATTAAACCTATGGATGCTAATATCTGTTAGTAGTGTTTTCAATTGTAGCTAATGACGTAAAGAATTCCTGATAGCTCCAACCATTCACTGTTAGGTTGTTTGCTTTTTCTGTTCTACCACACACTTTGTTCCATTACGTGACTAACGATTCCTTGATACTTGAAGACGTTTGCTGTCAGTCGATTCCTTCTATATGTTTCATCCATTCGATTATGTAACTTTTCGTTAAGAACTGAATTTACCCATCTTACCTTCAGCATTATTCTGTATAGGCTGCTGCCCCTCTACGGGAACCATATGTTGGTCTGGCTCCTGCACAGACGCCCCTTCCACGTTGTTGGATCTGCAGTACGGCTGTGTGCATCACTGAGGCACGCACGCCACCCCACGGCGGCGAGGGTCTTTCCGCCAAACAGTGCAGGTGGAGGAGGGATTGGAGTAATTTAGTGTACATTGTCGAATATTTTACTTCGTACATAAACGACATGAGGGTACCACAGATTCTCTGTATTCTCCGTTGCACTGATAATCAACAGGTAAAATTTGCTACTCTGATATCTATATGTCTACTTAATCGATTTAATCTTCTCCTTATATTCTTATATAAAATTTATAAATCAGTTATTTATATCTGTAGATATACAGCTAAAACCTAATGAAGCGGTTACCAATGGGTGTAGCTATTCGGATCAGACGAAATTTATTTTAGAATATTTGTTGGTGTTTGGCATGATGCCCATGGAGAGACTCACATCATGTAAGTGACAAAGCGTGTCACGCCATACATTTAGGTTCAAAATCGCTCTGAGCACTATGGGACTTAACTGCTGAGGTCATCAGTGCCCTAGAACTTAGAACTACTTAAACCTAACTAACCTAAGGACATCACAAACATCCATGCCCGAGGCAGGATTCGAACCTGCGACAGCAGCAGTCGCCTAGAGCCGCTCGGCGACACGGGCCGGCCATAGATTTAGGTCTACATGGCAGAGAGCGCAGTGGCGCCATGGCAAGGACGACGGATTCCGCGTTTTGGAAGGTGCCGATTCAAAAGTGTGCAGCACCTTCCAATTCACTGCTCCTGCACAACGATGGAAATTCTGAATTCCATTTTTCGTTTTCTGTACTGCTTCTTTCACTAATACAGTAAGGAAATAAGGTGAAAATAATGCTGAATTGAGGCATCAACCCCGTGTTGGGAGTAAATATCTGAACAGCTATCATTTCTTTCCTTTTGGAACATAGTACATAGTATCAGTCAGACATAAATGCCCTTCCGCCGCGTACTTTTAAACTTTGCAAGATTGTATCGACGCTGTTCACTCAATGAAACTTATTTCAACATCGAATTCAGTACCTATTAAAGACAGAAAGGACAGACTAATGCTCTTCAAGTAATCAAAACGAATATTTTCATTAGAATGTTCACAGGACAAATCAAGATCAAATATTTTCGTTGTGGAGTCCAAATGTTTCCTCTACAGTCAGCCTTGAATCTAACTACACGTTAGCTAGATAATTTTTGCCTGAATGTCTGTTGACAATCTCTTGCTTTTTTCTACCAGACCAGGATGTTTCGTAATATTAACCAACCAAAAATCTTATATTCTTTTCACAAAACTCAATTTATCCCCAATCATGTTCATAACTATTTCATATATTCGTACACCTGAAAGGGGTCAAATTGTCGTCCTTTTGCAGAACTGCCGCATCAGCTGCACGTGCTGCGCCACTCTGTGCGGCTGTCAGTGGTCACGTGATCACTCTCGCACTCGCAGACGAGCTCCTGCACGCCCACGCAGCCCTGACGCCCGCCAGACTCGTCTTAGTCCAGGGGCAGCGGCGACAGGGCGTACAGCTACCACAGCACAGGTAACACAGCTCGTGAGACCAGACACAAACTGTTGCGAACCACCTTTTAGCAGTGAGACTGTGGGCACCCACACTTCTAGCTCCTTTCCCCTCCCCCCCTCCCACACACACCACAGCATCGACGTGGAGAGGTCGACTGCTGCCGCCAGGGCTTCCTTCGCCTCGAAGAAGGAATGGCGCGCCCTGGTCTTCAGCGACGGCAGCAGATACTGCCTGCATCCAAGCGACGGCCGTTTGTGCATACGACGAAGAGCTGGTGAGTGCTACCTCAAAGAGTGAACACACTGGCCTTACTGTGCCGTTCCTGGAGAGGACATGCAGAATGTTGTTAAACCTGCTCTTTTCCTTTTCTTGTAACAGGAAGATGGTGTGTTGTTCCAAGAGGATAATGCTCGTCCACATACTGCTCATCAAACTCAATGGCCCTGCAAGACGTGTGGCAACTTCCCTGGCTGGCAAGATCTCTGGACTCCTCTGCAGTCCAGCAGTTGTGGGCTATGATGGGACGACAAGTGACAGGTGCGACGTGTCAAGCGAGGACTCTTACACAACGACGTGACATCAGGTATCCCAGGGCTGTATTCGCCAGCTGTACGACCCACTGGATCACAGAGTCAGCGCCTGTGTTGCCGCCCGTGGTGGCTACGCCACGTGCTAGTATGGATGTCTCAGGTTGGGTCGATGCCTGGTTCGTCCAACCGCGTGTGCTATTCGTCCGTATGTGTTACCACTTCACGTACTGCATATGCACCATTGCAACAATAAATCTTGAGTGACCTATTAACCTCCAAAAGCACCATTTTTTTTCTGCCAGTGTATTAGCAACCATGAGCGGCAACATTTGCAGACAATAATCCTATACTATGAGATCATCAGCGTCGATCTTCCACCTCTAGTCCACGCTCGCCATACACATTAAATCACGAGTAACTTGTAGTTAAAATAACTTCACACAGAAATGTCCGTGGAAGCCCTGTAGGCTTGTTATAGCTCTACTACTGATGTGGCGACAATGGTTTGCAACTCAAACAGGGTGTGGGGTTACAAGCTCAGACGTCTAGGTTATAATAAATATGTATTAAGGAAGAATATTTAGAAAGTGGCAGTTCAGATTTGCTGAAACTAGTCATCACTGTACCATCAATTGTGATTTCGGCAAATAAAGTTTTCGAATCAGAACACTTCATCATTTAAAGCTACAAGACTCTCTCTGTGCCACGTAATCCAATAGATGTGACTTGAATTATAACGAATGTAATCCAAACAGAGATCTACAGGGCGAGTCAAAAAGGAATTTGCTACTTTAGAATGATATAGAGATGTATTGAGATAACTTATAGAATCGGTAGGTGTATGATTATGCAGCAAACAACCTGCATGTACTTCAGTCCATCAGTGCCCCATTCCACCACCAGGAACGCCAGCGTTGTGCACAGTTAAGATGGCTGCTTTCACTGGTGTGGAGCGTGCCCGCTGTGTGTCCTGGTACCATGAAACGAACTCTGCAAAAACTGTTCGGTGGTTTCATTAAAGACCGCGCGTATGTTCCTCCCGTAGCAAACAATTCGGCCGACCCGAAAATCGAATCTACGCTGCTGTTGCACAAGTTTCGTAATTTTTGCTACAGTGAATGTGGGAAGGGGAAGTCGACTACCAGTGGGATGTGTCCCGCATCATAGATGGTATTCACATCGAAACGAAATGAGACTTTTAGGTGAAGCTTGAGGTTCTTTGCTACAAACTAACACGTCAATCGACTCTGCAAGATATCTCAATGTATTTCTGTATTTCGAAAGCTACAAAGTCCTTTTTGACACACTCTTTATTTTTAGCGTCATCAGTACGCAGTTTTCCAGAATCCTACTGTTGACCAAAATAAGCTCCGTCCAAATGCAACATCTTTGAACCTTAGCCTCAGCCACACTCTTTGGTTTATTTACACCCTGCAGAACAAGTGGGAGTTGTTGGCTGTGCCAAAGTTTGTGTATTGCTGTGTGATCAGTCCAACTGGAGAACATGAACTACGTTCTCCAGTGTGGCTTGTGAGCAATGGGTAAATTGGTGGATGGTAATTACTGCAAGTAATACCATCAAGCCGACCTTGGAGGGTAAGTAATTTTGGATACCTTGCCACATTCTGTGCTTCTTTCTATCGTCTTTTCTGTCCTTCCTTGGACTACATTTAGACTTTAGAACAGCTATGCCAGAGATGACTGGTCTCGTGACATTTTGCGAAATATCTCATGCGGTAAACTTATAATGGGAGGCGCCGCCCAGGGAGGTTGGGCTCGAGGACACGATCTGAGACCGCGTTCCTCACCAGCGTTGTTGAGGCCACAATTACCAATCATTCCTACTTTGCTTTTTTTCTCTTCTCAAAAGTTAAAAATGTTATAATTTTCGATTTGGAAATTTCATGTATTGTAATTTCGAGAAGTGATTACAGCTGTATCTTACACAAAAAATGACAAAAGACCTCCACGCGGCAGTGCACGGGCAGCGCTGCCCGTGACGTCAGCTGCGCAGCCAGACACCGCGGTGAGGCGGGGGCCGAGTGCACTGACAAGGGGAGGCCGCCAATTGTGAAATTCAGATTCGATTCATACTGCGCATAATAAAAGCTCATGGCCAGAGGTGTAATGTGGCAAAGCACCAAGATGCACTTCTCAGCAGTTGTCGAGAAAATCGACAGTTAAAAGAAACCGTTCCGGTGAAATACTCTCTAAGATTAGTAATGTTCTACAGCGTTGTGGCACAGCGGTTAGCGCTCGGGTTCGTAATCCGAAGGTCGCCGGATCGAATCTCGAGCCATACAACCTTTTTTTTAGTATTTGTTTTTTGTAATTCAAATGTGTGTATACACACACAGACACACACACACTCAGTTGCAACAATTGTGCATATAATAAATTGTTGAAAGTCGTTTGTCGTGGAAAAACAAAGTTGTATTTCACAAACGTTATTAATTGTTTCATAATGTTAACCACGTATAGTTAACGGAAGACGTAGAAAGGATATTCCGAAACGAGTACGTATAGCGTAAGTCAAACGTTCGAATTAGAACAGAAACCCCACGAACACAAACTTGCTGTGGCAAGTATGAAATATAAACTCCGTTACTCGCTCGTTACACTTGAAGGACAGATGTTGAATGGGCCGAAACGAGCCGCCGCATAACAGCGTAGTTGCCTGCTAACTTCGAAGGAAGGTGGATGCGGTCCCTAGCGCAACTTATAACATCGTCGAAAATCAGTGCGGACGTGAGAGCTTTGGTACATCCTGTTAAACAAACGCAAAAATGGAGGCGGTACAATTGGAGAGCGATCCGCCTTCACCAACATGCATAAGCAATTCATTAATAGTTTATGTGTGTGTGTTTATATATATATATATATATATATATATATATATATATATATACATATTGTGTGTGTGTGTGTGTGTGTGTGTGTGTGTGTGTGTGTGTGTGTGTGTGTGTGTGCGTGTGTGTGTGTGTGTGTGTGTGTATATTTGAATTACCAAAAACTAATAATAAAAAAATTTTCCATGGCACGAGATTCGATCCGGAGACCTTCGGATTACGAACCTCAGCACCTACCGCTGCGCCACGACGCTCTAGAACGTTACTAATCGAAGAGAGTATTTCACCGCAACGGTTTCTTTTAACTGTCGATTTTCTCGACAACGGCTGAGAAGTGCATCTTGGTGCTTTGCCACATTACACCTCTGGCCATGAGCTTTTATTATGCGCAGTATGAATCGAATTTGAATTTCACAATTGGTGGCCTCCCCTTGTGAGTGGAGCACTGAGGTCCGCAGAAAGTTATCAGACGGCGGACCCTGTCTGTGCAAATGCGGGCTCGGAAAAGAAAGAAAGTGCAGCCTTTGCTGCAGTCACTGATAGCTCGGTTAACTCGCGCCGGTATTCCAGGACGCTTAGCACGATGCCGCCGCCGTGGCGGCTACCTCGGCAGTGAGCGCTCAGCCCCCACTGCGTGAGAGGACAGCGCCGGCCGCCACCGTCAGCTGCCGTCAGCCTCCGAGGCTCCCACTACGTGTTTTCACACAGACAAGTTGCAGTACTGCATTTGCGGCATTCTTAGTGGCCTTCCCTGCACCGAAAGCGAGCTGCCAGTAGCTCGTACCGCTCAGAAGCCGGTGAGTCGGCAGTTTGGCGCCAACCAGCTTTTCAAAGGCTTTTTACAGAACATCCAGGAAGCAAATAGATCTATCGGACTTCCTTGATTACAACTACCTCCGCGATTTTCCATGGCCAATTTCTAGAGATCGATTATAAACGAGACATAAACATGCAGCTACCTTTGGCGCCAAAAGTTATATAATTTCTTCTCATAATCCATTAGGACATTGACCTGTGCCTCAAACAAAACTATTTAAGGGTATGGAGACAGCCTTATGAATCCATGTCAGCAGGGGACCGACCGTTTGAGGGGCTGGAGGCTCAGGAATGGTGTGGAGCGTTTTCGGTTGCAGTGACACGGGACTCCTGATATGTCTATATACAATTCTGATAGCTGACACGTACATAAGCATCCTGTTTCATCATCTGCATCCATTCATGTCCATTGTAAAGTCCGACTGATTCGGGCAATTCCAGCGGGGCAATGCGGCAACCCACATGTCCAGAATTATTACAGAGTAACTCCAGGAACTTTCTTCTGAATTTAAAAACTGCCGCTAGCCACCAAACTCCCCAGACGTGAGCATTATTGAGCATATCTTGGACGCCTTGCAACGTGCTGTTCAGAAGAGATGTCCACCCTCTGGTTCTCTTACGGATTCATGGACAGTCCTGCAGGATTGAAGGTGTCAGCTCCCTCCAGCACTACTTCAGACATTAGTCAAGTCTGTGCCACATGAACCAATTTCTTTTACTCTTCAGTGCCTACATGTGTGCACGTGTATATGTGTGGTTCTTTTTTCACCTACGCATATTATGTACAGGCAAAAACAAATTAGAAACGAAAAAGTGGTTGACTGGGAAAACAGAGTGCTTATTATTAGTTTTTAATTTGTACATGGAATCAAATGCAAATATGGCACATAATTAAACGGAAAAACCAGGTAGTTTATTAATTTAAAAATGTATATGGAATTAAACGTGAAATTATATATGTGATTAAATGGTATAAATGGTTCAAATCGCTCTGAGCACTATGGGACTTAACTTCTGAGGTCATCATGCCCTAGAACTACCTAAACCTAACTAACCTAAGGACATCACCCACATCCATGCCCGAGGCAGGATTCGAACCTGCGACCATAGCGGTCGCCCGGTTTCAGACTGAAGCGCCAGAACCGCTCGGCCACACCGGCTGGCTTAAATGGTATAGAATATGAATATATTAAAAAATACACATCGATCATTTTTTTTACAAAAAAAGATTCTTAACAATATCGTTGTTATTCCATAGAAAAGAATCTAATCACTACAAATGACTAGCCAGATGTAAATGATGTAAAAGGAGGATTTCCTTAAATCAGTACTGTAACATGTGGCTTGTTATTTACAGTGTGCTGCATTACACATGTCTTTTTTTTTTTTTTCAAAAATAGACACCTTACATATCAGCACAAAGTAAACTTCAAGGTAAAACAATAGGAACTAAGAGAAATATGTACAGTCACAGCAGCTTCGCAAAACATTACCCCTGAGTTACAGTAACTGTATATAATTCAGCATTAACTTGGAAGTGCTGACTGCTGGGGCGTGCCACCCCTCTGGCTGCCCTCACCAGCTGTGGAGGCCGTGGCTGGCTGGCTGGCTGGGTGGGGACCCGGCTGCTGGCTGCTGGCTGCTGGCTGAGGCCCCGCCTCTGGAGGCGGGCTGGCGGCTCCCCGCCCAGCCAGTGGCCACGTGGGGCCCGCGGCGGCAGCTCGCCACAGCACTGCCCGGCCGACACGTGCGCCGCTGCCCCGTCTCGCGCACACTGCTGCAGACTCCCGAGTAAGCACTGTCTCATGGCACGTTTGTGTGCAGTACAATGGTGCGGATTGGTACGCAGTGAGGCTGGAAGAACAATTTATTCTGCATTTTCTTTATTTACATATGCACGTTTTATACTCATTGTGGCTGGCTGGGGTTGCCAAGCGGTTCTGGCGCTACAGTCTGGAACCGCGCGACCGCTACGGTCGCAGGTTCGAATCCTGCCTCGGGCATGGATGTGTGTCATGTCCTTAGGTTAGTTAGGTTTAAGTAGTTCTAAGTTCTAGGGGACTGATGACCTTAGAAGTTAAGCCCCATAGTGCTAGAGTCGTTTGAACCATACTCGTTGTGTAGGGCAATGTTTTTCGAGAAGTTGCTTCATATGAGCCTTAAATTCAGCTTGTATAGTATTCTGTCCAACAAGTGCCTCAACACATATATGAGTAGACATACAATACCTAAATTCTGCTCGAATACACCTCATACTAATAGACTCCCCTGGCACAGCGACAATACATGCATTCATACACTGCTCCTCTTAAGCTCAGATAGCAGCACGTCTGTCAGTCTGTAGCAGTCGCTAAGATGCAGTATAAATCATCCAAATTCTCCACACTCGAATGTTTTATTTAAATGCGCATATCCCCTGAAGTTCATTCAGTCATAGCTTCCCTGTACATATGCACTGTTGAAACCCTCCTCCCATACATTTTAATGTCGGTTGGTGATTGAAATGCAACTTCATATGTTGTCATCTACTTCTGGGTACACTCCATCATGCTACGCACCACGTCTGTCTGTCTGTAGCCATCCCAAACTCACTGTCGCGTTCTGGACCTACATTCACGCATTTGAGTAGACTAACAGTAAAATTATATGTCTTGGTGATAAGCAGTACACTTAACTGACACTTGCCGCCTTGAGGAAGCTCTGATGTCTAAAAGTAGAAAGACTGCAGGTCTGATAAATGTGGAAGGTAGGCCGTGGCTTGCTGCTGCATTTCAGCTGGAGTTCATTGGCCTGGTGTAAAAATACATAGGTATAATCCAATATATCTGTTTTTTGGCCCATCCCTGGTGACAGCACTTTGCGACGTTCTTTTCACTACTCTATACTGACCTGAAATGATACTTATTGGGCGAAAGCAGTGTTGGGAGGGGAATGGAGGGGTATTGGAGTGGGGAGGGAGGGGTGAGCGGATGGAAGGCGACATAAGCAACTGTGTCTGCTGTAAAACAAAAAAAAAAAAAAATTGACGGATCGTGAGGCAACGATTTGCTCGCAGGCCACAGTGATCCCGTGGTATGGTCCCTCTCTGCAGTCTGTTAACGAACGAACAAGCATACAGAATAGGTTTCTAGATATGTGAGTGGTTGGAAAATTTCTTAATAACAAAACCCCTTACATTGTTGAGTGTTCACGAGAGACAGACATATCGCCAGGAGTGCCCCAGAACATAATCTGACACACAGGATGAGCTGATGATGCTGTGGTGTACAGGGAGATGTAATTGTTGAATTACTGTAGGAGAGTGCAAGTTGACTTAAGCAAAATTTGTTGGTAAGATGAATGGTAGTTAGGCCTAAATGTAGAAACATTCAAATACAGCAGTAGCCGTGCGCTACTTGACAGTCACGTCGATTACATGTCTAGCTGTGACGTTGCAAAGCGATATGGAATGGAATGAGCATGTAAGGGTACAGCACAGAAGGTGAATGCTCGGCTTCGATTGGGGGAATTATAGGAAAGTACGGTGAATGTGTAGAAGACATAGGACACTAGTAGAACCCATTCCTGAGTACTGTTTGGGTGTTTTGGATCTACACAAGGCCGTATTCAAGCAAGACGTCGGAGCAATCGAGAACTGTGCAGCCAGATTTGTTACCTCTAGGTTCGAACTCCATGCTAGTGTTATGAAGGTGGTTTGGGAGCCCAAATAGGAACCCCTGCAGGGAAGACGATGTTATTTTGGAGGAACACTACTGAGCAAATTTAGAGAAGCGACATTCGAAGCTGACTGCAGTACGATTTCACTGGCGTCAAAGTCCATTTGCTATAAGGAGCACTAAGATAGACGAATTAGGGTGTCTGTGGAGGCATACATATAGTCGCTGTATATACGAGCGTCATACGAAAGGAAATGACTGGCGGTGGTGCAAGGCAACTTCCGCCATGCACCATATTGTGACTTATAGAATATGTATGTAGATGCATATGTACCAGTACTCAGCATGCCACCTGGCGGTGTGTGGCGGAAGGTTCTTCAAGCATCGCCAAGTGACAGTCTCTTTACTGGGCTTGCCGCATCGTCTACGTGTTGTGCAAACAAAACAAAGTGTTTGGCTCGTCTTCCCTAGAAGATTTTCTATTTGATCGTTCCTATTTAAGTTGGTCCTAATTGTAATACCTTGGCATTTAGGTGAAACGGCACCCTTTCGATTTGTGTGACTCGTCGAGTAAAAGAAATATAACGGGTTCCTTCTAGTTCTCCTGTGGATGACGTAACAATTTTCATTATTTAGAACCAACTGCCACTTAACGGACCCCGCCGGTAACCTCTCTATATCATTTTGCCATTGCGTCTGATCTTCCGATGACGCTACTAGATGCTAAAAGACAGCATCACCTGCAAACAATGGCTGCTCAGATTGCCCCCTAAATCGTTTTTATAGATTAGGAACAGCACAATGACTACAACACTTCCTTGTTTTACTCGACGACTTTCGCGAACTCTCACCAGGCAAACAGGAATACGGCGGTCATCCGGAGGAGAGGCGTCACGTCACGCTTCCCGTGGTTTGGCCGTCCTGCGGCAGACTTCCGCTGCGCCCACCGTCATATTGAGCGCGCGCTCCCTGCGGCGCGCACTGCTTCTGTATGCGACAGCGGACAATGCAGCCGGCGGGCGTAGTTGCCACAGTGGCAGCTCTGCTTGCAGGAAATGCGACATCGGTGCTGGATTGCCTCTGCTGGCACCTCACCAATGTTACTGACTCTGGCAGAATCTATCAATTGAGCCCCGCTGAAGATTTGGTGCGATGGGACTACTGTGCTGATAAATGTAAGTGCTTTTTCGTGCAGTACAGACTGACAAGATGTTATGCACAGGGCAGTTTTCACTCACACACAGGCGCCTTGGCTTTGATATGCTCTTATCAAAGGTTATACGTTTTCTCCCTGACAGTGAAGGACCGCCTTGGGGACAAATTGCACTTCATTTTCACCCTTTTCGGTCAATGTACTTTGTAATAACCTTCTGCATGTGAAAAATATCATAAAGTACGATTTGGAAAGACGGTAAATTAAGCATCTATATTTGCGAATTGAGCCCAAAACGTTTTTCATATGTGTGAGAATAGATAGAAGTAAGATGTTGTGAAATACAACGAGTAGATTCTTTAAAACCAAAGCACCTTCTCGCATAATTTCTGACGTACCTCGTCATAATAGCACCCTTTACGTATTTTCCATAGTTCTGTATTCTACATAATCGTGGACATTGATATTACAATAAAAAACAATTCACAATGAATATAGTGATGTCAAACGGATCTTAACTACTTAACGTACAGCGATACATCGATAAGAAAGAAAATGAAATACAAACTAAGAACAAAATTTCGATCGTTGCTAAGCACAATGAGGAGTGGAAAGTTCCGAGTGATAAGAGAAAACGGTGGGCTGCATTCTGCGCTTCAGAAATTAACATTCGCCGTTGTGTCATCGCGGTGCAGAGGACGTATCCTTAGCGGTACAGCACAGACATCGGTGGCTGACGCCTGACGTGGCTGGGACGGAGTTCACTACCTTCACTGCAATGTTTAATTTCCTAAATTAAGTAAAATATTTTTGTAGTTGTAAAATTACCTTACAATGAGCCTGACAACGATCGTAGGGTTGAATCGCCTGTAGACGTATAGAAAAAGACCATCCTCCTTTCCTTTTTCGTGATGGATCTATGACTCTGTCGTTGAAATTTGGAAACGTGTGAATCGTTTTCTTTGCAATAGATAGCATGGCAAGATGAGACAGCCTATCTTCATCTCTGGTACTTCTAAGAAACTGTTTGATCCGCGACAACGTGCGGAAACACGTCTCTGCTTCACAGCTTCTCACGGGACAGCAGCCGCTAATTTCAGCAGATTCCTGACGTCGCCAAAAGGTTCTTGCAGATTGTTTTCAATGACAAACTTTATAAGGGCTCCTGCGCTTTTTTTTTCTTGAAACCTATTTCGAGAATAAATGGTCTGTAGCTCTGTTTTTAACTCAGCTTTACTTAAATAATTGATAGGACTGCGTAACAGCAGATAGCACATTTTCAGGACACTAATTTTTCAATGAAAGAAAGAAGCGGTGTTTGAGTAAATTAGAGGGCAACAAGTGGCTGCAGAATTCAAACCTCTGTTTCTTCTGTGATATCATTAACATTGTTTCTGATTTTAAAAATTTCGTTTCGGAATGATGCTGCTGCTTGCTTTATTGAGACGCGACCAGTGGTATATTTTTGGAATTGGCTGTACTAGATGTTCACGTAGGGCATACATACATATTATAAAAATGGATGTGTGTGTGTGTGTGTGGTTTGCAGATGTACCACATCCGCTCCTGAACCGATTTCAACCAAACTTGCTACATACATCTCTTACTGCCAGCAATGAATTGCTGTGGGCGTAATAACTACTCACCTAACATAGTTCAGGACACATAACGTCGTAAACAGAGAGATGCACGACAGATTGCCTCACAGTGCATGACGTCTAAATTTACTGCTTCTCCCCTACCACCTCTGTTCGCAGCACATTCTGCACACAGTACCGTCGTACACCAGGGAATGTACCTGCAAAGTCATGCCATTGCATGACGCAAGGATCAGGAGATGTGGCGTCATGTATGAATTTTTAATACATTTATTCGTTAGAGCTGAGACACACACAGAGTCGAGTCCACTTAAGAGAAATCCCCGATACCTGGCAGAGATTTCATCATCTTTCAGCTGCGAAGCGCAAACGGCTGTAGGCGAAAACAGCCACCTGTAGGGCTGTGAAGAGTCTATGCAGACGTTTACAGAATCGCGGTCCAGACATGAAAATAAGCTGTGCTTACACTTCTGGAAATTATGCATATTTCGTTTCGTAATTTTAAGTGTTTTCATGAATACATATAAATGAATTTTTTTCGATATTACAGAAAAACGCAGTTCAATTTTTGTTTTCATTTCTCATAGAAAATTGCCAAATGAATAGCTGTACATTGCTGGGTTTGTCAGCTATTTATTTTTATAAGATATCCCTAACCGAAAGGAAATTTTTGTGTTATAGAGTTTTATCCTTAGACGACATCTTTGATTTACATTTGTTGTCTGGCTGCTGGTATCTTCAACGTGTTTAAGACATTCTGGAGTGTCCTCTCTATTCACATTAACTGTGAGCACTTTTCACGATTTAAAGTTCTATGTAATGGCTGATCCATGTGGGATTCTTTGTTTCACAACTGCATCTGGAACAGCCACTTTTCGAGGTGAATGACAGAAAAGTATTGCTACCTCCGCAGTAGTTCTGAAAAACGGTTTCATTTTTTTGTTTCGACTTGTCACTTGCGCAAAAATTAAGTTCAGTGAGTGTTCATAACAATGTACGTAATACACGAAATTATGCCCTTATATTACAGTTGATTGGATTTCTGTATGATGGTCACGCATGACGCTGGCGCCATCATAAATTTCAGATATTACGTTTTATTTCGTTTCTTGGACAACATGGGCGAGTACATCTTTAATTGAATCAGCCAAGGAGGTACCACTGATAAGCGATTGATTTGAAAACATGCAAAATCTTTCAACCGGCTCTTCAGCAGATAACAGAAAACGAAATACTACCAGTAACTGAAATTTAGAAGCTACATCAGATGTTTCATCTGCTAACAGAGACACAAAATCTGTCTTCGTCCTGACACACATGTAACGTACAGTCCAATAAATTCTTCTGTATACCCCTGGGTGCACCTAAAGACAGCAGAATTGTTCACGTGCTCTTTCACATCCGCAGCTGACGCGGAAGTGAAATTTACCCGTTCCCTAAGTATTCTAGGACTGTTAGATTCTACTGTTTCATCATGTACACGTAGCGCAAGTTCAGACTCACTGCAGAACTTTATCTTGGAAAGAACATAGCGAGTTTGTCTTATATCGCCGTTCTGTCTTTCTGTATTTTGCCTGACAGCTAGGATGTTGCATAATTTGTGTTTTTCCAACGACTGATAATGCTAAAAAAGCATTCTTATGTCCAGTAGATTCCCCACGCTTCTTAACCTTCTCTGTTAGATGACTTACAAGGAAACTGTTAAGTCCGACGTCGCAGGAACAGTCTTTAGTAAGGCTTATTCGAAAGTGAAAATTATGACCAGAAAAATATTAACTGGTGATGACGCACCATGTCCACAGAAAACGAGAGTCTGGGATGCGCAGAGATCAACCTTCTATGGGGTGCATGTATTACACCTCACAAAATGGACATCGTCGACATCCAAGAAATGTTAGAGAGAAACCATTAACTTGGACCATGGAAACCGAATAAAAATGGCGCGTCTCAATGATCACAAAGGTTCGCACCATCGAGATCAAAGACGAGCTCCTTGGCAGCTACGAAGCGTGCAAGGCATCCACTCTTGAAGAATGCATTCAGAAATCCCATTGGAGTAACAGGGTGACGAGAACTGATGGAAAGTGATGGCGTGCAACCGAATGCGAAACAGCTTACCGTGAAACTGGCTGTCCTTTAAGGCGTTGATGCAGATAGTGCAATAATTTGTACGCACAGAAAAGACAAACATGTGGAGGTTGAATTAATCTGGTGGTTCCAGGTGGTATGAACTGCAATGTGACACACTTTCCAGGAGCGATAGTTTGTTCTTTAGGAGTATGACTTTTATACGCAGACTACGAATGAAACAAAAGCAACTTATTTTGACGAGCTATTAGCCAAATGCAGTGTTCATACTATAGTTGCAGTTATCTAACGCCCGTTCTCCCACTCTTGCTTGCTATGATGTAAATATCCCCTACTGCCCTTACCAAAGTCACTCACATGAGAAAGAATCGAGGGGCGCAAAGCAACTCTTAGTTCTTGCAGAGCAATGAATAGCGTTCCAGCATATATACCATCCGGTTAAAGAGTCAGTTAATTGTATACGAATTGATATTCCATGATCTTGACAGAATTCTCTTGATACCTTTAATTTCCAGGGTCCCTTTCATATGTGTTTCCTCTTCAAATGCAGATTGGTTGCAGTTGAAAACAAATTCCTTACTCAACGATAGGGTAAGTTTGAATACGCCCCTACAAATTTCTGGGCCGATTCCGTAGTATGCTGTGCATCGTTAAGTTTCGTTTGAAATTTCATTGTCCTACAATTCTGTAGCACAGTTTGACGTTAAGCAAGCATCCACTGCTTCTCTTGAAATCACTATATGTATGTCGCGCGCAGTTTGATGTGGATGACGTAGTAGGTCACCAGCATCTTCATCCCGTAAATTGTATCGAGCATCCTTGAAACGCGAAAACATCAGTTTTTCTGACAAGTGCGTCTTGTCTGTTCAATAACCGTAGTTTTTCTTATGCACTAACGGTCATATTTCTGCGAACTTCTTCAAAATACACTACTGGCCATTAAAATTGCTACACAGCGAAGATGGCGTGCTACAGACGCTAAATTTAACCGACAGGAAGAAGATGCTGTGATATGCAAATGATTAGCTTTTCAGAGCATTCACACAAGGTTGGCGCCGGTGGCGACACCCACAACGTGCTGACATGAGGAAAGATTCCAACCGATTTTCATACACAAACAGCAGTTGACTGGAGTTGCCTGGTGAAACGTTGTTATGATGCCTCGTGTAAGGAGGAGAAATGCGTACCATCACGTTTCCAACTTTGATAAAGGTCGGATTGTAGCCTATCGCAATTGCGGTTTATCGTATCGCGACATTGTTGCTCGCGTTGGTAGAGATCCAATGACTGTTAGCAGAATATGGAATCGGTGGGTTCCGGAGGGTTATACGGAACGCCGTGTTGGATCCCAACGGCCTCGAATCACTAGCAGTCGAGATGACAGGCATGGCTGTAACGGATCGTGCAACCACGTCTCCATCCCTGAGACAACAGGTGGGGACGTTTGCAATACAACAACCATATGCACGAACAAATCGACGTCGTTTGCAGCAGCATGGACTATCAGCTCGGAGACCGTGGCTGCGGTTACCCTTGACGCTGCATCACAGACAGGAGCATCTGCGATGGTGTACTCGACGACGAACCAGGGTGCACGAATGGCAAAACGTAATCTTTACGGATGAATCCAGGTTCTGTTTACAGCATCATGATGGTCGCATACGTGTTTGGCGACATCGCGCTGAACGCACACTGGAAGTGTGTATTCGTCATGACGATACTGGCGTATCACCCGGCGTGATGGTATGGGCTGCCATTGGTTACACGTCTCAGTCACCTCTTGTTCGCATTGACGGCAGTTTGAAAAGTGGACGTTACATTTGAGATGTGTTACGACCCGTGGCTCTACCCTTCATTCGATGCCTGCGAAACTCTACATTTCAGCAGGATAATGCACGACCGTATGTTGCTGGTCCCATATGGGCCTTTCTGGATACAAAAAATGTTCGACTGCTGCCCTGGCCAGCACATTCTCCTGATCTCTCACCAATTGAAAACGTCTGGTGAATGGTGGCCGAGCAACTGGCTCGTCACAATACGCCAGTCACTACTCTCGATGAACTGTGGTATCGTGTGAAAGCTGCATGGGCAGCTGTACCTGTACACGCCATCCACGCTCTGTTTGACTCAATGCCCAGGCGTATCGAGGCCGTTATTACGGCCAGAGGTGGTTTTTCTGGGTACTGATTTCTCAGGATCTATGCACAGAGATTCCGTGAAAATGTAATCACTGTCAGTTCTAGTATAATCTATTTGTCCAGTGAATACCCGTTTATCATCTGCATTTCTTCTTGGTGTAGCAATTTTAATGGCCAGTAGTGTATATTCGTGATTGTTGTTTTCGTATGCCACGGATGATTGTCCAAATACAAGATTACGTTTAGTACCAACTCCTAGGACAGCGACTGTCCTTCAGTACGTTTCACTGGAAACGGCAACTGGGGCTCCCTGTCCGACAGCGTCGATGAAGTGCCCCACACCTGTCTCAGTAACACTTTCTTTCTATTGCCGTACACGTATCATCAACACTATATGCCTTTTGTACATTGTTCGCACGACACCACCCATTCCACTGACTCATTTGCAGAAAGGCTAATCCCTCATCCGGCACCTCTTTCTCACTCAGCGAAATTTCTTGGGTTTCTTTCTGACGGAATCTCAACTTGGGCTACTGTTACTGGAGATATAACGCAATGTTTGCTTTGTTTATCGTTGCCATTGCTCTGCTTTGTATCAACACCATTAGCACTGTAGCACTACCGTGACTTACTCGTCAACAAAGCAGTTCAGCTACGCTCCGTAGCCTCGTGCTGTCGACATCATTTGACAGCTCCAGTCCCTCCCTTTGTTGGCATCTGCAGCCAGTGTTGTGTTAGCACGGGAGGCAAAATGTGGGGCGTCGAATGACGTTAGATCTGACATGCCAACGCATGTACAGCTCGTGCCTTTACCCTTAGCTAACAGCAAACACGGAAAACAAAATGGGCTATGGGTAGGAGTGAAGCAGGCAATGCAAATGTTGCTTTTACGTCCATTTACGTACATTAACACGCCTGGAGGATGCCTTACCTCGGCTTGTTTACGGTTGCCTTAACTCGAGCTGAGGCGGCGGCCTCTGAATTTCATAATTCCCTTCGAAGCTTTAAGGTGTTTCATCTAGAGATGTGTACTCCCGCAATTTCATTACTTCACACTAATTATATTTTTTGCGCTGCTATTCTTTTCCGCCAGTATATTACTGGCGATCTTTCCCATCACTCCTGTCTGCTGTAGGAATGCCCATAAACTTCCTCGCGGAGGTTGAGAAGACAAAGTGAACCTTAACAGTCCCCGCGTAATGGTTTCAGTCATACACTTGCTATTTGAACAAGATAAAATATCACACGATAAAAACTAAAGATGAAGAAAAAATGATCACGTACGAGGCATAATCGAAGTACGATTGTTTCATTACATATATTTATAATCTGCACAACCAGCTCTTTTCTGGGGCATGTAGAGTTTCCAGACTTTAGAGGTTCCTGGCTGTGGCTGGAGTGTGTTCCCACGGCCGGAGAACGCGAGTCGCCCAGCGCGGGGGTGGGGGCCGTGGCCCGCTGCGTGGGAGGCCGGCCTGCCTGCAGCCAGACACGCAGGTCGGGGAGTACGTGGAGGAGGCGCGCCAGTCGGCCGTAAAGACACTTAATGGTAACAGGGGTAGTTCCCTTTGGTTACCGTGATTGTCGGGGAAAGTCCCTGAGGCATTGGCCGTAACTGAGGCATTATTCCAGTACGGGAAGCTTCAAGTATCGTTACGCAGTTGACGGGGACAAGCTCTCGCGAGAATACATCGCAGGTTACGGAGAGCGCAGTGGTTAATTACAATAGACATACAGCAATGGCATCCCGATTTTTCGGTTAACAGTAGCAGCTGCCCACAGTCCCATCAGAAGCGACTGTTTGTATGTTTACAGCCCGGTAGCCACACCGACAGCGAGAGACGTGATCAGAATTAGCAGTCTCACTGGGCGGGTACGGAACTTTCAGAATGTTTACCGGCGAGGTCAGCTCACCGCCGAGGTAGCCTCAGCTGGACTGCCTAAGCGAAGCGGGTCTGACGAGTGAAGCTGCGCGGGCTAACCGTCTGTTCCTTCACAGAGACATTACGCTTTCTTCTTTCCTTTTGCTTCATTTTGCAGTCTAACTCACTGCGAGGGTTTTGTCACGCATTTGCTGAAAAAGACGTGAGTCCCTCGTGAGGGAATGAGCAGGCAGAATATCTTTTGTGTGTCCAGAGATTCTGCCGTAAACTTTCTGGCAAGTGAGAACAGATCAGCGCTTTTTAGTGCAAAGCCACTCTCTGCCACTCAGTGCCTTCATTGTTGCTTTATTTGCGGCGAGGAACCGTATGTCAACCGCATTCGCATATCGGTCGATAATTTAAGTACGATTATTTCTAACATGATCTCAACATTTGATGAGTACTTAGATATAACATTTGTTTTCTCCCTGCTCCGTAAGCGCTGAACGTTCGCAACTACTGCCTCGGAAGTGTACAGAACAACGAATGGCAGCGCCTCTGGTACTTACCTAACGAGATACCCTGGATAGACACTGCTACAGCTAAGAGGAAAATACAGCTCAGAGGCGGATCCCAGAGATTAAAGCGAGAGGAGAGTGGTGTGCCGATTACATCATTGGGAATTCCAGCTTTTCAGGCTGCAGTTACTTGACTGTGACGCAGTACTTGACGGGTAGACTGTGACGAGACAGGCCAAGTGTGCGGCGCTCCAGGAGATGAGAGTACAGAATGCCCGGGGGTCGTCATTCACGGCCCAGCCTGGACTGGAGATCTGAAGTCGCCAGGAAAGGCTCCCACCGGCTGCCGCTCCAGTCTGGAGCGCCCTGCCGCCTGCAGCCCAGCTGCCTCTCGGCCAGCCTGGAGTCTCCTCTCCAGCCCCGCACTGCCAGCTCTGACACCAACGTCAGACCATATGTCTTATTCCCAATCTCGCCAATCAAACCAGTTAACGATAAGTGTGATTTCGACTTAAATATTACTGTCTGCGCCTAGCCAGGTACATCGCACGTTCCTGTGGTAGCGGTGCTAACTCTGTCAAGCTGGGGCATAACAGCATGGCTGACATGCGACATTAAATTATTTTGTTGAAAGGGTGTCGAAAGTATCGCAAGCGAGCTGTCTCAAGGACTCAGAAACGTAAAAGCTGCGATCAGTGTAACCAATCACGTATTGTATACCGAGTGGCTCCCCGTGAGATGGGCGAGAGTGCAACGTGGCATTCTCCGCTCTGCTCAGGGCGTCGATGCACGGACCGCCCACACCGATGCTGCAGTCAGAACTTGGGCTCATACGGAATGACGGCACAGTGTCCAGTGTTGTAATGTCGGCGCAGCTCTGCCCGCTTCCTCGCCAAGGGGAGCCGCAGCAGTGGCCGCCGTGCTGACAGTCGGCTGACTTGTTGACCTTTTGCTTGTAGAAGTGTGCAGCACACCTCACGCCGTGTCCATTATCGTTGGCTGCAGTTCTCTTAGTGTTTCACTTTCAGTAGCTGCTAGTAGTGATGAGCATATGAGTAGCCCGTGGAAGCTCGTGAGTCAGAGTGCAGACCTCGAGGTGACTGAAGAGCGTTTTGCAGATTGGGCACTGTGGTATTCAACGTGTGACAGCCCGGAGCAGCCGCCCCCCGCGCTCTCAGCTGCGCAGCGCCTGGCAGACCGCCTCAGGGACTCCGGACTGCCGCCGCCGCCAGCAGCTGGAGCGGGGGAGGGAGGGGGATGCGCCGGCGCCCTGGCGCAGCTCCGCCGCCTCACGTTGGTCGAATACTTGCAACTCGTCGAGGAGCTCGAGTGCCAAATTGCTGACGACTGTATCGACTCCTGCTCTGTACCGAGGTATGTAGACCACTCGACGCCATTACTACTGACCGTACAACTAATTCTTTCTTTAAATTTATTCTCAATGCTGTCACCTACTTTTCCTATTTTGCGATACTAACTATCTGTCAATAAGGGCACATTTATGAGACCCAAAGACGAAGCGCGCTATTACCTTCTGCCGCCGCCTCTTCTGTTGACACTTTCCACCGAGCAGTCAATGGAATGTGCCTCGTGGCACACGTCTCTCTCCGCTCTCTGTCTCCGCATGTCGCTACAGCAGACAGTAAATGATCTGATGATGACAGTCACAGACTGAAAGCGGTAACGAACGAAAAAAGCTTTTCATCGAGACTGCTTGCCTTACTAAAATTGAATTTATATTCCTATTTCCAAACCGTATTATCAAAAATCAATAAAAGTACAGCTGTAGCTCGGTATCGTTGTTAGTTGTAAATTAGTTCAAAAGTGAACAATAAACACTGCAAGTGGCTAAATTAATTACTTTTCGAAAGAAGGAATTATAGAGCCGACACCCTGCACCACCAGATTACAGTAATACTCCACAACATTTGCTGTACATACGTAGTTAAAATCTCTAACATGGCAGCAGTCAGAAACAGTAAAACTATGGAAGCCATAGGAATCGAACAGCCAACCAGTGGCACGTCAGATGTTTATTCACTCTTTTACCTTGCTTTACTGTTCATTAAGCCATCTGGCTATACGTTAGCATTTATATGGGTCATTTTAGTGTTGACTGAGCTTTATGACCTGTTTTCTCTTTTCACACAATAAGTTTACACACGTTACTACTTCTTCCAAGGAAGAAAGGCTTATATCTGTTTAAACCTAGGTAAGGATTCGAATAAACTTGTCAAGTACAAGTAGCTGGTGCATGATTCCCATTCATTCCGTACGTCATTAACTTATAGTAAGACAGTCACATTCAAGCCAACCTTTGCTTCAAGGATCATGAAATGGCATCACGGTATTACCGCCTCTAGCCTCGAAGACTTCGTCAACTCGGCGGGGAAGAGAGTTCCGCAAGTTTCTTCAGATACGCAGCATCTGCCCGAGGCCTCCCACTGACGCATCAGATCCCGCAGAGCTACCAGTGTGTGGGGACGTCGGCTGCCACGTCTCAGCTGCTGCTCCAGACAGTACCGTACAACGTGTGCGGCTCTGAGACCGCGATGTCTAGTGGTCGCCTCGAGGTGCTGCAGGGCGCCCGAGTGTTCGTGAAACCGGGAGTGTATGCACGCAGCCCTGGGAACACGACTGTGTGTGTCATCTTCTACAACGCAAGTGTCCAGAGAATGGGACAACACTTCGTCACCGACAATGTTGAAATAAACGTGCTGGTTCAGGTTCACATTAACGTTGGTGACTGAATCCAAGTCACGGCGACAGAAACACCCCTATGACACCATGCAACCACCAGTGGCTTGAACTGCATCCTCTATAGGCCGTCGGTCCCATCGCCACCTCCATAATTTCAGAAGAGGCGAAATCGCGCGACTCGTGTGACGCACCTCCACCCAGCCACTGTCCGTCTCTGTGTGGTTTGGCCCACTCAAGACTCGCAGCTGTGTGTGTCTGTGTGAACGACGGCCGCCGACTCCAAATGTCGAGTCTGTGCAGCCGCCTTCCGAACGATTGCTAGGCAGCTGGTTCAGATGGAGCTGCTTTGCCAGGCATCGGCAATTTGCGTCTGGTTTGAAACCGATCGCCAGTCACTTGGAGTGACACTCGTCAACAGCCCTGTCAGCTAGAATCTTTTTACGCCACTGCCTCACATCACTACGAGTGGTTCACCATTCGTTGCAGATACTTGGACAGTCCACATTGATAGACCAACAGATCGTGTAAGCCAGCAGTCTGGCTTTAGCTGTCGCCGCGGTCGCACGCTCCTCGAGTTTGCTCCGTGAACGTTCAGTGTTTACGCCAGTGTTTTCGTGTTTCGTGACTGTTTATTGGCTATTGGTCGTCGTTCATGTTGTCTTTCTACGTAGTGCTGTTGGGATTTCGGCGTTGTCCGAAATTTCTTCGCTGCAGAACACCGTGGCAAACTCCGTGAGAAAAAACACCGTGATTTTCACCTTCGACAAGTACACCCGTCGAGTACACCCTCTGCACTGGAAATACACGACTAGATTACCGAGGTATTTGGGCTTCATCCTGAATCTGCTCATACCATGCAGCTAGACTCTGATGAATACTGCATGTTTGTAAAGTTTAACGATTCCGTGAGTGTAGACCGCTTTCTGGAAAAATTTGGTTATGAAACGGAATTTATACACCGTGATGGTACTACAAGTACTGTAAAACTCAGGAATTCCGAGTTTGTAATTAGAAATGTTAGGGTTTTGAATATTCCGGTAGAAGTAGACAACTCGAAAATTAAAGATGTCCTTTGAAAGTGTAGGGTTGTCAGGCAAATAGTCAACGAAAGGTGGGCTTCGCATTTCAAGCTGCAGTGCTTTAACGGCATTCGCTCCGTGGAGATGGAAGTGAAGGCAAACATTCCCTCCCACATCGTTGTTGACGGGCACAAGGCGCATGTTATGTACTCAGGGCAAACCCCTACATGTCATGTATGTAACGAGTCAGGTAACCTCCGTCAGGACTGCCCTCGCCGTGTTTTTGTGCTAACAAATAACCTTACGCAACGCCGGAAATTAACACTCAACGATTTGTTGCCAGCCAGTAATACAACAGAGGCGACGGCTGTCGTGGATCCTGTTACTACCTCTGAAAATGTTGCACTTAATGTTAATGACTTTCCGCCTTCAAAACCTGCATTAACTGCTGAAATTCCGTCCCGTGACAGCGAGACTCCCACTAAATAGCGTCCTCTAGAGGACACTGAAAAAAATGTTGATGAGGACTCTTCCTGTGAAACACCCGTTGCCAGGAAGCCGAAGCCAAGTCCTGTTGGAAGTGGTAAAAGGAGATGAAATGCAGGTCGATTTGGCTCCCACTTCCGCACAAGGAGTTATACCGCCACGAGCAGATAGTGACGCAGCTGGTAGTGGCCTTTCACGGAAATGTGACCCTGAGCCTGAGGTCACAGCTGCAATAACTGCATCGAGTGCACAGCCCATACAGTGCCAACAGTACGAGGAAGTACCAAGTAAACAACCTGCTGGCTCCGAAGCGCAACACCGCGCCGAAGGAGGAAATAAACAAGCATCACCGCCTCGCCAGCAAGACAACGCAACTGACAACACCCCGGAGCCAAATATTGACGACTCGCAAGCCACAGCCGTTGCGCAAGACGGCCACCGTCGGAGGCTGCGACCGAAACAAGGTCTTGCTGTCACGCGTCATCGAGCGAAAACCACACCACAGAAGAAAGACGTCAAGAAAAAGAATATTAAATATGAAGTCATCAGGGCCAACACTGATGAGGAGAAAGAGAAAGACCACAGTGACTTATAGCAATGCATTGTCAGGATTTCAGGATAATTTTCTTTTCAAGCACTTTGTTTAAAAGCAGTAAATTTTTTTCTATGAAGTTAGTGCATGTAATGGGCACACAGCTTCTAAGGATCGTGACTTGTAGAGAAGGTCGTTGCTGCTATAATCATACCGATCCTCATCCCAAATAGCTTCTTCTGGTATGTCTGTGATGCAAGTTTATAGCACTACTACTATTAACATTAATAAATACAGTCACCCTTCAAATTGGCAATATCAGAAGAATTCTTGTACTAGTCTGGGACAGATATCGCGTTGCTACAAGAAGTTGCGATGACGGCATTTCGGATCCCAGGCTTTTTTGGAATTGTTAGTGTTTCTACGGAAGCCATATCGGTACAGCCGTTCTTATAAGGGAAGGCATTCCGGTGACTGAAATCGAACGACTAGAATCAGGAAGAGCCGTAGGCATAAAAATTTTCGATATGACCGTGCTTAACCTTTACGCCCCATCAGGAAATTCCCATAAATTGGATGGTGCGATGCTTTTTAAGATGAACTAATTTATTTATTGAGGAAAAATCCGTGTTCTCTTATATTAGGTGGACATATTAACTGTGTTTTAAACCAGAAAGATCAACAACCCAATTTCAACTACTCGCCACAGTCAAAAAAGTTAGTAAGTGATCTACAACTCAAAGATGTATAGGAACTTCAGCACCCGACATCAGTCGAGTTCACGTATATAACCAGACACTCCCGCAGCAGACTAGATAGAATTTACGTGTCACCAAATTTGCAAAATTTTTTATTAAACGTTGAAACTGTTCCCGTGTATTTTAGCGATCACAGTACACTTTTAACTTGCTTTAATTTAAGTGTACAGCCAACCCGTCGATTCAGAGGGCAATGGAATTTGAGTATGTCTGTTTTAACTGACGAAGAACTGGAACAGAAAATAAGAGTAGCGTGGACTATGTGCCTCCGCACAGCAGACAAGCACCCAACAGTCACTGACTGGTGGACTAGGAGGGCTAAACCAAGGCTGCTGAAAGTTGTCGTGCAGTATAGTGTAGCGAGGCGCAGGGAGTTGAGGAATACAATGGAGTTTTATTATAAAGTTTTAAGAGACTTTTATCAAGAGGCAAATGATGACGTAATTCGTCTGAATGATATCAAAAAACAAAAGCCAAGTTATTAAGCATTAAACAGCAGCAGATGGAGGGACTAAAAATTAAATAGAAAGCCACATCAGCAGCAGCTGGTGAAACTGCTTCTCTGTATCACTTGGTGCGGCATGCTGAAAACAGACGTCAAGCTTTTATTGATGAAGTCCAGACGCACACTGGTACAAGGTTCACATGCCAGAAAGAAATACTGGACCAAGTCCACAGGTACTATGACAACTTATATGCCCCTACCACAGTGGACGATGCAGCTCTCGAGGACTTTCTCACTATTTTAGGTCCACAGTTGTCGGGAACAGAAAACGCTGACATCCTGTCACCTATTACTAAAGATGAAGTGCATGAGGCAGTGCGTAACTCACCTCTCAAAAAATCTCCGGGACTTGGTGGCCTCCCTGTGGATTTTTATGCCCGCTACTGGTCTGTAATTGGGGACAAGATCACTTCCATGGCGAATGTGGTCCTGACCGGAAAAGCGGTCCCTGCAGAGTTTAAGGAAAGTAAAATAGTACTGATTCCTAAGAGTAAAGGCAAAACCAACTTAAACAATTTTCGGCCGCTTTCGCTACTAAATTCAAATTACAAAATAATTTCGCGTATTATCAACAAAAGATTCCCTGCCTTTTCCAACAAAATATTGAGTCATCATTAATCTTGTTCTCCAACCAGAACGATATTCGAAAGTCTATCTGCATACAGAGATGTCATTGCAATTAAGTCAGTGGTAAGTATAAAATGTGCTTTAATCTTTATAGATTTCAACAAAGCTTTTGACCGCGTTAGTCATAGATACCTCTTTGCGACGCTGTCAAGAATGGCTTTCCACCCTCAGATTGTCAACATGCTAAGAAATATTGCAACAGGTATAAATGCGAAAATAGCAATCAATGGCCAAACATCTAAACCCATACAGATAAGGCGAGGGGTTCCACAGGGCAGTCCCTTATCTATGTTTTTATTTTCCGTACGTTTAGAGTCCTTTCTCCACGCAAGACTAACAGGCATAACATTGAGTGGTGAGAAAACCGTCATACGAGCTTATGCTGATGACGTGGGTGTTGTAATAAGGAATAAGGAGGAGACAGTTACACTGGAAAGAGAAATCCAAAAGTATTGTCTAGCGTCGGCAGCGACAACCAATGAAAACAAAAGTAAAATATTGAATCTGCGGGGCCTAGATCACCTCCGACTGGCATGGGCAAAACAAGACAACAAACACAAAACTTTGGGAATAACCTTAATGGCATGTCCGATGAGGATGGCTGCTTTTAACTGGACGGAAGCTAGGAGGAAAGTTCATGGTGCTGTAATGGAGAACATCCATCGAACTGTGGACCAGGTGCGAAAAGTCAGATTCATAAACTCCTGCATTTGTCTAAAACGTATTTCACTGCACAGGTATTTCCAATCCCCAAACTAGTATCGAAAGGGATCATGTCCACTGTTACCAATTATTTATGGCGAGGAGATATATTCAGGCTCGGTGCGACTACCGTTATACTTGATGTCAGAAACGGGGGCCTCGGTTTGATGGACATTCGAAATAAAGCGTCTGCTCTGTTCCTCAAACGGACTTTCCATGTACTCCGAGAACTTACACAATGTATAACCGCAAAGCTCTTTGAGGCTGTGACACCCCATAGCCTGCAAGCACCGATTGATGTGCGAAGGATTAATGCCCGTCTGCAGTATGTGAGGAACTTTTCCCTCGAAGCAAGTTACCTTAGTGACGAAATCAGAAGCAACACATGTATCACAAAGCGCGACATCATACTTGAAAGGAAGTTAAATGAGGGCAGAAACAAAACTGAAAAGAAATTCCCTAATTGTGACTGGAAAGCTGTATGGCGGAACATCAACTATGCCGGGCTATCTGCAGACGCTATTTCCGCATGGTACAAAACAGTTAACAATGTCATCAGCACCAACGAGAGACTATATGGGATCTGTTTAAACCAGACACACCTTTGTGGAAAACGCAATCTGGCGGATACACTCATCCACAGATTCACCTGTGGCGGCAGTGTGAATAACTGGAATTGGGTCAGGCAACAAATCGCCTTTGTCGCCAGATCCTCGGCCGAATATATAACGCAATCGCTCCTCCTGAGACCAGACATGACATACGTTCCGAAATTAAAAACCAACGCCATTAGCTGCTTACCGGGAAAATATGTTAGTTATGTCATCAACAAACTTGGGTCGGACAACATGAAGTGTGAATACGCAGAAATCAGCACGTATCGCAACCACAAGAAGCACTACGGCAACATGCTGGAGATCATTTTTGAAAGAATGGGTGTCGGTTAAATATGTGGAACCACTACAACACCTTGGACGAGAACGAACAGAAGAAAATTAAAAGTCAGTTGTGTTATTATTATTTACTATTACCTTGCTTCCGAATCTTCTATGTTACACGAAGAGTTTTCTCAAAACATTTTGTTCAGAATTACTCGTGTTCGACTTCCAAAGTATTTGTGTGATTCAAGAAAAATTGTTAAGTTTTTATAAGTGTTCAGTTCCTACTCAGAGAAGAGGTTTCTTTGTGTTTCTTACATCGGAGAATGGGAATTTTGCGTTAAGATTTCTGCACACTTAGTGCTATGACCCAACTGGGGACGTGAGAAAAGGGGTGGGAGGGGTTTGGCCCTCGACGCACCGGCAGTGCCGTGAAGAGACCCCACTGCTAGTGCGGCGTGTACCACGACCTGTGACCTTCCTTAAAAAAAAAAAAGAAGTAGTTAGCGCGCGGGAATAGGATACGGAAGCTCATGGGTTCGCGCGTGGGTGGATGCGAAAAATTCTTTTCCTCTTCATGAAAAAAGAAAATAAAAAAAGTTGGTAGAGCTCTTGCCCGCAAAAGGAAAAAGTCTTGAGTTCGAGTCTCGGTCCGGCACACAGTTTTAATCTGCCAGGAAGTTTCATACCAGCGCACACTCCGCTGTAGAGAGAAAATTTCATTCTAGAAAGAATATATTGTTACAATGGGAAACGTATAATTTTAGAATTGTACATTTGCATTCAAAACGCTCTCAGAAAGATGTATGCGTTAATGGCACAAGCTGTTGCTGATGTCCCTGTCTGCTATTTCCAGTTTGGTTGGTATCTCGGTATTGCAGATGACGTCCATGTGTTACTATGGTTTACATGTCTGTTATAACGTTCTGAGCAAAAATAACACATTCCCAAAAATATGCGTATCCCAATGCGATAGTTTACTCTGCAAAAGAATAAAGGAAACCCGCTGGTGATAATGTAATATGGCCGAAATACGTATCGGTAAGAAGAGAAGAAACCGTGTTTGTTCAAGGTTGAATCTTTTCAAATTTTTGTTCTTAAATCACAGACGAGATAAAAAGTGAGATTTCATGTCGAGAAATCACCTCAAGATGAATACCTACTCACAACATTCCAAGAAGTTGTATGAAACGAAGAACCTGAGGATACAAGACGGATGCCTGGCTGTCGCTCTCGTAGGGCCGGCATGTAGTATCTGAACTATCGTTGTCGGAGTTGGTTTGCTGTCGATTGTGATAAGCGTAACTGTACCACTGAACTGTTCACTGTAACACACTCTCTGCTCTACCTTCCTAAAGAATCCGACTCCCGTTATACTGTTTTCTGCTACTGTTGATATTACCATAATAGCAGGCCAAAATACGACAGTCCCGCCCCTCAGCAGAACCCGTGGATAGAGAGAGACCTGCACCGGTGCCTGGTCACCTACACAGCCTTGTACGACGATCCCCAGTCGACGTTCGAAACCTGTACTCGCCAGTGAACACAAGCCCACTCCACTGATCCAGGTTCCGTTTCACGTGTCCCCTTAGGCAATCACTTCGCACTCCTAGGTCCCAGGTAGTTGTTTATTGTTGTTCGTAGTGGTCGCCTAGTGACCACATTCATCTAGTGGAACTGGCTACTTACTGACTGTGTCAACGAGCCTCCGAGTCGACACCAAACTGAGGGAGTACTTTTACAGATAGAGGCTCCAGCAAAACACAAGTGGAACTGAGCCCGCAGAGTTCTACCTCCATGATACAGAGGCACACAGGCAGTCACATGAGCCCCCGGATAGGACCAAAATTTCCTGCAGCTATTTCCTTAATTACCTTGGTGTCTCCTTCTTCCTGTCACTGTCATTTATGCAGCACTGCGCGGACCTGTGAAAGTCGTTTGGTTCTATTCTAAATCAACTGCACTACATTCCTGCAAAAAAACTGGAGAGCAAATATAGACAAACAAAACAACGTTGCAATTTCTGTTGGTTATTGAGCTGTCGCATATTATGCTAAAGCGTTAAGGAGCCATGTTGACTCTTAATGACATTGCTACAACAGCTCCCACTTAGTGGTTGCATGTTCTGTCCAGTTTTGTCCCTGCTAATCTCACAATCAAGGATTCAAAGGTGCTAATTCCTAAGACAGAGTGCTATAAGAATTCAGTCCAACTGAGTAAGGTAGTGCAGTATGGTCTTTCTTGTCACGAAAGACCAAGATTCAACCTCATCCAAATGGCACAGGAGAGACATGGCAACGTCTTGAAAACGTGGTATTACAGTGGAAGTGCTGCTCGTGACTATGGCGCCCAGGAGCAGACGGTGAGCCATGTTGTGGGGGAGCGGCCACTCCATGCCTTTGAAGGCGGTCTGCCGTGCTTGTCCAATCATAGTTCTGGCTGCATGTTTGTATGTGAGTTCTTGTATTTCATCAGAAATGATCAGTTCGCCAGAATATGTTAGCAGACTCGATACCAGTCGTAATGTACGCAACAATTCCTGTCTGACACCTCGATTCGTCTCTAATGGGCTGGCGACCTCTATCAATGGGAAACGTAAGAGCTGGAGAAGGGCAAGTTCAGTTTAGTTTTCACTATTCTAGTCTACAAAATTCAGTCAAGTTTCAGAATATCATCTGTCACATAAGCTGACTCCATTTTATTTTGAAAGGTTGAACAACATGGAATGGAACGTGACAACGCTGCAAGCGGATGATCTGAGGCATCATATCCTGTCCCAGTCCGTGCTTGCTGTTCGGCGCATCGCAAGAGCCACGGTCAGCAGGGTGAGATGTGAGAGGTGGCGTCGTGTTCAGTTAGTGTGGTTGGATAAACCTGGTGAGTATATTATTTGGAAGTTCGTTATTGTTAAATAAAGTGTAATGTGCTCATTTAGGTATTCTATAAAAACTCTCGTCGATGCTTATGATGATGGAGTTGCACCACATTTGAAAATTCAGTCCTAATAACAGTGCATAGAAATAAAAACATCAGAAGTAAATAATAATCACACTGGAGAAAAGAAACTGTTCTCTAATCACAACCGATTGCATCTAACAAGAGAAGATGACCAACCTGGTCTCACATACAAAACGCTCACTTGCAAGGTGTGAGCCCCAGCTGTCTATGTCGCGCGGAGATTTGGACGATTGTACGCAGTTAAGACCTTCTGAACACATAGCTTTTCAACGCTCGTGTACCACTTGTTTCTGGCACGCTCCGCTGCGTTCGCCCATTGTCGGAGCTCGAACAACTGTACGGTACGGTGAGTAAGAGGTTCGCGTTTATAGTGCCGGTGAACCGACAAGCGACAGTGTGGCACGTCCAGGAGCAGTATACAGTGACGGTCAAATTGCCACGTTTAAACGTCAAAGCTCGCGACAGTTGTGACCGGTAAGCGTCTTTATATGTGGCTATTCGACTAACTCTTACACGAGGCAAAAGAAACTCTATGAGCGGTTCTTTGTGCTACTATTTGTACCTTGCGATTTAGTTGCGGCAGTCATAGAGAAGACCCGTTAAATGGAGAGAAGAATAGTTGATTGACGCTAGACTATTCTTTATGAGAGGATGGTGGTGACAATGATGACGAAACCCTTTCACCACGATCATTGTCGTCAAACAACTTCATTGGCACAACGCGACGGAGACGTAAAATCACCAACTGACTGTTTAGGAAGCTTGCTTTGAAGAAGTAATATTGTCAGATTTCACCTTGCCTTTGTAACAGATATCTGTGTGTGTGTGTGTGTGTGTGTGTGTGTGTGTGTGTGTGTGCGTGTGTTTTATAAAAAACTGCTGCAGAATATGTCCTAAAATATTGCTTAACAGTGTTGACCATATATGCGCATGGCATTGAAATATTATCTGCTCATATTGCTTACCCGTTTCTCATGTTAAATAACATGTGTTATACTTGAAGAACAAAGTTTCGAAACACATGGGGCAGACGTGACCGGCTCCACGCACGTCTTCCCACACTTGCGACGTGAAGCGGGTCTGAGGGCTCTGGACGTCTCCCCGCTGCACAGTGCTCTGCACTCGTGCATCAGGCAGCTGCGGTGGGGCGGAGCCAGTGGCAGGCAACCTGCACCTACAGAACTTTAAAAACTCTGCATTCAAGACGTCTGAAATGAGTATTATCTTAAGTATGGCCATTTATTTTAAGAGAGGGCGGGTGTTTGGCATCTAGGGTTGAGATCTCGCAAGTGTACGTTTTTCTCCTTACAACACAAGGTCCAGTTAGTTATGTTTATGTGGAAGGTTACAAGTAGTAAACATGAAGGTTGAGGACAGATTTCATTCGATGTCAGATAAAGAGAGGTCATGCTGACACAGGAGTAGAGCACACCGCCTCTAGCCTCGACAAGGGCCTGAGTTGGCCGACACAGAGAGTCCACGAGTCTCTCCAGTTGTGTCGTGTTCAGCTGACGTCACTCAACAGGTCCCGTAGAGCCGCCAGACCGCAGGGACGTTGAGACCGCCGCTGCCCACACGCTGGTCGCAGACATTTGCTGTGAGGCTGAGACCGGATGGCTTAGCGGGCATGTCGGGATGCGGCAGGACGGCTGAGTGTTCGGTCGACCAGCCAGGAGCGTGTCCACGTGGCCCTGTGAACACGGCTGCTGTCTTGGGAGCGTCCCCAGGGCACTCAGCATGAAGGTAGCGCACAGGTCCCGATTAAAAAATCACTATGCGATGTGATGCGATCTAGACTGCTCGCTCACTAAACTTCAGCACAGATCTCTGACACGTGACGTTTTAAGACTCCCGTTCATTGTCGTTGCGATAAAAGTGACAGTGCAGGAAGGTACTGTAACTTTTACGAAATTTTTAGACCTTTAACGCCATAGCTACAGAGCGTACGGGGATCCACTACACGATGCCAACCCCAGCAGAACAGACACTAAGAGTCGCAAGAAACGACAGAGCCCGTGTCCTTAGCAATAGTGTAAAGTGCGTTATAAAAAGTAGCGGAATTTTCACATTGTGTACATTTACTTACTTCTTTATGCGTTTATTCCACCTGATAAAATTAAGGCATTCGTGCACTCTCTTACATATAACCTGACATCTCAATGAGTCAACATTACGGCATGCGAAGTACACAAGCAGCAGACGGTAGTGATAACTATACTACTTCTGCTAATAACAACAACAACAACAATGGAGACACATAAGAACACACGTTTCTCTTGATGCGACATCCACATCTGTTGATACACATCCCAGTGATAAAATCAGCTGCTGATGTACAATTTTGCAACTGTAGCAGGTATTATCACTGATGACAGAAATTAATGTATGGGGTTTCATAAATTCCACATGTTGTGCTTTATATCAGAATACACATACTACGAAATTGTAGCTCTGCATCTTTAAGTTGACTTAGATGTAAAGCAGTGTAACTGTTTCAAACTGTGGATGCATTACTTTTACATGTTTGATCGCCTTTCTTTTAACAAATTACATAATGATAAATATATCAAAACTTTACGTACTGCAATTACATGACATTATTGCTTCAGTACAAACAGTCATGATTGCACACGACGTTTGGCCTTGGAGCGGAGTGGAAGAGGGGGGAGTCCCTTTCTCTCTCCCTCTGTCGCTCTTTGCTTTAACTCGCAACCGTCGGTAGCTACAGAAAACTCTCGCTTCCCCACGGGAGGTATGCTTCGAAAAGGATGGAGGCACAGGAAAGTTCCATGTGAGGTTACGTCCTGGCGAGACTCTTCTTAATACTCGTACATCTGTATTTATGGGAAGAATTGTCCGATTATCTATGTCTAGAAGTCGAAATCTATCGTTTTCTAAATCCTGCTCTTCGATTGTGTGGCACACCTAGGGCCAGACATAAGCTCAGATGTCAGTTGAATTGCGATGAAGAGTGGATTGAAGTTTAAGAGAATGGTCTGGAAGAACAAAATGCGGAAAGGAGTGGGACACTAAAGTGCAAAGCAATCACGAACTTCATTTGAATTTCTCTTGGGCTGTAGATATTACGTTGATGAATACCACACAGGCAGTTCATTTGAACAGAAATGGACACCTATGAAAAGGGCATCGTAGAAATTGGACAAACAAAGATAGATATAAGGAGCTAACGGAAAAGAAACCTTGGGAAACAGAAAAAAACACAGCAATTGATCAGCAAATCATTGGCGAAAGTGTCAACCAAGAATTATTGAAGTTGGCGTCTAGAATATACGAGAATGGCGCTATAGCATTAGATACAACCCTGAAGATATAAGCAGATACTTGCGAGGCCTACCGCACAATGAGCATAACACCTCATGTATGGAATTTGTTGACAGGAATAATATATACAGAGGAATGGAAAAGATAATAGAGGATATGATAGATGACGATCATTTTGACTGTCAGAAGGCTAATAGCACAAGAGGGCGGCACGTCTGACATTGTAACTGATGCGGGAAGCAAAACTTGGAAAATAAAATGGACACATTCATAGGCCCTGAAAGGAAAAGCATCCGGAAATGTAAAATTTTGCAAAATGTTCGGAATATTGAGAAAAATAAGAGTAAGTTGCAAAGAAAGACGGGTAATACGTACAAGAACCAAGAGGAAACAATAAGGTTGCATGACCAAGAACAAAATACTGTCCCATCTTCCTACCAAAGCGTTTGGTATGTTCCATTCTTCACCGATTCTGCTGAGAACCTCATCATTTTTTCTTTTATGAGTCCATCTAATTTTCTACATTCTTCTCTAGCACCACATCTCAAACGCTTCGATTCTCTTCCGTCCCGGTTTTCCCACTGTCCATGTTTCACTTTCATAGAATACTGTGCTCAAAACTTAAGGGGTAGATTTTGGGAAAGTCGCCCAGAACTGTGGGTCAGGGGAAACTTACTGTACGAGATGAGAAGGGAAGACTAATTGTTGAGGACTGCATCGGACGAGATTTGAAAACCTAAGGGCTTAAGACAAGGTGATATGCACGACAGAGATTACTGCTAAAACATTGATCACAAGTTATTAAGAGTGAGAAGGTAAGCACATTGTACATAACAGAGGTGGGATGGGGCGGTGAAAAATAGATGGGAATGACATTGAAAGATGCAGGAAACTGAAACGGAGTGAATCAAAGAGTAGTTACAGTGATAAAAAGCTGGATGGCGAGAACCAAGAACACGTTGTAGAGTTAGTTCTCATCTACGGAGTCTTGAGATACTGGTGTCTGGGGGAGGAATCCAGGTGGTGAAACAGGCGCTGGTGTCACGAATGTCACGTCGTAGACCATGCTCTGCAACAGGATATTGTGAGTTACCAGTATATACCCTCAGCCTATGCCCATTCATCCTAATTGATAATGTGATGGTAGTCATGCCTATGTTGAAGGCTAAACAGTGTTTACACAGTAGCTGGAATATGACTTGTATCTTTTCGCAGCTGGCTCTCCCATTGATAGAATATGTTTTGCCAGTTACAGGGCTATTATAGGAGGACACACTCTTGTTAACTCGAGATCAATGTTTTAGCAGTAACCTCTGTCTTGTATATTAACCTATCTTACACCTTTAAGCTCCCTGGATGCGGTCCCCAACATTCCTTCTCATCTTGTGCGGTAAGTCTCCTCTGACCCGCGGTTCTGGGTGACTTTCCCAAAATCTACCACTTTTCCCCCTTTTCCTAGACCTGTCCAGTCCTTTTCCTTAACCCTTCTTCCTTCCGTTTCAACCCTTTTACCTGCAGAAGGAGCCACTGGCTCCGAAAGCTTGCCAATCACAACAGTTTCTATGTGTGTTCTGCCGCTGCTTCGTGAGTCGATTCTTTTATCTATCCTATTAAATAATTTTATCAATGATTCTTTGATTTCGTTGTTACAAAACTGACAGTTGATGTTAGTTGACTTCGTTTGGCCGTGAACATCCTCTTTGAATGTTCTTCTCTACTCTTCATGTTCTCTTTCATTTTTCCATTATGAGTTAGTTTGTCCTCGGTTAAAATGGCTCTGAGCACTATGGGACTCAACTTCTGAGGTCATTAGTCCCCTAGAACTTAGAACTAGTTAAACCTAACTAACCTAAGGACATCACACACATCCATGCCCGAGGCAGGATTCAAACCTGCGACCGTAGCAGTCTCGCGGTTCCAGACTGCACCGCCTAGAACCGCACGGCCACTTCAGCTGGCTCCTTTGTCCTCAAGGTAGCAGAATTCTTTCAGTTCGTCTTGATCCTCGTCTACAATTCTGACAAGTTGAACACTGATCTGATTTCTGCTAGACATCATTAATTTAATCTTTCTTTGGTTTAGTCTTAATTCATAGAGTCTACCCATTAGATTGTTCATTCTACTCAACATCTCCTACTGTTACCTCTGACTTCCATTGAGAACAGGAATGACATCAGCTATTCCTGTCACTGATAACCTTTCAACATGAATTTTAATTCCATTTCTGAACCCCATTTTTAATTCCGTCATTGCTTCTTCGATGTACAGATTGAATCGTAGGGGCGATTAGATGTATGTCTTTTACCTTTCCTAACCTAATCTGTTTGTTATTGGTCTTCCCACTTTATCCTCTTGTTTGATGTACAAATTGCACGTAACCCTTCTTTCCCTAGAGGTTACACCCATTTTCCTTAGAGTTTCGGAAATCCTGCAACATTTTAAATTATCGTACGATTTTTATCTAACTACAAATCCTACGGACATGCCTAGATTTTCCTTAAGTCTCGCTTTAATCATCAATCGCCAACTGAGAAGTCCTTCGCTGATGCCTTTATCTTTCCTAAAACCAAATTGATCGTCATCTAGCACTTCCTCAATCTACTTTTTCCTCTTATACACATATTCTTGTCAGCAACTTGAGTGTGAGAGCGCTTTAGGTAATTGTGCGGATGTCCTCGCACTTATGTGTCCTTGAACATACAGAACTATGTGAATGATATTTTCAAGAGATACTGATTGTTTATCTGGAGAACCAGTTTGAATAATAATTTGGCTTCCAAATTTCTGAACAATTTTCGAAATTCCTAAGAACTCTTCCACATGCCTTCCACATGATTTGATCGCGAGTCTTCCTGACCCCTGTTTGTTTCTGTGGGCTGCAGAGGTAGGCATCTCGACGACCACTGCTTCCCGTGACGTCTCACGAGGCCACCTGAGGACAGAGCAGCGTCGACCTGACCGCCACAGGCAAAAGCGACTCCCGCCGCTGAACACCACAGAGCGCCCTACACTATGCTGCTTGTGGTGTGGTGTCAGTGGTAGCCACAGATCTCAACCCAGGCTACATCGGTCTGCCTGTGATGGCTGGTGAACTTCTCACCACTCTGTTGTCTCCACCCCAACCCGTTGCTATACATTCTGCAGTCGTTGCCCTACAGCCAGATGCCAGTGTAATGTGTCGGTACGATGCTCTCAAGTCCCTCATGCCGCTGATTCGTTTTTTTTACAAAGTCATTAAGATGCACGTTCTTTGGACTTTCTCTTTTGCGATTTGCGCTGAGCAATTCCAATAGCATTAGGAACAGAACAAACATCGTGTACACACATCATTCTCCATCTGTAGCAATGTCTTTTTTGTACTGAAAATAGGCTCGCATAAGAACGAAATGCCAAAAATCTGGCACGGGCATAAAAATAATGCAGTATTTTTCTTAAAGACGTTGTGTCTGCCATTAACTGTAACATTATTTGTTTTCACGACTACATTTTCGATTCTGTGCCCTTTATACAGGTATACAGCAATAACCGAAAGGTGAAGTGCAGATGGCATGTATAGAACGCCACTATCCTCCCACACATGAGGCAGTTATATTACAAAAAATGCTAAAAACAGCACATCACTTGCATCGGGCCACTGGAGGTGTCAAAATTTACAAATCTTCTGACGTGTGTATATCTCACTGTTGTCTCTGTATGTTGAGTCTCCTAACTCAGAGTGTACATCAACTTTAGATGAGCGTAAGGATCATAGCAATGGCAAAGGTAAATTTATTGTTACTGATGTTAACATCACTAACATGAATCCCCTCTAACCACTGTTCATGTTGTTCATATGACAACTGAGGCGGTTGGTGGGGAACATATTCACAAGTCGTTTCTTCTTTGCCCTTAGCAGTGATTGTACATGCCACAGTAAACGTTTTATACCAGAGTATCTTAATATCGTGTTTACATTTGTTGACAAAATTTGGCATTCTGTTTACGATACAAGCATTTGGTGTAAAGAAAAAACATAAGACATTTCTTTATTGCGATAGTGCGTAATAGTACATATTGTATCCATCGTCAAAGGCTTACAGTAGCTTGGCTGCTCATAAAAACATGGCAGTAATAATCATATATATATATATATATATATATATATATATATATATATATATATAATTTTACATGTGTATTCTTTGTACCACATTAACATCACAAAGGTATAAATCGCATTCACAACAACTTTCGTAGATGAATTGATCCGGTGGACAAATAAAAAGAAAAAGGAGTACAAAAAAAGAGATAAAAACATGTGATGGGATACATGTCACACATTACAGAACATTATGTGTATTATCATGTAATTGTAAAATGTACTGTTAATATGTAAGGTACTGTACCAGTACAAATGTAGTCATACATTTCCATGCTCCTTAGAAAGTTTAGGCCGAGAATGGCTTTTTCAGCTACACTTGCAAAACACCTTATTCAATTTTTTACTGAATTAATAAAATATATTACTTATGTTAAAATAAATACATCCTAAATATAAAAACGTGTATGAGTGGACATAATTCTTCCTCATTTCCATACATATCATACAACTCACGGGAAACACAGTAAAGACTACTCATATTGTAAAACCAGCATAGACACGATTCTGTGCAAATCGTTACGTCCAATGCTTGTCAGTAAGTCAAAGTCAAATAGCCAAACTATACATTCTCATTTATGTTACTTTCTATTATTAGCACGTAAAACTGACTGGAATTTATCTCGAGGTCTCTTATTTCTTAAATCTGTCTTATTGTTGGGCAAGCTGTGTGGGTGATTTTTGAAACAGTTCTACATTTCCACTTCTTCAGGTATTTTGATACTTCTACCAATAGGTTAATTTTTATTACCGGATCTACGTTAGGTGATGGTACTCCTCTCTCTTTGCTTGATGTGCTCTTTAAATTTGTCGCTGGAATATGAGCTTTGTAACGTCCGGTCAAGGTGTCCGCGCTGTAGTAACTCATACGATTACTGACATTGTATATTGATCTAGTTTCAAAAGGTAAATGCTACCTGCATAGACTTTGTGGGGAAGAAAGTGAAAGCTGTGCTTCCTACAGAAGTCTGATCCACTGGCTTGTTCACCAGTCCGTCGTCTCCCGTCTTGTGCAGAGCTGCAGGCCCAGGCGGCTGTTTTGCGGGAACGACTCTCCAGCTACTGGCGGGGCTTGGCGCAGCTGCTCTCACACGGTGCGGCGCACTTCTCACAGCTGTTGGTTCCCCTCGCATTCGAACGAATGGTAAGTGGAGTTTTTCCTCCTCTTATAAACTGTATTATACGTACAGGGGGTGAGAAAATGACACACACCACCTGGTCAGTTCTTGGAGACTGTTTCCCAGTTTACCTTCTTGACACTGTAGCTATCTTTGGCTCTCCAGTTCTAATACTAACCATCTGGAAGAATTCTGAACCAACCTCTACTTCTGTGAGCCTTTTGGGGCTATGATACAGGGAGGCTAAGCTCGGAATGGTTAGAGATCGACGATAATCGTCTGTATCTTTCTTTTCTCGTATTTGCGAGCTACTTCTCTAACAGATTCAGATAACTTTGCATCCAATCCTGCTTTACAAGCTGAAGCATGTTAGCTTCATATTTAGTGGAGAGTGGTCTAGAGTCTCAGTGTGGCATTTCAAGTTTCCATCAGCATCTTCTCTTCCTAAGAATCTCTACTCCATATTGAAGGCCTATAAAATTACTTCTCTCAACATGGAGGTTCGTCAACTTCAAATCTCCTTATTAACCTGTATACGTACCACATAATTCATACATTTCGAGACAACTGTTCAACGTCTTCCCACCTTAACATTCACGTGACCATTTCCCACGACTCCATGGCCAGACGATAGCGCAGCTGACACTCGTGGCTCGACGCCATTGGTGGCCCCCTGTGCTCACCACTACCAGCCAGCACTGTCCGTGTGAGACGGCAATGCCCCAGCCGCCGCAGCCACAGAGGACGCGCGTCAATAACGAAAACCTGCAGCTGGGGTCCACCAGTTAGCGCGTCTTGCGTCTGCGAGTGGCTTTGTTAAAGGCACTGTGCTACTACAGTCACAACCAGAACATTTTATGAATATGTCAAGGCCAATGAAAATCTCTGTCAAACTAACCTGAAACCGGATACTGCTTTCTGAGAGCATCCATCTCAGTCGTTAGCCTTTCTGCACGTGTCTCGTGGCCTAACTCGAACCATTATCGAGTCTGAATTCTCTGTCTATGATTTATGAACACCACCACCAGTGATGTTCCCACTGCCGAGAGTAAGAGCTATGTGCTCTTAACACATACACTGGACTCGCATTCGGGAGGACGACGGTTCAATCCCGTGTCCGGCCATTCTGATTTAGGGCACGGCCGACTTCCTTCCCCATCCTTCCCTAATTCGATGAGACCGATGACCTCGCTGTCTGGTCTCCTTCCCCAAACAACCCAACCTTAACACATAGAATGGCCACTGTGCATTATGACTCTTTGGATTCTGACAGTAGTATACATGGCAAGTAAAAGGACGCAGTATGATCTGTGTCTTTGTGTAACTTTTTGTGGCGTATGTAGCAACGTGCCAGTCCCTAAAGTATCGTGTGAGCCTCATTTTGGATCCTTTGAGAAGAGAATTAGGCGATACCTGTTTTAGTGAACTGAGAAGGTTCTGGGTAGGTTAAATCTTTTTCCTATAAATATTACGGATGTTTGCTGGATGGTAATTTCAACGATTGATAGTTGCGGGTTCCGTATTTAAGAATCGTTTCTGCCGACATCGTATCATGTCCTGTCATTGCATCTTGTTTTCGTTACCATCATCCAAGCATTTCACTGCAGCAAAGGCCATTTACCTGATACGTATCCAATATTTTGTAGAGTTAGTACCTCACAGCTTGCGAGAATGTTTAAAGGACGACTTCTTTATTACATTTGCGGTGCAGATACGCTTCGTTGATCATACACTGCACCTGCTTAGGAAAAGTGTAATTGCGAAAAGTTATTCCGTGAAACCAATGTTGTACAGATAGTTTCGATTTAAAGACACACTTTGCTTTCTGAATGAAACTTGAGTCTTCAGACAGCTGCAGCAGTCTCGAGGTATTGGTATTCGAGATAATTCCTCTCGTGGTTTTTCACTACAGCCCTGCAGAGTAGTACAGCAGGGCGTGCTGTGGCCCAGGTAAGGACGCAGCTCACGATTTTGACCCTGTGCCCCTGGTAACTGGGCTCTCACATAATACTGTGCACAAATATGTATGTATGTATCGTCAGAATAGTTCAAATGTCTCTGAGCACTTTGGGACTTAACTTCTGAAATCATCAGTCCCCTAGAACTTAGAACTACTTAAACCTAACTAACCTAAGGACATCACACACATCCATGCCAGAGGCAGGATTCGAACCTGCGACCGTAGCAGTCGGTTCCAGACTGAAGCGTTTAGAACCGCAAAGCTCTACTTACGCAAATACGAATTGGAGGCGATAAATCGCGATCCCGCCTTGAACCGGTCGGCCATGTATGTATGTATGTAAATTTAAAAAATATTGTATTCGAAAAGGATTTATTTTTCTCTGGCTCCTGCCATCAATATAAAACTGATAAAGGAGATATTTCATTCAAAAAATATGAAAAAGAAGAACCACTGTATTGTGAAAACAACTGAAAGCTTTTTAATTTCCATTTTTTCTCGTATTTGTTATATACGTAACAGTTTTGTTATTTCGTAATTGATTCATTACAATATACACATTCTTTTGTGAATAAGGTAATTTTTTAATTTCCAATGTCTATTAAACACTTATTAGTAACTCATAGAGAGAGAGAGAGAGAGAGAGAGAGAGAGAGAGAGAGAAGTTTTCAGTGTGTACATACAGGGTGTTTCAAAAATGACTGGTATATTTGAAATGGCAATAAAAACTAAACGAGCAGCGATAGAAATACACCGTTTGTTGCAATATGCTTGGGACAACAGTACATTTTCAGGCGGACAAACTTTCGAAATTACAGTGGTTACAATTTTCAACAACAGATGGCGCTGCAAGTAATGTGAAAGATATAGAAGACAACGCAGTCTGTGGGTGCGCCATTCTGTACGTCGTCTTTCTGCTGTAAGCGTGTGCTGTTCACAACGTGCAAGTGTGCTGTAGACAACATGGTTTCTTCCTTAGAACAAAGGATTTTTCTGGTGTTGGAATTCCACCGCCTAGAACACAGTGTTGTTGCAACAAAACGATGTTTTCAACGGAGGTTTAATGTAACCAAAGGACCGAAAAGCGATACAATAAAGGATCTGTTTGAAAAATTTCAACGGACTGGGAACGTGATGGATGAACGTGCTGGAAAGGTAGGGCGACCGCGTACGGCAACCACAGAGGGCAACGCGCAGCTAGTGCAGCAGGTGATCCGACAGCGGCCTCGGGTTTCCGTTTGCCGTGTTGCAGCTGCGGTCCAAATGACGCCAACGTCCACGTATCGTCTCATGCGCCAGAGTTTACACCTCTATCCGTACAAAATTCAAACGCGGCAACCCCTCAGCGCCGCTACCATTGCTGCACGAGAGACATTCGCTAACGATATAGTGCACAGGATTGATGACGGCGATATGCATGTGGGCAGCATTTGGTTTACTGACGAAGCTTGTTTTTACCTGGACGGCTTCGTCAATAAACAGAACTGGCGCATATGGGAACCGAAAAGCCCCATGTTGCAGTCCCATCGTCCCTGCATCCTCAAAAAGTACTGGTCTGGGCCGCCATTTCTTCCAAAGGAATCATTGGCCCATTTTTCAGATCTGAAACGAGTACTGCATCACGCTGTCTGGACATTGTTCGTGAAATTGTGGCGGTACAAACTGCCTTAGACGACACTGCGAACACTTTCTGGTTTATGCAAGATGGTGCCCGGCCACATCGCACGGCCGACGTCTTTAATTTCCTGAATGAATATTTCTATGATCGTGTGATTGCTTTGGGCTATCCGAAACATACAGGAGGCGGCGTGGATTGGCCTCCCTATTCGCCAGACATGAACCCCTGTGACTTCTTTCTGTGGGGACACTTGAAAGACCAGGTGTACCGCCAGAATCCAGAAACAATTGAACAGCTGAAGCAGTACATCTCATCTGCATGTGAAGCCACTCCACCAGACACGTTGTCAAAGGTTTCGGGTAATTTCATTCAGAGACTACGCCATATTATTGCTACGCATGGTGGATATGTGGAAAATATCGTACTATAGAGTTTTCCAGACCGCAGCGCCATCTGTTGTTGAAAATTGTAACTACTGTAATTTCGAAAGTTTGTCTGCCTGAAAATGTACTGTTGTCCCAAGCATATTGCAACAAATGGTGTATTTCTATCGCTGCTCGTTTAGTTTTTATTGCCATTTCAAATATACCGGTCATTTTTGAAACACCCTGTACTTAGAACAGCAACAGCAATGGCAGCTCAAAAACAATACACACACACACACACACACACACACACACACACACGCACCATAAACATATTGTACATGTTCCACACGAAATATATACTCTGTCTCTGTCTCTGTCTCTCTCTCTCTCTCTCTCTCTCTCTCTCTCTCTCTCTCTCTCTCTCACACACACACACACACATGGACGCACGCAGTGTGCAATGAAACATTCATAATCTCAAACATACACTCAGAACTGTGACAAACAGCTCATCAAAGTAGTCCACACACACCCAGTCAAATGGAACACCTTTTTACCTTTTTACTAACAAATCAACCCACCCAGACACATCAGTAAATAGTCTGGGTGCAGCAGATTTCCACACCTATGCCCCCCGATGAACCACTTGTGATCGTGATAGGACACCCCTGCTTCCAGCTGGAATTGCAGTATATACCTCAGTATATAACCTCAATCGAAATGTCTCCTGATAAGCATTTGTGGTGCAGCGCCAATGCCCTAGAGGAGGCACCTGTTGAAGTCCCTGAACGTGAAAGTCTTTCAGGCTGTGCAAATCACCGTGTCTGTCATGCAGACTTGTGGGATAGTCCAGCTCTACCTCTAGGACATATCCCTCAACAGCATCAGCGGCCACATATTTGATCTCTTTCCTCAGTCTGGTGATTTCCGCTTTGGACATCCATGAGAGCCCTTGAAAAGGGAGACTTTGTTGCATGGTTTGCTTTGAGAGACAGTTTACATCCAGGTAAAGGATGAAACTGAAATCGTCAGACAACCTGTACTCCCCCTCGATTATTTGCAAGTTATTTGCCTTGGCATACCTGCGCACACATTGGCAAAGTCACTTGTGGACCGCATGTTCCAGGAAGACATGCATCTCAACGTTGGTCAAGAATTCGCTGCTGGCGTGTGTCTTTCTTAACATGGCATCCCACGAAATCTCAGCCATATGCTACAGAACTTCTCGAAGATGTTGCCGGTCAGATGTACATTCGCGTTCATCATTTTACATGTTCTGATAAATCAAAGATGCCGAAGTCCTGCTGTTCATTCACCAATTGCCCGTTCTTTCTATTCATTATGGAAATGCCTCTTAGTTTACTAGAGAATCCAGATATTCGTTTGGAAAGACCCCTTCTCCGTCACAATTTGAAACTCTTGAAACTCTACATCATCGAGATAAGTGGCTCCCTTTGCTAAGAATATCTCCAGGACGCGTTGGTTCAGCAAATTTCTAAAGAGACGTGAGCATGAACCGTTGTGAATCCAGGAAGCGGCATGTATTTGTAAACGATGTCAGCAATGACACTGATCTTATCATCCTACTACCCAGACTCGTCAAAGTGCTGAACTAGAAAGTGGGCATCATGCTCACTGAAATTGTGGAAAAGATGGCTGTGTGCTGTGGCAGTTGGTACTTACAGTTACATGGGTTGTCAGCTGCACTCTGGGACTTCCCCGTTACATGGCAACAGACTCTACAGGGAGCTTCCTCACCTCTGTCCAGACAAAGTCCCCAGGTATAACGATCAGCTGCCTGCTTGTACAGTGCATCATTCTCCTTCACGTTGGTCATGAGGACGTTTTCACTATAAATGTTACAAACATCCCGTACAAGACTTTCAAGCTCAGTGAGCAGCCATCTCGCACTATCCCCTTGACATAAGATTTTAATTTTAGTGCACAGAACTTGATGGCTAGCCACATATCGTATGCATCATTTTGTGGCAGTGATATGGGAGGCAGAGGCACCACGTTCACACTGTACCACAGGAGCTAGGACAGAAGTGTTGGTGAGAGGCATTCTTAAACTTCTAGAACCATTTATCCTTGATAAGCATTTCCACACCTATTGTTTCCTGGCTCTAGCAGTCAATCAAGTGTCTTTCAAGATACATGCTCTTGGTAAACGAGACATCCTCAGCAAAAATGTCTTGCACCTTTTCTGTTTTCATTTCAGAGGAACGTAGGTGGGACATGCATTTGATCCAAACGTTGTGTTGCTTATCGTCTTTAGAGATTAGCAGCACGTCTACACTTTTTGGATGTTTCTCGGTTAATATAGACAAGAAGAGGGGACCACCTAATTTACGCTCGACTTCTTTGTCGATGTACCACACAGCGTGTTAATGTTTGTCTTCTTCTTATGGCTTTCCTACATTCGGGTCATAAACGAGAAATTAGAACGTCAGTGGACATCTGGTGTTTGTTGTGTATCTGTATGCCCTGTATTTTTAGGGTAATTTCTATCGCTAGCGAGCAGAAACCATGGAAATCAATTTAAATTCCTCTCATCATGATTCTGGGCATTAGGACATGCTTTTTGTTAGCAGTATATACTTTTGAACAGAGATGTAACTGAACCCCACAATAAGTTGATCAAAATCTTATGAACATAAATCAAGGTAGGGTATACAGCTGAGTGTCTTACAGGACTCCCTTTCCTGCACCTCAGAAAAGTGACTCAGTATGACCGCTCTGGTAACGACTCACCCCATGATGTCACGACAGCTTTCCCCCTAACTTGGAGAATGCTCTTCCCCTCAACGACACGTCGAACTCCTAATAACTCTGCACACAAGAAGGAGAAAGAGACGCAGTTGATAAGTATCTAAGGAAGGAGAAATAAAAATCCGTATTCGTATAATAATAATAATAAATTCTGAGTACTCACAAGTAAAACTGTTGTTGTGTTCATTACTGGAATACACTTCCAGCAACTCATCATCAGTGGGCATGTTTGTCATTAAGGGCATATCCAGCATGGGTACTAGAGGAGGTGTATGACGTCGGCAGGGGAGTGTGTCTGAAAGAATACGGACAAACCCAAACGAAAACACAGGTGCAAAAGAACTAGTAGCTGGTGGTCGTGTCTAAACACCTATATTCGCATTGAGAACATCTACAAACAAGAGCATCTCAAAAATAACAACAAAAAATTTAATACTTTAGAATACTCACATATCTGCCTCTGATTAGATTAGATTAGATTAGATTAGATTAATACTAGTTCCATGGATCATGAATACGATATTTCGTAATGATGTGGAACGAGTCGAATTTTCCAATACATGACATAATTAGGTTAATTTAACAACATACTTAAGTTAATATAACTACTTTATTTTTTTGTGTTTTTTTTATTTTTTTATTTTATTTTATTTTTTCTATTATTTTTTTTCTTAATTTATATCTAAAAATTCCTCTATGGAGTAGAAGGAGTTGTCATTCAGAAATTCTTTTAATTTCTTCTTAAATACTTGTTGGTTATCTGTCAGACTTTTGATACTATTTGGTAAGTGACCAAAGACTTTAGTGCCAGTATAATTCACCCCTTTCTGTGCCAAAGTTAGATTTAATCTTGAATAGTGAAGATCGTCCTTTCTCCTAGTATTGTAGTTATGCACACTGCTATTACTTTTGAATTGGGTTTGGTTGTTAATAACAAATTTCATAAGAGAGTATATATACTGAGAAGCTACTGTGAATATCCCTAGATCCTTAAATAAATGTCTGCAGGATGATCTTGGGTGGACTCCAGCTATTATTCTGATTACACACTTCTGTGCAATAAATACTTTGTTCCTCAGTGATGAATTACCCCAAAATATGATGCCATATGAAAGCAATGAGTGAAAATAGGCGTAGTAAGCTAATTTACTAAGATGTTTATCACCAAAATTTGCAATGACCCTTATTGCATAAGTAGCTGAACTCAAACGTTTCAGCAGATCATCAATGTGTTTCTTCCAATTTAATCTCTCATCAATGGACATACCTAAAAATTTGGAATATTCTACCTTAGCTATATGCTTCTGATTAAGGTCTATATTTATTAATGGCGTCATACCATTCACTGTACGGAACTGTATGTACTGTGTCTTATCAAAATTCAGTGAGAGTCCGTTTACAAGGAACCACTTAGTAATTTTCTGAAAGACAGTATTGACAATTTCATCAGTTAATTCTTGTTTCTCAGGTGTGATTACTATACTTGTATCATCAGCAAAGAGAACTAACTTTGCCTCTTCATGAATATAGAATGGCAAGTCATTAATATATAATAAGAACAACAAAGGACCCAAGACTGACCCTTGTGGAACCCCATTCTTGATAGTTCCCCAGTTTGAGGAATGTGCTGATCTTTGCATGTTACGAGAACTACTTATTTCAACTTTCTGCACTCTTCCAGTTAGGTACGAATTAAACCATTTGTGCACTGTCCCACTCATGCCACAATACTTGAGCTTGTCTAGCAGAATTTCATGATTTACACAATCAAAAGCCTTTGAGAGATCACAAAAAATCCCAATGGGAGGTGTTCGGTTATTCAGATCATTCAAAATTTGACTGGTGAAAGCATATATGGCATTTTCTGTTGAAAAACCTTTCTGGAAACCAAACTGACATTTTGTTAGTACTTCATTTTTACAGATATGTGAAGCTACTCTTGAATACATTACTTTCTCAAAAATTTTGGATAAAGCTGTTAGAAGGGAGATTGGACGGTAATTGTTGACATCAGATCTATCCCCCTTTTTATGCAAAGGTATAACAATAGCATATTTCAGTCTATCAGGGAAAATGCCCTGTTCCAGAGAGCTATTACACAGGTGGCTGAGAATCTTACTTATCTGTTGAGAACAAGCTTTTAGTATTTTGCTGGAAATGCCATCAATTCCATGAGAGTTTTTGCTTTTAAGCAAGTTTATTATTTTCCTAATTTCAGAGGGAGAAATGGGTGAGATTTCAGTTGTATCAAATTGCATAGGTATGGCCTCTTCCATTAACAGCCTAGCATCTTCTAATGAACACCTGGAGCCTACTATATCCACAACATTTAGAAAATGATTATTAAAAATATTTTCAACTTCTGACTTTTTGTTCGTAAAGTTTTCATTCAATTTGATGGTAATACTGTCTTCCTCTGCTCTTGGTTGACCTGTTTCTCTTTTAATAATATTCCAAATTGTTTTAATTTTATTATCAGAGTTGCTGATTTCAGACATGATACACATACTCCTGGATTTTTTAATAACTTTTCTTAATATAACACAGTAGTTTTTATAATTTTTGATAGTTTCTGGGTCACTACTCTTTCTTGCTGTCAGATACATTTCCCTTTTCCGGTTACAAGATATTTTTATACCCTTAGTAAGCCATGGTTTGTTACAAGGTTTCTTACGAGTATATTTAACTATTTTCTTGGGGAAGCAGTTTTCAAATGTATTTACAAAAATGTCATGAAATAAATTATATTTTAAATCGGCATCAGGTTCACGGTACACCTCATCCCAGTCTAACTGCTGTAGGCTTTACCTGAAATTTGCAATTGTTAAATCGTTGACTGAACGTACTACTTTGGAGGACTGTTTAGTATTGCTGAATGGAGCTATGTCATATATTGTAACTAGCTGTGCACCATGATCAGAAAGACCATTCTCAACAGGCTGAGCATTTATCTGGTTAAACTTATCTTGGTCTATAAAGAAGTTATCTATCAGTGAGCTGCTATCCTTTACCACCCGAGTAGGAAAATCTGAACAATCGAAGTCGTTCCCCAGAGATCATCATCATCGTCATCATCATTATCAGATGCTGGGTTCAGATCCCACAGCGAGTAACGCCTGCTCACACCTAGAAAAGAAGAAGTAGAACCCATAAGAATAACTTACACTACTAGCCATTAAAATTGCTACACCAAGAAGAAATGCAGATGATAGACGGGTATTCATTGGACAAATATATTATTCTAGAACTGACAGTGATTACATTTTCATGGAATTTCGGTGCATAGATCCTGAGAAATGAGTACCCAGAACAACCACCTCTGGCCGTAATAACGGCCTTGATACGTCTGGGCATTGTGTCAAACAGAGCTTTGATGGCGTGTACAGGTACAGCTGCCCATGCAGCTTCAACACGATACCACAATTCATCAACAGTAGTGACTGGCGTATTGTGACGAGCCAGTTGCTCGGCCACCATTGACCAGACGTTTTTAATTGGTGAGAGATCTGGAGAATGTGCTGGCCAGGGCGGCAGTCGAACATTTTCTGTATCCAGAAAGGCCCGTACAGGACCTGCAACATGCGGTCAGGAATTGTCCTGCTGAAATGTAGGATTTCGCAGGGATCGAATGAAGGTAGAGCCACGGGTCGTAAGACATCTGCAATGTAACGTCCACTCTTCAAAGTGCCGTCATTGCGAACAAGAGGTGACCGAGACGTGTAACCAATAGCACCCCATACCATCACGCCGGGTGATACGCCAGTATGGCGATGACGAATACACGCTTCCAATGTGCGTTCACCGCGATGTCGCCAAACATGGATGCGACCATCATGATGCTCTAAACAGAACCTGGATTCATCCGAAAAAATGACGTTTTGCCATTCGTGCACCCAGGTTCGTCGTTGACTACACCATAGCAGGTGCTCCTGTCTGTGATGCAGCGTCAAGGGTAACCGCAGCCACAGTCTCCAAGCTGATAGTCCGTGCTGCTGCAAACGTCGTCGAACTGTTCGTGCAGATGATTGTTGTCTTGCAAACGTCACCATCTGGACATGGCTGCACGATCCATTACAGCCATGCGGATAAGATGCCTGTCATCTCGACTGCTAGTGATACGAGGCCGTTGGATCCAGCACGGCGTTCCGTATTACCCTCCTGAACCCACCGTTTCAATAGTCTGCTAACAGTCATTGGATCTCGACCAAAGCGAGCAGCAATGTCGCGATACGATAAACCGCAATCGCGATACGCTACAATCTGACCTTTATCAAAGTCGGAGATGTGATGGTACGCATTTCTCCTCCTTACACGAGGCATCATATCAACGTTTCACCAGGCAACGCCGGTCAACTGCTGTTTGTGTATGAGAAATCGGTTGGAAACTTTCCTAATGTCAGCACGTTGTAGGTGTCGCCACCGGCGCCAACATTGTGTGAATGTTCTGAAAAGCTAATCATTTGCATATCACAGCATCTTCTTCCTGTGGGTTACGTTTCGCGTCTGTAGCACGCCATCTTCGTGGTGTAGCTATTTTAATGGCCAGTAGTGTATAAACAAAAACACTATAGAAAATACGTATACTTGCTTTCATCCTCAGCCAAGGTGACCATGATGAGTGACATCACAGCGTCGTCGGTAAACAGTGACAGCAGTGCGGCGTCGTCATTGTTGTCCAACGTGCGTGGCGATGACTGCAGTCACCATGGTCGTCACGCATACCGCACGAGCGTTTGACTCCAATGTCAGGGCTGGCTGGCAGTCGGAGAGAGAGTAAGACTCGGGTCGCCCTCCGCAGGGCTGTTTACAAACCCCTTCAGCCACGCAGCGTGCGCTGATCAGCAATTCAAGTCGCAATTCATCACGCTTCTTCTCTCCCCACTAACATAACTTACACATAGCGCATTGCGACAGTGCCCAGCGTGTTGGTACACATTTGAACATGCCTCTCTCAACTTGCTACTACTCTCACTACTTACCAAGTGTGGACGCAAGGCAGCACAAACGGGTTTATTTCTCGTAAGAAGAAGAACTTCCACATATTAAACGAGTGGGATTGTGCTGTGACAGAAATGCGCGAAATGGAATATGCTGGCTGCAAGTAGCTGCTGATCGGCTACTTTTGAGCGACACATTGCAGAAACTTGGGAAATCATCTCGACAGTTCTCCAAAAAGAGTGTAGATGTCACCTGGTAAATAAACACAGCTGACAAAAGAACTGCAAAAAATGAGCTCGGGAGTATCTAAACAAGTACAAAATTTTTATTAAGAAAGTAATATTTGCACATATCTGCAACACAAGAAAATCCGTTTTCCTCTCCAGCACCGTACACTTGCTTAAGGTGTCGGACTGACATACAGTTGAATGATTCCAAATTCAGGATGGCAGTGTTCTTGAAAATATCCCACATTCACACCACCACCTCACGACCTTTGACGTGCATGACGCTCTCTCTGTGATCACAGTTTCGGAGTGACGTCAGCATATCCTCACAGGTCATTCCTGTATCGTGGCGGCTACTGCGATAGTGGAAGCGAGTCAATCACGCTACTGTCTTCCAAGACATGTCACACTTTATTGTTCTGAGCAGCTGGGCGGAAGTGACAACTTTGTAGAAACTTGTCGAAACACAGACTGAGTCGACGCGTGTGAGAACAGCTACATCTTCAATCATCTGTAAACATGAAGCGGCCGCACTCGTCGTGGAGGCGTCGCCCGTGAGCAACAATGTTGTACCAGGAGGCAGGCAGCTTGGACCCTGGCAAGAAGGTCTTCAGCTGTATCTACAGGTGTTTGGTACACCTACATCTTGGCATAACCTCAGAGAATGCAGTCGAGGGTCGTAAGATCCAGCGATCGCAATGGCCATCAGAGAGGACCCCCCCCCCCCCCCCTCACCCTCTCCAGTCCTACAATGAGTGTGAGTATTCTTCAGGTGCTTGGTGCTTGCAGACATTAACATCAAAGTGGAATGATCTTGGATAATGCCTTAAAATACCTTGACTGAGAATCTTTGCTGTTGGCCTCCGATATGGGTGGCGTGGGTGTTGTCCTCATTCTAGATCTGCCTGTCTGGCTTTTGAAAACAACATCGCGGATGAATGAGGCCTCATCCACAAACAATACAAACTGTATGAAGTTGGACAGTGCAGCGCAGTGAACGATACTGGATTGACACAAGCAGACATAGGGCTCAAAATCCGTTCGTTGCAGTGCTTGCACATTTCATCTTTGATTACTCATTGTGCAGTGTACACAGCAACACACCTCACCATGAACACGACACAAGCTATCTGATGCAATGGACAGCTGACAGCAGGGTCAGTGGTGTGCTTGCGGCACAGGTTAATGCGCCACTGCGATGCTCGAGTGCTACGAGCCTAGTTGTGCACAGTAGGTCCGTTTGGTGGTCAGGTGTCTACACTGTTTATCAGCTGCTACTGTTCGAGTGCACAACGGACACCCGAGATCTTTGCCAGAGTGTGAAGAACTGCAGCCATCATTGCAATACATGCATTCATTCAGACTGACAGTCGTTGCTTAGAAGAATTGCTATGAGCTACATTGTTGTTAGGTGGTGTATGCTGTGTATGTCCTTGACACAATAAATATGCTCTTTCGAGTATTAGTTCCCTATCTCAATATAATCTATTGTGGAACCACTGTCACCTGTTTCAGTGTGACCCAAAAGGATTAGGGAATCCACGTACAGAGAACAAGAGCAGTTCTGTCCCACTTCTCTCAGACTCTCCCGACGCCACCCATGTCTGTGGTGAGCACTCACCTTCCAGAACAACGTACTGGGTGATGCTAGGGTAGATAGAAGAAAGGAAAACGGAATGGGCAAGTGCGAGAGGGACTCACGCACTAAGGGTTCTGTACAAACTCCCCATCCTGGGAATAGAGATTCCCAATGATTTTTGCCTGTTATCGAGACTCTAGCTTTACTGGCAAGATACTGCTCCCAGCAATACCAAGATCGGTCCAGAAATTCTACGTTATTTCGTCAGCCCAGCCCAAACAAACAAGAACAAGCAAGCAGAGGACTTTAGTTTATGTATGTAGGAAGAGAAGATTTAATAACATATTTCCGTTTACGTACTAAATCATGAATACAACATACATTTTATGTTTGGATGCAGTAATGTTCGTATGTTATACTTTCAACAGGTCATGAATACAATGTATGTCCAAATCGAAAACGACATTTTTATGTGATATAATTACAAGTTAACAAGTTTCAGATTTTTTGCTTTACTTGTACCGGAAAACTTAGTTGTTGCCAAATCTCACGATTCCAAGTCAATGGAGAGCACCCTATAGGTTTCGATGACTGAGTTTTCGATTATCAAAACACGAGACATAAACGGCCGTATCTGTTGACCGGAGTCAGTTATAAGCTTACAGATTTTACGCCGCCAAGGGTCCGTATACCTTTGTATGTGACATAATTTGAACATGATACCCACAACGTATCCAGAGAAAAAGATTCCTAACAGATGGACAGACAAATAGACAGACTGATAAAAAATAATACGAAAAGTATTTTCTAGAGTTATATAGTTACCAATTATGGATTTTAAGATTTTTTTCATTTATTTGCACTGTGAAATCTGGCTTCTTTCAAAATGTCATGATTCTAAATCAACAGGAAGCACCATATTGATTTTATGAGTGATGTTTCGAGTATCAAAATATATAATTTAAATGGCCGTATCTTTATTGCATTGACTTAGAAGCTTACGATTTTTACAACGCCAAAGTAACATAGACCTTAATATGTGACACAAATGTGAACTTCGTACCCGAAAATGATCCAGAAAAAATGATCTTAACACTCGGACAGTCAATACATTCCTTCAAATCTGCAATATTCGAGATACAGACGACATCGTGTTAGACGACGAGCTACAAACGCAAATTTTCGGCAAAAGCGATCAGCCAGACGACAGACAAACGCTACAAAATTTTGAGTCAAACTGACATTTCGTGTGTGCACAATTAACTCAGACAATGTTTCAGATATGGAGCGGCGGATGTCTATCGTTGCGTTTGTAGAAGGTCATAACATGTGTTCAGGTTTGTCACAGCGTTGGTATCGAGTAGGATTTTGACGGATTTGTCAACAGGCTGGCCATTCTATTTTCGAAAATCGTTCAAAAGTTTGAATAGAATCTCGTCAGAGTTCCAGCTACGCCATGTGGCTTTACACGTAGGAACTCGACGCTGCTGGCAGCTCCAGAACATTTCAGTTGGATACATCGTCACGGGAGTATACATTCATACATTCAGACGTCTGTAATGTCAACTACCAAGAAATATCTGCACCTCTCTTATCGGATGTCACAGTTTGAGAAATGTATTTATTTAATAAAACCCCACTAGGCATCTGCTGTGCATTAATGTTTTTATGCCTGTACAAAACTGAATGTACTACACTCATGCGCTGGCAGTAATTTCAGTGTCATGTAATAGCGCTACATGTAACTGTATACTAAGACAGGCTGCTGCTTGTGGATGTTATGAAAGTAATTTGAACTATTTTCTGTGTGTCTCAGGGTAACCACGCAAGTGATCAGCAACTCCACGGTTGGATTAAGGACATGGAACGTGTGAAAGACATGCTGCGCACGAAATTAACCGGATGTGTACAGGACTTGCAATTAGCCAGCAAACAGGTGGAGCACTACGAGGTGGAAGAAGACAAGGACGGGCCAGGGCACTTGATAATCAGGTATAAACCAGTGTACACTCAAATGTCTGTCGTACTCACTATGGTTTATTGGAGTTTATCTCACTTTTATCCATTAAAGTATTCATTACAGTTATAGAAAACACAGGGATCATTTAATTCAGAATGGAGTAAAGAACTAGCACTAATAGGCAGTAGTGAAGGACATGGTTACAGAAACTCGTGATTTACAAAGGTTTTTGACTTCTTTTAGTCTTCGATTTTTTGATTCGTATTGTGTCTTAAAATGTGCCACGTATTACGTAACAGACCAGCGGAGAAAACTGACACAAAAAACGATGCTACTGCATTTACTAGAGAAAGTATTGATGGTTACAGATACTTCCGAAGTTTTCATAATTTGTGGAAACAATGATGTGGAACCTGACACGAAAAGTGAGCGTGTTCTCGTCTTATTCGGGACAAAAAAAAAATCACTTCGGGAGAAATTACGATAATACCGTCTAGTTGCGACTCTAGTCCAGATACTGGCATCCAGTCGGTGAGGGAAAGAGGCCACAAGTCATGTTCATCTCAATACATGGAGGAAAAATCTAAGCAGCGATGAGGGAAGATGGGAAGACGTCAGCAGAGGGCAGGAAGCGGACAGCCATCGTTCTTATATTTTGTCCTGTGGTTGGTGTGTTTAAATCAGTCCGTAGCATAGAGCGTAAATACTGGAGATTGTGAGCGGGAGGAAAGCGGAATAGTCTGTCGAGTGGTTGACATATGGGGCCGTGGAATGGAGTGTTGTAGGAGATATGTTGGCACTATGGAGGGTGGCCAGGTGGCTTCCTGTGTGGGAATGGGCAAGCTCCCAGCAGGCAGCCCAGGTCTTGTGGCGGTGTTGTTAGACTCTTTCAGGTGGCTTATTGTGGGATAGCTATGGAAGTGGAGAACATGGATTAGGATGGACAATTAGACTCAGTCGTGATTGCTATCAATAGGATGAAAGACTTCTGCAGTTATATCTGAAGATGTCGGTAGGGGAGCTACTTTGGGATGAGTGTGTCTGGGAAATGGACTAGGTCTTTTGAAACGAAGGTGATCATCCGACATCTACAGTTAAGTTCATCGTGGGAACTGATGTGGGTAAACAGCTGTGGAGAGGCAGTGGTCAGTGTGAGGAACGAAATTATGTGCTATAGGATTTCTCGGACAGAGACAGGCAGTAGGACAGATCACGGCCAGGGTGGTAAAATACACACTCAGGATAAAGTATTATGCAGGATGATTGAACATGACTTGTAGCCACCTGGAGCTGTTTTTGAGGAACGGTATTGTTACTCCACGATGTTTATTGTGTGGGGATTTTTGGTTTGCTACTCCACATCTATCATCAGAACTGTGAGTGGGTTACTGATTCACTGTGTGCGGACACATGCAGATAGTGTGACGGGATAAAACTATCGATATTGTGTCAGGCAGTGGGAATGAAGGTAACAGTGGTTGGGAAGGTGAACTGAAAATCGGAGATGGGTAGATTTCAAGACAGGGGTGCACTACACAAAGGAAGCAGGTAATCGGATAGCAGAGTACTTATGGAGTGCACATGGGGGGTTTCAGGGTAGCCAGTAGTTTGAGGTACTCTCATGAACACTCGCCAGTTGGTACACCTTTAGGGAAATCAGATAGCTCTCAGAGTAAAGTCAGTTCGACTCTGAAACTTTTATCAGTCAACTGTCGAAGTATTTGTAACATAGTTCCCAAATTTGCTCTCCTCCATGAACGCTCTCAGCCTCAAATTATTCTTGAATTGAGAGCTGGCTAAGACCCAAAGTAAAAAAAACTCTGAGATATTTAGCGAGTCTTGGAATGTTTACCGCAAAGACATATTCGACGCCGTAGGAGGGGAAGTGTTCATTGCAGTTGACAAAAAATATTCCTTATCTTTGTGGTTTTTGATAAGAATATAGGTTTTGTTTAGTGAAGCTGTGTTTTTTGTTCTTCTTGCACCAAACAGTACATTATTACAGTATTTGCGAAGGACAAAATGGAATGTAACAACTCCGTAGCAGTCCAATCCGATTGCCAGCCCCGTTAGGCACACGGTCACATTAATTATTATCTATTTGGGCTGTTATCAGATCCCGATCGAGCGGGATAAGTAAGTAGATCAAACCGGAGTGTTACACAACGCACTTGCTCCTAAACTGAATATGGCAGTCAGTTTTGTATCATTATAGCTGCGTAGTACATTCGCAACTGTCCAGAAGTTTCGAGATTTTCTTTAGAGCTTGTTTCACTGGATATTGTTTGTTCACCTCCTTGCTGCATTTAAATCCGTTCTTTCGTTGCCTTATGGAATGAACGGCTCCATTATGTCAAAAACAGCCCTTTCCCGAAATTCTTCCCCAACCAAATTTCCGTATAATGTTTATTCAGATCATAGTCAGTGTGCACGTACATCCTGCATCTGGGGCGTAGAAATGATGCTTTTCATCACGGCACGGGTTCTGAGTCCCAGCTTGTCAGTGTAGCAGGTGTGGTACTGTACCTCCAAGCAGAACAGCGTGCTGGTGTACGTAGCGTGGAAATGATTTGCGAGTCTTAGCACCATGGCACCACATGTCTTATGGGAGGGACAGCTTTCCGGTCAAACTGGGGACCCAGACATCACACGGAACTCATTATGATGCAGCTTCATGCTTTAATTGACAACGTCGTTTTCAAGTAACAGTGATAACCAAGTACCATACTACAAGGAGTAGAGGGAGTATGGATTGTTCTGCATTGTATCTGTCAGTATGGAAACTTTCTATCGTTGATGGGCTATAGGGAATGCAGTCGTAGATTAATCAGGACAAAATTGTCTCATACCAGATTCTGAAGGCTCCATTCTCATGATAAGATGTACCTGACACAGATGCATCGAATCGATGTACGGAACACTGACCTTAAGACAAAGTTTTACGGCCAACAATTTGTGTATGACAATTTCCACTGCCAAACGAGAGACCCGCACCAACCACTCACGAAACGAGACCGAGCGAATGCTTCAGAGCCAAGTAAACAAACATTTGTATGCAATACTGAAGCGTCATTTTGTCAAGTTTTACGTCAGCAGACATGTACTTCTGCACGTCAAGCATACAAGTGTGAGATGGTGGGCTGCGCACTGCCGGATGTAAGCGGAAACATTATAAAAATGCCACAACTGATAAGGGTATAATGAGAAAAGCAAAACACGTATTGAGAAATAAAAACACCTGTTTGGTATTTGCAAAGACGGTTTTGAAATAGCTTAAGTCATCGTATGGCGCTGTCCTTAGCTGTTGGATTGGCTGAAAGGGACTGAGTAAGTGGACCTGCTTGACGGTACACTCACGATTGTCCATAGAGCTCTTCTTCCTGTGGGAGTTCCGCTTTCAGCTGTCATACAGTCTTTACGGAAAATTATCGCAGATGTCACATCACCTAAAGCAGGTAGGAAACTCCCTGGCCGGTTAGAGTCGTGTGTCGGATCCCCGACGTTTCAAGTGACTGCACTCTCCACTGCAGAGTGAGGATTCGTCCAGGAAGCAACTCCCGAGGCCTCTGGTCACTGCAGTGCCCATCCTTCCGGGAGCGCTGGTCCCGCCAGCCGTGCAGGGGAGCTTCTGTGACGGCTGGAAGGCAGCGGCTGAGCTACTGGCGGAAGTAAGGCTGTGACGGCGGCTCTCGGTTCCTGCCTGCCCAGCTCTAAGTCTATTTTTTTAAGGACGTCATATTCGCCATTGACTTTAGAAATTGTTTTACAATTGCAGTTTCGCCCTTATGAGCCATTTTCAAGTGGTAATGTGGAAGATTTTGCTTCAGCTAATGACAGACATGTGTACATGTCAGCGTCTAAAATGATCTATAACAAATTCGAACAAGTCATTCATATCCTTAACGTAAATATCACATGTTCACTCTCTTGCAATGCATACGAAATTCTTCTTTAAAGAAAAGAGGTATTCTGCAGGAAGCGCTGCAGTTCTGCTGTTTGATGTGCCTGAAACCAGTTAAAACGATATAGCAGCACAGAACGGAGTGGATGATCTGCAAGAAATAGTTACAATTGGTATCTCACTCAAGTGCTCTGAAATCTAAAGATGAAATCTCGATGCGCTAAAATGCTAAGAAGACCAATGGATTTGCGATTGTTTGCTGTGTTACTATGCATCCTTTAAAGAATGAAAAAGTTCCAGGTTTGTGTCCCAGTCTCGAACACAGTACTGATCTGTCAGGAAGTTTCTAATCCACTGCTGAGTGGAAATCCGTTCTGAATACTTGTACGTTCTTGCATAAACTATACATGCTAGGTTTTCAACTTTTAACCTGGCACCTTGTGTGCTACAGGCGGCCGCTGTTGAGTGAACGCCTGCTGCGCTATCAGCCGTGGAGCCCCTCCTTTGACGACGACTTCAGTGCGCTGTGCAAGGAGCGGCAGCCAGAGGCGTCGCAAATGTTCAGCCTCGCTCACGAACTGTACGCCTTCCATCGTTTCTACTGGTACACTGCAGCTGACTACATCGATTCATCCTACGGAAAGATTGTAGGTAAGTTTAATACTGGGGCCCGGCCACTTCACGGTTATGCGCTGACAACTGTTCAGTTGTTCGAGGAATGAGATTCAAATACCCTTCTGAATATGTAGTTTTAGCTCTTGCGTGATTTTGCACGCCACGCAACGTAATCTCTGGTGCTCTTTCCAAAGTCAGTGTTTAGATTCCTCGGCAACTCTCCGTCTGGATCTATGACAAGTTTATGTGACACAAAGGTCAAAGGTGTACCCCCAGCTGCTCGTGGCCCGTGAAGGTTTCGATGCCGGCGATGTACAGAGGCTGTGTGATGTTTTGGAGACGTTACTCAAGTGCCATCTGGCTGCTAATGATTGTGCAACACACTCGAAACAAGTGGGTGTCTCACAAATAATGTTTGCAGCCTCAGGCTAACAGGCGACCACGTCACCTGGGGTGTCCGCCAGTGTCTGGTACACTGAACAACTCGTCTCCCTCCCGCAGGAGGCCCGCAGCACCTCTAAAACAGGGCCCATCCCACAGCACTTTGAACTCCGTCTCTGAACGCCAGTGCAGATAAGACCTTCATACATGTGCGACACGTGCCTCACATAAAAAAAGTGTTCCTTCTTATCTTCTATAAACGCTCTAAAATTCCGTACACGTAGTTTTTTTTTTTTCAGACCTAGTCTAAGGCTTGTTTTGAAAATGGCGAATGGTTTCTGCAACTTAACGGCTTCAGACAAGCTAATGTTTAGTCAATACTGTAACTTGTGTAGTGTTCTACATTTCTCATCTATGATCCTGGCATGATACTGTTCGTATTTACTAATTTTCTTTGACGAATAATATTTCGATTTGTAACTGAACAGTTAATTGTACAAAATACACAGATAATATTATACTTAGAAATGTTGATACTATGAACTGTAGTAGGACTGAGGAAACACAGCTATCGCACCTGTCTGCTAAACAACTCTATTTGTTTGAATCACTATATTTTTTTAATTTATTATTTTATTCTCGTTGCTGGACTTTATCTCTTACTCGATCCTCTATCTATCGTGCACCAGACATGAAACGAGTTGCAGGGTTTTCATTGGTAGTAAGCTGACTAATTAAGAAACTAAGGTGGTCGAAAAGGGTTACAACAGATAAGGAAGTAAGTTATCACAAAAATATCCGTATAGTAGGACCAGGAACTGTAATACTGAGAAGAAAGGCCTTTCCAAAATTTCGGCTGTCGCCGATAATTTACTGCAGACACTCACGAGAATAATACTGGCACATAAAAGGAAATACGCATTGTTAGCAAGTTACTAAACAAGCAGACTCTTACCCCATCTGTTGCTAGACTGAGCTGCACTCTGCAGCATGTCTATAATCATGACTGAAACTGTTATGGACACCGAGAACAAACGTGTAAGCTGTAGTTGATGTTTCAATTCCTCACGAGTGGCGACAAGATATTAAAGAATGAGCAGCGACAAGACCATACAGAGTTGTGGACAACTAACCGTTTGTCTGGAAGCTAACTTTAAGCCCGACATTGAAGATATCTTTAGGGGAAAGTTCTCGTGAAAATCCAGAGAGATCGGAGAGGACGTGGCAGTTAGGTCGAGATGGTGGTGGGGGGGGGGGGGGGAGGGGGAGGGAAAGAAGAAACGGGTGCGAATCTCTTCTGAGCACGTGGCGATGTTCTAAATGGTTCGCACCATCCAGCAGGCTGCTGCAACGCCCCTGTCTGAAAGAGTTGCCCTCGCCACTATTAAAACCGTGGCGCTTCTCTGCCGGCTTCTTTACGCATCACTGTCCAGCAGAACTAGATGCTTGCCCACAACAGACCAACGTATCAGGAACTGAGCCCTGATCTGTTGTCGCTGCCATTGTGTAACATCACCTAAATCGCAAATCCAAGCCTACACATCTCACAAATACTTCCTGTGTGACGACTATCTGACCCAGTATCGCAGAACCACCTGACCTATCCCACTTACAAACGAAACCACCCATCAGTAGGACGAAAAACCAATCCAAGTTGCAAATTTTTATTTTTTATTCATTCGATGATTTGTTTCGGACCGAGACCCATTTTCAAATCACCATAACATAGTCGAAAATGAACATTTACAGTGCATAGAGATAACTCACCGAATGAACAAAAACTTGGAACTGTTTTTCGTTCACTGGTTACCAGAAGCTGCTGACCCAAACTACTGCAGCATACTGGAAGTTCGTAAAACCTCCCATGTTAACTGTGCCCAAATGTACAATCCGTGCACAACTGCATCATCTCCACAGCCTCAACTCGAATGATCTAATAAATATAATGTAAACGCATTATTCACGATACTATACTTACATTCCGCATCCCAACAACTACATGCATTGCATCCTCACCATCAAATATATTGAGTTCAGATCCACAGTGTTCTACACCATCAGTCGAGCTCACCGTCATCATCTCAACAGTTTTTTGTGTCGCATCCCTAACATGAAAGACATCCAGTTTTTCCACAACATTCACTCGCCTTCAACTCTCGTCCAACAGATGACAACAACACCAACAGTCACCTTCCACTTTTAACATCCAAGTCACCTGTTCCAAAAAGCAATCCAACTTTATCTTCAGCCACACCAAAACATCAGCTTAAAACCTATACCTAACCTTGTTTCGCCACATAAAACATCAAGACAAAGCAGCAGCATAGCATTCCATCCACATGTCTGCTCCCTCAGCTCCAACAAGATCTTCATCAGTCACATGTAATCTCAATGCTACAACTATACTTTAATGAAAATTGTTACAGTCTCGTAACACAGTCCCAGTCACTCTACACTCTACAAAGCACAGATAATTGCTACAACATACAATCAGATGGTACTGCCAATGGGTGCTTGTGAGATATCCTGATACCAGCACCTCATTCTGCACATCAGAAACCCTGGGATTGGTGATACACATGAACAAAAACACTGCCACATTTTCCATAAACTGAACAATCTATTGAAAAAGGATTCATTCTCCTCTCATCCATAACAACCACACATTACCAAACAACCTCAACAAGCCAGACTCAGTGCTTCATATCTTAAAGATATACTCACTGTATCTAATGACTGCTCGACAATTCGGTACATACAATGTCACACAAATACGACCACCATATCTCTTGGTCCCAGTTTAAAATACCTGTCTATAACGCCACAAAACGAATTAAATATAGCATTTACAACACAAGACTATAAAGCCACACATTTTGTGAACGTGTGGGTTGGTGCTATTCTGTCATTCTGCGCAACAGATTAATCTGAGATGTACCCTTTACCCTTTGGCCCCTGCAAGATGCAATTTCCACCCCCACACTACTACAGAAGTCAGACAGACACTCCTAAAGTTCTAAAGAGAAATGCCTGAATAACTTTCAGCAATAAATACCTTCCGGAGTCGTCCACTGTAAGGAAATGACACAAAAATTCACAAAATGTGTTACGTAACTAGTGGGATACTTGGGTACTGGAGTAGTGCTAGTTAGTGTAAGATATACATGAAAGTAACGAAAATTATTATTTATTTTGCAAAAATTCTGAGAAATCACAATAGCACTTTTACTTATGAATTGAACACATTATTTGTGGGTTCTTTTCAGAATGTGAAGTTACCTCTTAAGGGTAGGATTCGGTAATGAAATTTCTATACAAAGTTTAAGATTGTTATTGAATTGGCAGAATGGCTGAGAGCCGCACCTACTCAACTTGAATAATTATCGGTTAGAATGCTGCTAGGTACAGTGGAGGCTGTCACGTGTGATATGCTGTGAAGGGTACTGTTGTGGAGGAAATGTGGGGGTCGCAAGAGCTGTAGCTGCGATGACTGCTGTCTGCGCCGCTCGCTGCCGACAAATAAGACAACTCTCGTTCTCTCTGGATTGACCTTCGCCAATCAAACTCTCCCTACGCCTTGATGAAGGCGAGGACTCCTGTTCGCCCCTAGTCTAACTATTGGCGTGGTACACAGGTCAGATAACCAGTCCACCGCGATGCCACTCAAAAATTCGCTCGCAGGCGTTTAACTATTACTCAGTCCGTTCACACCGCACAATAAGTGTGGCGGCCAACACAGTGAACAACATTTAATCGCAAGGACTCAATACACAGTTGCACTTCGATTCGCTCTCGACAGAGGTGCTCTCCCTGTGAAGTACTGAGGAGAGACTTGTTCCTCGCTCTTTGAGCACACGTACGAGCGCGCACGCTCTCGTTACGTGTTCTCGCTCCAAGAGCGACAACGGAACGGCCCCTCTGCACGCCAGACGTGAATGGGTATATCTTTCGATCTCTTCCATTACTCCTTCAGCTCAAGGCGTCAGAAATATCCTCTGCCAGTCAGCATTGCTCTTCTAAAACGGGAGAATGACGTTTTGTTTAAGGTGACCAATCCGGAAATCTGTAGTATCGGTGTTTGGCGTTTGCTGTCTCCCTGTGAAAATCTCTGAAACTGCGTGCTATGTGTAAAGAATGTGTAGGCTGGCTGCTCCCACACAATGTAGCGGAATTTGCTTTTAAGCCGAACACGGGGTCGTCCTTTCACTAGGGCTAACGCTGTCTGCTCTACAGACGGTCACTGGCCGACGTAGATAGGTTGGGACCGGCCTCCTGGGGTGCAGTTGCCTCTCTCGAGCTAAAAGCTCCTGTGACCGTCGAGTCTGGAACGTATGTGTGTATGCCAGCCTCGAGTATTTCAACCACGGTGCGCACTTGCGATTTATTAGTTATTTGCATATCGTTTACATGAATTCTTACAATACTGACTTTATCTTATCGAGTTTGGGCTCGAATGAAGCGCCTTGATGTGCAGAGTATGATTGTGAGGGCGGAATATGGAAGCAATGAAGGAGACCACGACGTCTTACAATTTCAGGAAATTCTTATGAGAGGCTGCTCATGACTCCATTACTTTCGACCTCCTTAAAAAAAAAAAAAAAAAAAAACAAAAAAAAAACAAAAAGAGAGAGAGAGAGAGAGAGAGAGAGAGAGAGAGAGAGAGAGAGAAGCAAAACTGTTATTTCCTACTAGCTCTAGTCAAGTTGTGTGATATCATACTGTACGCAAGTTTACATCCGACGGCTCCCCTACGATTTAAGGGTAGTGTCTTTGTATACTAATCAAAACGTGATGGAACCCAGGTTCGAACCTCGCTACTGCTTAAATTTAGAACAAAAATCGTCAGTAATGATGGATGGGAGGATAGAGCTTCAAGCCACTTTTTTCCCCTGCTCCTAAAACCCTGAAGAGTCTGCAATGCTCAAAGGCATGAGAATGCAGAAGGTAATGGGAACCACTGGTGTCTGTCCACAGGACATGTGGCCTATAATTGAAAAGTGGTATGATGACTCCTCCACTGGCGAAATATTCCGCAATAGTCGCACATTCAGATCTCTGGGAGGGAACTGGCAAGTGCCAGGTGTCCCAATGAATTATGTTTACTGTATAGCTCCTTGCCTGGCACACCATGCTTCTTTTGTCACTGTAAATCTTACTCAACAGCATATCTCCATCTGCCTCGATAACTTCACCTCTTGGTGTAGCCTCTGCTACATCAAAAACACTTTTGTTAAAAACCCAAGGAATTATTACAATAAATACCACCAATCATTTCTCTCTCCCTAACTTCCACCATGGCACACATAAACATGACTGTGTGGTGGTACTCTCTTCAAAGGTAAGCTGGTTCGAATCCAGGTAATGGAAGAAATTTGCATTGCTGGTATTCCCCCAGTAATGGGAGGGGGAATTGAAGCACAAAGTTTCTCATCACCAGACCTCGTGTCAGTGTTCTGCATTACATTACCTCTCCTCAGTGTATCATGATACACTGATGCCTGTGACACTGTTGAAGGTGACACATGTGGTGTCGACGATAATCGCCTGCAGCAAATCGACAATCGACCACCGCAGAGATGCTGTACACGTAAGCAGCATCGCCACCGCCTATGAGAAAGAAGTAGTAAGCCACGCCTCCTGTAGCTTCGAGGCGCCACACACGACAAGTATTTCCAGCTCTGCCACTGCCTGGTACGAGTTCTGCCAGAGTCCAGCCTGAGTTCTGTTCTGTCTACGAGGGTATCAACAGTTCCATGACGACTGCAGAGAAGCGACGAATTTCTGCCTTCAGAGTGCAGTGTCGGCGTAACGTCACTCAGGCCAAGCATGCACGTACAGAGAGTTGAGGGCCAACAACAGACACACATTTGGCACAGTTGTAGTAAACGTTCAGTGCTCATCATCTTCAGACCTGCACTGTAATGCCGCTCAGTGTTTTCAGCAGCTCCTGCGTATTTGAACCCCAATTAATACCACGCGTGCTCCCGCAGTCACAGCCGCGAGGTGTTAAAAATAAGTTTATCGCTTTCCAAACAACAAGGCGTTCTTTTCATTGACTGTTTCATTTATGTACTTGTAAATTTATTAAAACCAAGACACTACAACATGTGTGTCGGAAGTGGATGTTAAGCTCTTAACGCATCCATTATAATGTACACTCAACAGATAACTCCGAGTCACAGTTCTCTCACAATGCAAGGACAGTGCCCAATTACGTGGAGGAAGATAAGCGCTTGCAGTAAGGCGGTGGACTTGCTGCTCCATTCCTCTCTGCTGACATGGGCAGAGGACTCTCACTTTCTCATATCTTGGAATAATCACGCGTCCACAGCTTACAACAAACTCAAATTAAGAAGACAGGAAACTCGACAATGTGGGGATTTCATCATTCAGCCATCCTCTGTACTTGGGTAAAACCCACTGAACGAGGCGATGCTGTGGTAAGCTGTTGGCTCCAAACTTGATTTTCGACCATATTTAGTTTCTCTGCGATGTCCCTACACAGCTTAAGGTGAATGACACGACGGTTCCTATGGATGGACGCAGCTGTCCTGCTTCCCCGTTCTTCCCAATTCTGGGTTATGCTCTAATTGCTGTTTCACCAACAGGACGTTAACCCCTGATCTTGTTTCTTCCTTCGTCTTTCCAAAAGCCTTAGTGGCCCCAGTGTTACTTTCGCCAATATAGCTTGGATCTCAGCACTCTCAAAAATTTGCCATTCCTTACAGTCTTAGAACACCTTGCATTCTGTATCATATTTGCAGTCGCAGACGCAACCTCTGCAGCTGATTACATTGCCCTCTCTTCTGAGGTTCCTCAGACTTTGTCACAAATTGCAAACGTTCCATCAACGTGGGAAACAAAAACAATTTTTCTCGCCTATCCTCTGAATACCTAGGCTTCTGGTGCGCCCTCCACTTGCCACCCTTCTGTATCCTATTCGAGCGGAACTTCAGCTGGCTGGTTCTTCCTATTACAGAATAGTATGTAGACACTTACTCCTCCAACCAGCTATAATCCTAGCGTCTACGCCTCTTCAATATGTAGATGATCCCGCTTCCAGCCTCCTGACCACTGCCATCCCTCCCTCACACCTCTCTCTACCCACATCAACTTGTCAATCATACTTCCCAGCCCACTCCAACACCTTGAATACATACACCCTTTCTGGCCGGCACCTGCATCATACTGTATTACCCTCGTAGTAGTTATTGGGAACTGACTGCCAGTGACTTGCCAGAAGCAAGAGCCTTATCTTCCCCATAGCACCATCATCAACTTCAATGTACATGTGTTTATGTAGAGACGCTATGGCTTTTATTTTTTTGAAACCTATCATTTTATTCATTCTCCCCAAAAAGCAGCAAAGTTTCCGAACCTTGCGCACCACACGATAATGTGGTGGGAGTGGAATGAATAACAATGAAAATGGAGTGTTTACGACAAAGTCGTGCATTCGGCCTTCCACAGGATGTGCCTGTGTGTAAGAATCTTTCAGAACTTATTCGTCTTACTGGGTATACATTTGCGCTCAACACGCCAATGAGGTATACATTGGATGACGTGTAGCATATCAGTATCACTCTCCTTTGATTTGTACTCTGAACAGGAATAGTGCTCGAGGACAACGACCATCAGGACTTCTCAGAATGCAGTAGGTAAAGCAGTCATCAACCTGAAGCCTGGTTTGGTCACCACAGTGCTGTCCTACTGCAGGTTGTCGTCACTCGCCGTCTTCCTACTTCTGAGCTAACTTACCCAGTTAATAATTGTGGGACACAGTTAATTATTGGGTCTCTGAACAGTTCTACAGTTCCGACATTTTCGATTTCCATAAATCAATGTCAGAGGTGAAAGAAGAGATAAGTGACAGAAGGAATCTCGGGAGCAATGCCTGAATCCCAAATCTCTGGAGTTGTAATCCCACATTCATCCACTCAGCAGCTGAGGCATATATGTCCCAATTGCATTTATTGCTGCATCATTATCATTACACAAGGTACGAATGAGACAAAGTAATTACATTTTTTGCGTGTTTTTGAATGTATGCAAACAGAGTATTAACAGTAAATCGTTCATTGTGGTAAAGGAACTCCCAAAATCGTCAGTTAATGTATTTTGTTGTGCTTTTTCTCGACAATCTCGTGCTAACGAAACAAACTGGTGACAAATATGCTCCATCACTTTTTTTACGCTGCGTGATGGGGTCACTAAGTTCACGGAGGAAAGTGAAATATCACAAAGACGAGAATTCAGCCTGCATCCTATTTCTTTGTACAGGACGCCTATGGAGTTATGTCAAAAGAGTATATTCTATATGGACGTAGTTAGATATAAAAAAAAATACGTATCCAACGGATCAGTGTATGGACGATCACACCTTCCTCAGATATCTATGTGTCTCGCTGTCCCCCTTGCTTTATTGCGGATCGTTCTAGTAATTCTGCTTAGAAAGACTTCTTCAACACTTGTGTCAATTTTCCATTAATCTTTCAACGTTGAGCCACAAGCGGCTTTATTATTCTTCATATTCAGTTATTTGCGTGGTAAGATCAAAAGTTTGTCATGACGATTTCAAAAGGTTGTTGAGGTGGTAATGTTGGGATTTCGTGGTAACCACTTTAATGTGGCTTTAAATGCTGCAGAACCAAATAATCCGAGAATAAGTTGTTCATTAAGAAACCCACACATCTGAACAACAAAACGAGACTCAAGCTCCTTCCTTCTACAACCACACAAGATCCGTGACTGCCTTGTCATGGAGCTGAGATACTGAAAACTTCTGTTGTACAGAGAAATGGAAGTTCCCATTCATGTAAGCTTCAAAAGAATGTGGTCCTAACAGGTATTCTGATCACACAATGGCCCACATAAGGTGAGGTATGTTCCTTTCCAACTCTTGGTAATATGGGTACTTTCCTTAGACAAGAAAACAATTTTTTCCTGATCAAACAGTGGTATATGGCACATTTATACGTAAACAACACTCTTGAGCGAGACATGGCAGAAGTCACCACAACAAAGTACGGTAGGTTACAAATCGTTGCTCCACACCATTGTCAGATAATTCAGTAACAAGCATGGGCCTAAATCCTTTCGTATTCATATTTTTTCAGTGTGGTCGTGCATTGTTGAAGAAGATGCTTGAAGTCCAACTACTCTTTTGCAAATGATTTTCATTGGAGACTGCTCATCTGATTAAGAGTGGGTGACACACGTTTCCTGTCACTTTTTATTGCTTCCAATACGTGGCCTGTCTTTCAGACAGCCTGAAAATACAGGACATTTATCTCAATCAGGCATGGCTACTTTACGAGGGGGACTGAGGCAAATGGTCTCATCATGCGTTACATAGTTTTTCCTATCTGCGGACGTTCATGAACCCACGAATCCTCCAGTAATCCCTCCTTTACAAGATGGATTCGGAACTCAAAGACTGCAGTGCTGAAACAAAAATATAATTCTGATAACGTTGTTTTTTTCCATGCAGGACTATCAATAAAACCTATTTACTTCCTTATTTTTAGTATGTCAAGAGCGATACAGGGACTTCTTGGGCACCCTGTAGATGAAACAGACGTGCATAGTAACAATGATACCTGTCTTTGTTAATACTCTTACTTTGTGTTGACATGCCGCCTTACATAGTTCTGGGTAACTGAACCAGGGTAATGTGGGTAAACGACGCCCAGGCTCGTCACCCAGAGAAGGCTTTGGATTCAGCTGCCTGCAGTGTACGGCCACCACCCACTTGCTGTCGTTTTCTTGCAGACGAGGAGTGGCAGCTGGAGGACAGAAGCCACGCTACGCTCTCCGTGGACACTGACTGCGTGCAGCTGTTGGTGAACGCCCTGGACCACCCCACGTGTCCGCTGGAAGACCTGCCACTGGAAGCCGTGAAGCAGCGCGAGCGTTGCCGCGAGCAGCTGTGGGACGACGTGGTGCAGAGGTCGCCCCACATACCCGTCACCAGCTACCTGGCCTACACGCAGAGGGCAAACGTCAACCTCTGTCTGCTGGCCTGGATGGCTGTCAACTCGTACGGCATTTGTCAGGACGTCCCGTTCAGTATGATACAGTGCGTGCACGATGCTCGCTGCTATTTCGATAGTCCTGATGATCAATCATGTCTGCAGTCGAACGCTACAGAAGCAATCTGCTCTGTTTCCAGAGCTATTCTGTTGCTAAAGTGTCATGACTTTTCCTCCATTAAGACTTCCCATAATTGTACGTACACTACGTTGGGATCTCTATGGGTCTATAGTAGGACTAGTATACTGGATCAAAAGCTAACAGAACAAACACTGAACTACAAAAACAGTTTAACCAACGCCACCTTGAAATACAAGGATTTTAAAATCGACAGCTTGAAGCCTTTAGAAATCTCATTTATACTGATAAATATCATTTTCCGTTTTTCGACTGCCGGAGTATACATGTACCTTCCCCAGTTACGCAACTTGCCTGGAAAGATACTCTTGTCCTTTCAGATCACGTGCATAGTCCAGATCCTGTGTTCTGAGGTCGTGTATCGTATGGCAGGCGTCCCTGACTTACCTACAGCAGTGCTGATAGACAGCGCCCTCACACTTCTCAGCTGTTTCTGGCTGAACTCATTCTGCTACCACATGTACGCTTGTGTTCGCCATCTCAGGCTTCCTAACCAGCTACTACCTGCTGAAGTAAGCCAGTTATTCCGTCGTGAGGTGCTGTGTGTGCTTATACCGTGGAGTATAGTATGTGTGGCAGCTGTTGCTTTGGAAAAGACGAGTAAATATTACCTGATCTACAGTCGTATGGTAGTCCTTGCAGGGATTTCAGTGTCTGTGGCATTCAATTTGGTTTGTCTCGGACTGCTTGGATACATGTACCTACGTAATCGGTGCTCCATGCGGCGACTCAAAATTGTTGATAACAAGAAATTTGCCTCAAAGAAGGAATGTCTTTTTATGTCAGTTAAAGCCATTATATTAAGTGGAACAGGAATTATTACTAGAATTGGGTTCCACCAGGCTCAGGGAATAGCGCAGTTAGTGTACTATATGCATCTAGTTACGATGGTGCAAGGACCAGTGCTCTTCGTCTGTTTCGTTTGCAATGGAACGACGCTCCCCGTACTGAAGAACAGGATACTTCTTTGGTGGAACCCAACCAACATCCCTGCAGGTCTAGAGCTATGTTCAGCAGCCGAGAGGAATCTGGCCAGGAGAAACAATGAACAGTCTCCCTTTTCAGAATCCTCGGTGTAGCCTCCTTCAGTATTTTTCGCAAATAACTGTCTCCACACTACACTGCATTAAACCCAGCAATAAAAATGGACTCTACCTGGTATGACAATATCAAATGTCATTAAATCTGATATCGTACAGCCAGTACTTCTCTTTCCTAACGTCTCCTTCATTTATAACTGTGTGCTTATTTGTGAGTGGTAGCCTCTGTCTACCTATTCTAATGCACTGAGACTACTTACTAAAATTGTTGGGAAATGCTTTGTGCATACAACAGGCTGCGTCAATCACACGGCATGTTATATACAAGTAAAACGCAGCACGTTGTCGGAGGAATTTCCGTTCGTCAGTGTCATCTACCGTGGCGATGGTGCATTTCTGGACACATGTTCGTATGACGTCTTTTCTCCGTTTTCCGTCGAGGATCTGTCTTTGCAGTTTGTCGATTTTATTAATGTATAATGTATGATATTAGTATATATCATATTATGTCTGAAACAAAGAAATTTTCCATATGTGTGTGAAAGATGTACTTTTACATGATTTGTAATTCAAGTACCATGACAAGAGACATTCAGATACTTATAAAATCAAAAGAGAGGGGCCAATGAATGAAGTGGTGTGTGCATGAAAGTGTAAATGGGTTTGTTGAGCTTATTAGTGGTTCGATTACATAGAGTGGCTCAAACAGGTATGGTAATAAAGTAACAGATGACTTGTGTGAAATGTGGCTTGAAGTGAACGCAAAGTGTCGAATGGCAGAGTTATGAGATCAGCATTATTGGGTTTGTGAGACAAGATGGTGATTTGTTAAGCTAGAGGTTTGTAAGGGTACTATGGCAGATGTTAAAAGTTAATGTTACACGTGCCACTCTTGGGCAAGGAAGAACATTACTTAAAGGCGTATTTACAGAAACAGTACTGTGGAAGGATAAACTTGTGCCAGTACTGTGAGTCCTGGAAAACATGTGCCATAGTAGCTTCACTAGAAGCGCACAGTACGCCGAAATTGTTGTGATTCGTAATCAATAGACGATCTCCCATTTGTTCAAATAAAACCTGAGTGAGCAAAGTAAAGGAGTGTCTGTGTGAATTTAGTATCCAGCCCAACTGAAAATCCTGTGATAAATAGTACTACCTGGAGTGATTTTCGTGAATTTCGCACTTAGCAGGCACCCGCAGTGTTAACCGCGATTTCCGTTTGAACGCAGTGGAACCAGAGGGAGGCAGGTGCCGGGTGCAGCCCGCCTGGCCGCAGGGGGGCGCCGGCAGCTCAACACATTCTGTAAAACCGTTTGACGGAGATTTGCAGGCCGTGCGCCTCGATTCTGTCAGCGCAGCGCCAAGCCAACCCTGGCCCGCTCTGCGTGACGTCACGAGAGCGCGCCACGGCCTTCTCTTTAGGTGGTGGCGGCCAGAGCCGACACGGGGCCCACCCAGACAAGCGTCCTGCACCACCGGGACACGCGTAAAGTCAGCCCGACACAGTGGTCGCCAGCCGAGCCTCGACCCGCTGGAAAGTATCGAACCTCATCGCTCGAAAGCCAGTAGTTAACGGCCCTCATGCTACCTACTTACCCCCAGGCAACATCCCGAGTTACGACCGCAGTACTGGGAACATTCACAGCCGAGCCCGGGAAATTACTTTCGACTGGCTGTACGAAATACACAGTTCAAACTCAACAGGAAGACGGTCACTCAAAAAACATTACTCCCAGATTTGGATAACAAACTGAGATTATCGCTATCCAATTACCCCAGCCAAGTCAGTCATTTGAGTCGGAGCACCACTGCCACTAAGCTAACATCACCGAGTTTTCCCTGAGCTACAATTCGCCGTAAACGCCCACACTAATTACAATGCGACATTCGCAGATAACGACAGGAAAGTTCTTAAGCGGTAATGGATGCGCGCAAACGAGAAGGCGTTTGGAAACTCGAGAACGCTGCGCGTCGCGACACAGAACTCCGCTCCAGAGCGCCCGCGACCCGCCACGTCGGCCACACGGGCGCCGACGGCCAGCTTTCGATTCCCCGAGCTCCGAGCCTTTCCACGAAATCCTTCTACACGTGGGCCTTTCAGCCAATCAGGAGCAGCAGCGGACTGCAAGCCCCACCACTGGCCACTACCTGCTGCTGCTTACAGCCGCTGCTGTCACGTTCTGGTCTTCAAAAAGGCGAACCAGCGAGCAGATATGGGTGGTCAGGGAATCAGCTGTTACAACCCTTTCACTCGTGGGGTATCAAGCATTAACTTCTGCAACCGATATACCTACTAAGGGCTTTCCTCTGATATATCTGGAGACAAGCATTCTCGCAGCCGAAACTGCTTGAACTGTTGTTACATGTACGTAGATGTTCGACAGCACACGTGTTACTCAGACGATGTCCGCTGCAAAGTGCATCATGCGTAACTCGCGCCACTGCCGTCAAATGCAGCATTGTCAGAGCGACTCAGACTTGGGATCGGCAGTCTGCACAACCGCCACACTTGAGACAGGGACGACCAACCCGCATCTGCCGAGGCTAAAGGCACAGAACTCGAAGCTGACTGCGAGCGCTCTCAAGCAGAGCGGGGGGGACTATGGATCGTCCTGTTTCCGATATGCAACAACAGTTTTCAGCGCACCAGACTGAAGCAGGGAACTCTGTCTCCACCAGATCTCCAGAAACGCAACGCTACGCGAACTAGCCGAAAACCCGGACAAGAAACCCGAAGTAAACAGGCAAAGCCGCCACAAACACGATACTCCAATTACAAAAACTTTACACTCATCCAAATACATCTCACGAAGAACAAGGTTTACAACTGGTTGGATGCAGATGGAATTAACGCACATCTAACACAACTTATGGCACTTTAGCAAACCCTACAATAAACTATAAACTAAGAAGGTGGCAAAGAAACCGCCAAATCGTTGTAACCTGCACTAAAACAGTTGCCTGGGCCACCAAGTCGTTCACAAAAAAAATCCGAAAAAATTTGCCAACATCACAACACACCCATCAGATATCGAAACCCGAGAGAACAGTTTGAGTTACTTACCGATCTGAAGCAACAGTAACAGAAATCACACCGCACGCCAAACAGTAAGCAAAAGAGAAACCACACAGACTCACGCTCGCCTTTGTGATAACCAATTTTGACCGTGATACAACAAACGAAAAAACTGAAGGGGACCTAAAGGTACCGGGAAACTAAATCAAAATTCCCCGCTATTCCTTCCAGTCATCTATAGTTACAAAGAACCAACTAACAAGCTACTTGTTCACCATATCAGAATGCACTGTGTACCTCACAAGGTTGGACTATTTAAAGACTACCTCCTCAATAACAGCTACGTCCATATTGCAACACTTTCCAATAAGCTGCGATATAAAGAGAAATGTGAAGAACGGAGTCGAGCGCATCGAATTTTTAATGGCAAAACAGACCCGAAACAAGAAGCATCAAAATGCAGGAGCTGCAACACTGATAACGTTAATAGTGATGAGAGTTGCAAAGAAAGACCAAAACAGCCTGTCTCAGCCAACAAATCTGAACACATTAAGCGCATTGATCAAAATAATCACGGTCTTCGTCCAAGAATGACACGAAAACATACTCTGAGTCTTCACTACAGCCCTTCCCAACATGATATTTGAAAGAAGGGAAACAATAACAGCAGTTTCTAAAAAGCTCCTACTACGTTCTTTGGGGAACACGGATCCACGTCTATATCGCCATATTGATAGACAAGGAGGCCAATGCCCAACCTGGCCTGAGACACCAGGAAACAAGAATTAACCTTCACATTCAAGCCTAAGAAAGATATTGCCACTATCTGCATTGTCAACACACTGGGTTTCTGCTCTAAAAACAAACTCCCTAAAGGCATAGCAAGAGAAAAAGAAGTTGGTATTATAGTCGCAGCACGTACCTCATGAGCAGGTAGAGAAATCAATCTAGATAGCTGTATCTGTCACGCAAAACAGACCGTAGTAGAAGCTGAGATAGATGCTTCATAGTCTTTCATATAAAACACACCAATGATGTATCCTGCCGAGGAACCGCCAACTGATCTCGTTAATTATATACCCTCATTGTGCCCAGCTAAAGGAACAGGAGACTCAGTGTTAGATCTGCGATATTTGCTGAAAAATTGAACAAGAAAGATATTAAACTTGTTGTAGCCATTTTGAATCACGCTAGACTCAGAAATGACTCGCCGCCTTTTATCAATCACTATGGCACTTCTATCTTTGGACATATACTACGTACAACATAGCTACCCAGATTCTGAAGCTACACTGAATTTGGCGACTGCATAGCTAACGAATACCTATCATTTATTATGCTGTGAATCACAAAAACTAGGAAAAAACTTAAAACGATCATAAACTCACGAAATCGGATAGTCGAAAAAATCAGATTGATACGTTTTAACACAAAACCTAACCAATCAACTATTCAGACCACTCCTTAAGACTCCTGACGTACATAAGAAACAAAATTAAACAGTAGGGAAATTCTGTAGACCATACGGCACTAACCAAATGGATATGCTACGATTGGCTTCAACGTTTTCAATGACCTAATAAGAAGAGAAACCCACCAAATGATGCGCGAGGTAATCACAAGAATTAGGTCCCACAATAGCAGTAGTTTTTGGAAAAAAGTTCCAACAGGTCATAGCACACCATTTGCGAACAACCATCCTTAATAGCAGATGAGAATGTCATTGATTACTGACGACCTCAAAAAAGTTCCTCAAAGTGCTAGAAAAACATTCACGGTCATCCGTGGTATCCAAAATTCGATGAAACCGACGAGGAAATAATATTCGAAAATCCGAATGCAACCGCTTAACATCCACTACTTTATAAGATTGACGAATATGAAATGGAAAGAAAGCAGATCAGAGACTGGAGGCACTGGAAGATAACAAAATAAATCACTCCTTTCACAAGACACCTGCCTCAAACACATCAGACGTTTCTTCATCGCGGCCATGAAACTGAAAATAGTCTCTCTAAAATAGAAGCAAGCTAAAATCAAGATGATTTCCCAACCCGAAAGACCTAAAAACAACATCAAATCACAGGTTACCGTGCTCTCAGTGACAGGGAAAGCTTTCGAGACAGACTAAAATTGTTCAAGGAATTGAGCAACATAATGGCACAAGAACAAGCCGGGTTCAGCGGCAACCACAGCACAGGCGACCCGGTCCCAGGACTGAGCAGCAGAGCGACGCAGGCTGAACGCAACACGGCAGGCGCGACGCCAGCAAGCTTTCTCGTGCACGGCGAACGCGCCTTCCATTGGTTGTGGCATGCTGGGCTGCTCTTTGAAACGTTACTTTTGAACTTCGCATGCCAAAGTGTGCAGATTACTAAAAATGTTGCTGGAAATAGGTAAGTACAAGCGCTGCTTGGTGATCACCATTCGACAAGTATTACGCCAGCCGCAGAGACGCCACGTGGGACAGTCACGTCTCCAGTGCTACACACCAACAACACGGCTGACATCGCTAAAGGTCGAGGATCGAAACAACAGCCCTGTACACAGACGACACTGCGTACTATTGTCGCGCCCCAACATGCGGCAGAATTAACGAGCAGGTCAGCCCCTTCAAAAACAAGCAGGAATCATCGCTAAGCAAGTCGAGTAGATTAAAATACAGTGGATCAACGAAATCTATCCTTCATCACCAACCCGTGATATTCAACTATCCCTACTTTAAATAAATATATATTCCTCACGTCATCTTCAGAGGTACTCTGACAGTCAGTTACAAACAATGAAGAAATACACCAACTGGAAAATAAGCTGTTATAACAGAGAGATGTTGTTCCGCCCCTCAGTGTGAAGACTGGTTTTAAAAATAGCTCTCCATTCTACTGTATAACTTGCAGGCCTCTTCAAGTACATACTGCAGCCCACATCCATCCCAATCTCCTTACTGTATCCACCACCTGGTCTTACTCTACGATTTTCACCCACACTTCACTTCAAAACTAAATTGGTTACCTGTCGACGTCTCGGAACGTGTCCTACCAACCGCCCCTCCATTTGGTCAGGTTGCGCCTCGCATGTTCCCACGTTTCTTGGGAATCCAAACTTATCTTCCCTGAGGTCGGCGTCTACCAGTTTTTTCATTCTTCTGTAAAGAATTTGTGTTAGTATTTTACAACGACGAATTATTAAACCGATAGTTCAGTAATTTTCACACCTGCCAGCAACTGCTTTCTTTGGAATTGATAACATTACATTCTTCTTAAAGCCTGTGGGTACTTCGCCTGTCTCATACGCCTGGCACAACAGGTGGGAGAGCTCCGCCGTGGCCGGCTCTCCCGAGGCTGCCTGTAATCCTGCCAGAAGACTGTTTACTCCCTGGGCCTCGTTTCGACTTAGATATCTCAGAACACTGTCAAATTTGATCTCGTACAGTTACATCTTCCACCTCATTTACATCCATGACCACTTCCCTATCTGTAATATTACCTTCAGTAAGATATATATCTGACATAACTACATTTGCTGAAAACAAAACCTATGTAATGTCATGACAGCAGAAATTATAAATATGATGTAGCTATGCTATTGACTATACAAAGACATAGACCACTACACCATTCAGACAGCAGTTTCTCCCACATAACATAGCACTTACCTCCGACCTACAAAGTTATCTTACAAATCCCTTCGTATCATACTAGAGTTTAGTTCCTAAGCATTTGTCTTAAAGACTACCAATACAATGTAACAGGAAACAAAATGCCTTAACGATGGACAAATAAACGCAGGTGCTGCTTTTTTAAAGTAAGGTTTTAACCCACTCATAAGGCGAATGCCAGGACTCAGCTGTAAGAATAACATCGTTCTCCAATCCGCCAGGATTACACGCTGCGTCAAAACCAAAGAAGAGCGTCAGATTAAAGATGAACACCGTCACCACATCTTTAAGTGCATTTCCGTTCAAAGAGTAACACGTTTGGTAAGGCACATTGCTGCTTGTACTAAACTTAAACATTTTCATTTTCACCTCTCCCCTGTCAACAGTGACTGTAATTGGGATCAGCAATTGAGAAACAGACATTCTTTAACAAAGTCAATCTGAAGTAGTCGACGAATGATCTTGACATTAATGACATGTTATTAAGACCTGACTTATCAGGTGCTGCAGATAAGTGATCTTATGTATTTCTGAAACATTAAAACTTAATTACGAAACCTTTCAATTTTCTTGTTCGCAAAACCACATTGCTTTACCAATCATTACACGTTTTGGTTGCCAATCAACTATTGTTAGCTTGTAAAAGAAACAATAAACAGGGAATTGCCTTAGATTTAACCAAATTTAAGGAAGTTACGTAGTATTGCGTAATGATATGCCAATCATGGTAAATGCAATGTGGCTATGAATTCTGTAGGCTTGAACGCCATCATCTAATAGCATATCTTGGAACTGTGTAAGTAATTGGAAACTACCTATCGGGTGAATGTGAATAGTAAACTGTTTTCAGATATTAAAGAATTAAGCAAATAGAAATAATGAAAACATCCCATGCTGACTAATAAACCACATTTTCCATAGACTATTGGTTACACCAACGAAGTTACAGAGTGCAACTCTCAACATATAGTAACAATTGAAACACACTCTTTCGTTAAGAATAAATGCGCTAGCCCAGCTTAAAAAGCGAAAGTAATTTACGGAAGAGACACTCTCTCTAGTTACTTATATCGAAAATGAGTATGAGCAGAAATCAGTAAGTGTAGCTGCCTTTTTGGCCCTATCAGCTGTTCTCGACACTGCTTGGTGAGAAGCACTTCTTTAGAAATTCACGATTGTGTAGTAAATTTAAGGACTTACTTAACAACATGCTAAACAATAGAGCATTTCATATCAATTCTCACAATGACAGATGCAGGGTAATTAAAGCAAATGATAGTTTACTTCAAATGTCTGTTCTGAGTCCACTACCACTTTGGTCTGTACATGCACAGCTTACCAAAAGTCTTCAAAAAAATTGATTTATACTGATGACATTTGCTTGGTGGCCCAGAGCCTCAACGTTTATGATGCTGAAACCTCTTTATCCACTGATATGGAAGTTTTAGATGTATACATCAAGAAATAGTGGCTCCACCTAAATCCACAGAAAATAATTGTATCTACATTACGTGTATGCAAGAGACAGTCAGAGTGCACACCAGAAGACAGATTCAGAGACCAAGTCTCATTGTACTGCATTACACCATAATACACAGGAACAGCGCTAGATAGAACTGTTGACTTACAAGTAGCACCTAAAGCCAAAACGAGAAACAACAGTCTTAAAAATTTGGTGGTATCTTATGGGGAGCTAATGCACGTGTTTTGAGATCCATAGCTCTAACCCTATCATAGGTGCTCTGTTGCTGAAGATTACTGTTCGACCAGGATCAATAGTGCTCATACTAAGAAGATAGATGTCCAACTGAATCAGGTATTATGGAATGTATTCAGAGTACAATCGCTCTAACACTTCCTGTTCTCAGCATCATCCCACCCCCAGCTCTAAGAAACCAGCTCTCCTAAAGGTCTGGAAGAACATTCTGAAGAAATCCTCAGCCGGCCAGTCATTGAGATGCTCCACAGGCAGAACATCAACACTTGAAATCAAGGAAACCCTCATCATGCACAGCAGAAAACCTCGTTGTGTTCTCTTTGATTGTCAACCATTTACGGGAAATTCAGTGGAATCCGTCACCAATAGTCAACAAGCATCTAGTCAAGGACCCATTCATGAAGACAGGATTCGATCTCCCCAGACATCAGTAGAGGATCTTGAAATGGATTAGCAGTGGAGAAGGCTGATGTGCTTATCTCAAGCATGGGGTGAGTGCTCTTTTTACAGACAATTCAATGTCGCTTTCTAAATATTCCAGTTTCAATGGCCTCAGTATTATGATAACAGAAACAGGGTCACATGTTGCAACATGCTTGAGGCAGCTGCACGTCCTGCCCGCTGCTGTGACGTCACATGATCAAATCGTCCTAATTCCAGAGATCTCTTTACCCTCACATGTGCTGATTCGATTACTTACATGCTTAATCATCAGGATATGTAATTACCCAGGGGCTGTCTTCTGGATCCTGAGGTGTATGTCATAATTTCATCAAATAATTACATATGATTTATCAGTTATGCTTCTCCCATGGTCTTGGTCTCTGTATCCTGAAGTGAACTGGACTGTGGATACTGAAATAGTACTTACCGACGAGAGTCGCGGCACAGTGTCATTTTCACTATGTCTTCACTGCTTAGAAAGTGTGTTAACTGCCCTGTCGTCGTGCTATATAATTTTTGCATGTTATTGCATTAAGTCTTGGGATTTCGAGGTCATCTATACTGCAGAGAGGTATATAAACCATACAGCTCTATGATATTATCAGTTCATTTCAGAATGCTACTATTTACCAGTACGTACATGTTAGCTTATGGTTCAAAACATGTATATGTGGGATTAGCATGAGATCGTGAGTGTGAAGTTATAGTAGAAACTGAGGATGTCCGTCGTAATGTAAAACACAATTTACAGATACGAGTTAGGGGGAGCATTGTTAGCCGATGAAGCACACTGAGAAGTTGATGACAACAGACTACGATCCTTTTCAACTTCCTCTTCACATGAACATCTGTAGCAATAAGGCAACCATCATCGACCTGTATAAAAGTGTCGTGAAGTTGTATTGGTTACGCAGTGCGCTACGGATTGCAACAGACAAATACGGTGGCAAGTATATGTGAAAGCGTTACTAAACGATGTTGTATGTTATGTAAGTGAATGTTGCATACAAGATGATTTAGAACAATATGTAAACATATGTATGCTTGCAGCACCAAGGGCTGCTACTATAACCCTATAAATATTGAAACTGTAGAGCCTGGTTTACAGACAGACGACGGAGATACGTCGTTGCTCCTGTTGCATTGAACACAATGGAAGCAGAATTTATAGCATAAAAAAAACAATTATTTAAAGAATAATACAGAGATATATGACACAACGAATATTAAGAAATGTGTCAATTGTTTTTTTTTTATTTTGTGCATGTATAAAACGTTAATAAACAAAGTTATTTAAAATGTGTATTTGTCTTTCATTGAAAGAGCACCAGCGCAAAACAAATATTATGCAAGATATTTACAGATATGATAAACACGTCATACTATTCTGCAAACCCTCAATCATACATACAGCAAATATATTCACTCATTGAGTGAATAGGGGCAGTATGGTACAGTGTGAAAAAATTTCGACGATATAAACACACATTTAAAACAGCTTAAGAAGGGTTCAAGTTACTTGCAAATACCCACATACTTAAAACAGAGATATGAGCAACTGAAGACGGTATTGACTTTGTAAGTGGAGGTCCAATAGTACTACCTTCAGGCTTTCTGTTAGGACAATGCTTAGCATTTGATGCTAAAAAGGTTTGCAAATCCTATCTGCCTGTAGATACACACATCAAAATGTATTACATCACATCGGTTCCGAGAGATCCAGAACCTGTACAGAAACCTGGAATAGAATCAAGATAAACATCATTTCCGCCCTTTTTATTGGTCATGAAAACGACACATTGCATATTGTTCCACCATACAGCGAGACCTTCAGAGGTGGTGGTCTAGATTGCTATGCACAACGGTATCTCTAATACGCAGTAGCACGTCCTCTTGCAATGATGCATGCCTGTATTCATCGTGGCATGCTATCCACAAGTTCATCAAGGCGCTGTTGGTCCATATTGTCCCACTCCTCAACAGCGATTCGGCGTAGATCCCTCAGAGTGGTTGGTGTGTCACGTCGCACATTAACAGCCCTTTTCAATCTGTCCCAGCCATGTTCGATAGGGCTTATGTCTGGAGAACATGCTGGCCGTGAGATACAGGAGGATTCCAGTTACATTACGTTATAGTCAGGCAGAGGTTCCGAAATCAGGTTTTGGATTGTAACGCATACCCAGGAGCAGTTATAGACTCAGCTCACAATTTAATAGTGGTGAAGAGTAGACTGAGTTTGAAACATTAGTCAGGAAGAAACGATACGGAAAAAAGTGGAATACGTAAGTACTAAGTAATGGAGAGGCAAGCTTAAATGTCTCCGAAGCTACTGATACTGCAATATAGCGCATTATCCAGTTCAGTAGAATAAGAAGGACACTTCTATAAAGGGCGATCAGAGAGAAACGGTCCAGTGAACTAAGTTCTAAAATGCATACCTTATGAGCTATGAGCACTTTTTCACGTTCGATACTGTGGAACGAGCACTAAATAGTTTACCTCTCACTCTTTTTGACGTGTCAGTCCTTTTGTATTTCGTTCTTTGTACCTTACGAATATGTCTATAGTAGTGGAAAAGGCCAGTCACTCGTGTGCTGATAGCAAAGTTTAATCATCCTCCACTCGACCGTCATTTCAGCATCGTTAGAGTTCTGAGGTGCAGCGATCATGGTTCATTAAGTTACTTCCTCAGTTTGCACACATATCTGCAAATCCATCGCTATCCTCCGGTGGAAATGATGAAAGTAACTGTGACTGTTCACATGTATGAGCTACGCGTGGGCATTATCGAGGCATTTCGAGCCGTGGAACAGAGAATAATTTTAGAAACTGGAAAATATATTTTAGAAAATGCTGCTTGTTCCAGATATAGGCACAGAAGCTCAGGACGACTCGCGAGAAATATGCACAGACAGTCCAGTTACGCTGGATTCCCTGAAAAATTACAGCAATCTTAGATAAATAAGGGCATAAATGAGAACTGCGCAAGGGGAAGTGGCACCTCATCTTGTGCAGTCCTGCGAATGAATGAGGATACAAGCCGGCCAAAGAGCGAGCCCGAGAAACTGCAACAGGAAACTAAAGCGAAAATTTTGCCTCAGTGAGAAAATGACAGATGCAGCGCGAAAGAGAAGTGAGAAACGGTGGTCTGAAACCATGAAAGAGACTACGGCAAAAAAAATTTTTTCAGCTGTTCAACATCGCCATTCTCCCATTTACGACTGTCGCCTAGTCTTACAGCTGTGTCGGCTGTGCAGGGGAGATTAAAGGCTCTCTCCAGCTTGCTGAGACAGTTGAGTCTGGTGGGCGTGGCGGAGGGGCGCGAGCCCGGAAACCGAGGCGTCACTCGACGAACTCTCCTCGGGTTATCAGCCGAGTGGCGGCGTCGTCTCGTCGCAACACTCTCTTATGCTATGGCTAGCAACTCGCGATCGCGTAAAAGCAGTGGAATTTGGGGTTTCTTCGCCGATTTAGGTGATGGGAAAGCAAAGTGCAGCTGTTGTTCTAAGTGTGTTTCATATAAAGGAGGAAATACGTTTAATCTAGCGCGTCATGTTCGAGTGCTGCATCCGACAGTGTCATTGTCAGTCAGGCGCTTAGCGCCCCCTGCTCCTGAATCTTCCGATATTTCTTGCACAAATAACGCGGACAATCCGGAACCAACACCAGCAATTGTCAGAAGCGAACAGCAGTCGGTGCCAGAAAATAACAGTATCACTTCATTATCAGACAGCAGGCATCAATAACACAGGACATTACCTACGTATTTTTCGAAACCTCTTTCGAACAGAAGAAATCAAGAGATAGATTTCACACTTCTGGAGATTGTTGTAAAGGATTATTTACCCTTCAACATAGTGGAAAGCAAACATTTCCAAAGTTTTGTAGGCAAACTAAATGGAGCTTACAGAATGCCAGCTCGGAAGACCATTTCCAGTACACTACTACAACAACAGCACACCATTGTAAGAGTCAAAATAAATTCTGCGGTAGCGGTTGTGCTGACAATGGATGGGTGGACCTCAACCACAAATGAGAGTTATTTGTTGGTGACAGCACACTACGTTAAAGACCTGGAGCTGGCATCTACCCTCCTACAGTCCTTTAAATACGACGAAAGGCACACGTCAGGAAAACTCTCCGAAGAACTGCGACATGTCACAAGGGAATGGGGCATTCCAGAAAAAGTCGTGTGTGTTCTTAGCGACAATGCTGCTAATATTGTGGCAGCTATAAGACTCACAGCCTGGAAACACATCCCCTGCTTTGCGCACACACTCAATTTAATTGCTCAGAATGGGCTTCCACACATTCAACCCATTCTGAATAAAGTAAAAAAAAATTGTTCAATTTTTTAAAAGAATTTCATAGGCCTGCACGAAACTGAAAATGATGCAGGAATTTTAAACATAAAACGTGTTATGCTATAGTTGCCCTCTTTTATGCTACCTTTTTGTATTTTATATCTGAAGAAGTCTCGTCAATGATCTGAAACTAGTAATCAGTACAGGAGTTTTAGCGATCTTGAAATGCGACTTTTATCCACACATTATAACATAACAGATCGCCCATCATCCCTTTTGAAAATGGGAAATAATAACGAAAAAAAACTTTAACTTTTGTGCCCAAGGGCATATTTTGCACTGGGTTGACGCCACCTGCGACCGCAATTCTAATTCGGTCTAAATTTCTTTTGGCAACCCACAACGCAAGTTTGATGGCGAATTGTTGAATGTCTAGTTGCTTAGTTTCATTTTCATGGTTGATTTATAGACTAACCATTATTATTAGCAGTTTGTCACAGTTGAGCAAACGTGTTTCTTTTGAGGAAGATTTTCTACAATGAGTCATAGAGACCTGAACGAGGCGGAAATTTTCGCTTAACATCTAATAGACGAACAAGTATCAGAGTTAAGGGATTTCGAGTCGAATTATATAGACATTGAAGAGAATAAAAATAAAGAAGATACGGGGAGGGGTGGGGGCAATGAAGAAACAATGCACACGACAACACTCCCAATATGCTACGAGTTCTGGTAGAGTGTATCCAGAAGCAGCTCCAAGAATACGTAAAAGTGGTTCTGCGAACTTGGCCCATAAACCTCAGAGAAGAAGTCCAGCTGGGAAAGAAGTATCTGAATCAATCAAAAAAATTTTCGCTCCTGAAATGGTTAGGAAAGTAACTGACGATACAATTGTGTCATGTGAATGCAAAAAATGGATCTCTTGTTAGCGATTCTGAACTACACGCTGTACAGTAACACATACTACAATATACTGCCCTATTTAACGTACTCTGTTATATTAGTTTGCTTTTAGCATCTAAGGTGTACGTACTCACTTTGCATTTGACGATGTATTCGTTGTGACGCCTGATTTGAAACCAACAATCTGCAGAAATCGAATGTTTGAAAATAAGAGTTACCTCCCCAAATAAGCGACAAAAAAAACTAACATTGGATCTTACATCCGATACAATTGCCCGAAAATGGAATAAAAATACGTAGTTTTTATGGGTAAGTCGCAAGAAGAGACGTCGTAAGGGACTTAATAAATACAGCGTTCATATAGGGTTTAGATGGGACCATTAGATTCCTGTGTTATAGCCTAAATGCAGCATTGATGTAAGGTTTAGATAGAACCATTAGATTTCGATGTTGTAGCCAATAAGTCGTTAGAAGTGATGTCGCTACGAACGGTCTCGACTGAATGTATCCACAGGACGTGTGGCCTGTAATTGAAAAAGTGGCGTGCCAACGCGTCTCCTCGAGGCTTTCAGGCTTGCAGCGAAATGGCCACGACGAGAAAAACTGAGGAATTGCAGCCAATATAAGAGGCCCTGCCGACGATCGCCCCAACCACGCGACATTCGCGAGCGGAACAGGAGTAGGCGGGTGACAGTGTGAGGAGAATAGGTTCTGGGTTCGAACCCCAGTCCAACACAAAGCTTCACGTCACGGCATTTCAAATAAGTTACATGTGAAGAAGCAATATTTAACATCTTTCGTAGTTCCTTAACAAGGACAACAGATGCTGGGTAGGAATCCGCGTCCGTTAAAAATGTTTACGTTATGTAATTTATAGTTGATATTTGCTAACTGATACTGTCTAAAATCGAGGTATATCACTCTCTGTACACCTAGTCAGGAATGACTGTTAGTTTCCGTCTGTCACGAAATCTTTGCTTAGTCTACATGACCTGGGTTTGAATCAATATGCAGAACGAGACGGTTCGTCGTGTCATTTGAAGTCCATAGATATTCTCAACTAGCTGCTCGTGAATAACTTAAATTTTTAATGCCATTTTGCGTTAAATAATAAGTACGGTATGTTACTTTCATGAAAAAATCATGAATATGACGAACTTACTACGTGCATTACCTATCTGACGTAACAATGAGAGTGGTAACATTTGAGGTATGTCATTTATTGTAATAAATGTGAGCTTACAAGCGTTAAGGACAGTTTATATGTGATAGGGGGTTCCCTGATATTTGTAGTGTCGTGGTATTACTTTACATCTTGAGTTACTGTGATACGGAGCAGTGTTTCCTAGTGGTGACTTGTTGGAACCATTTTCAACGGTCAAACGACTGTACTGAGAGGCTATTAGAGGACCTGCTAAACAGCTGCGTTATGCGGGTTGCATGCGATTCAGGCAAAATGCAATTCGATTCGTTCGGATACTTTTGAGCATGACTGTACGTACATAAGTTGTGTACCAGAAAGGAGTATTGAGGGTCCGATACAAGTAGGCTATTCTCACCATTTACGTACGTAATCGTTCATTGTTTACGGAAAGATTCTGGACAGTAGCGTACACAGTGTAAGTACTGGCATCAGAGGCGGTACCTTCAGTGTCGGCGCTGTGTGGTCAGGAAGGGGCAAAGTGCCAGCACGTTCTGTGAAAGAAATATTAGGCGCTGCTGTGACTAATAGTAATGGCGCAGAAGTATTTTGTTTGTAAACATTGTAGGGGGTGTTCTTGGAGGCAGATTATCTGTGAAAATATTCCTACGTTATTCAAAGAATTCGTAAATACAATATTGTCAACCGATCTGACTTAAAATTGAACTAACTTTTGGCATAACATAAAACCAGCAAGCGGATCGAAACCATGAGTTGAGTCGCTCAGTGACCATACTGTTACAGAAACGGAAGACGACAGACAGAAGGCGAAATACAGAGCTGCCATGAATCATTCACTCGTTTCCAGAATTATAAATTTTCCTAAATATTACATGTAGAAATATGATTGGTATATGAATATAACAGCAAACTCGGCGAGTTTAAACTGTGCTGACCACCTCACATTAACAATGCAGCGCCTTGCCAAAATGCCGACAAAGCGAGATAACACTTTTCTCGTGTTGTAATATGCGGGATATTTGACCAAATATGGCAGCTGCAACCGTGTAGGGGGGTGAACGAGATTTCTGTACGCGGTCCAAAGAAGTCAACAGCAGGCGCAAGCCGCGAACTCTAAATACCGCAGCAAAGTGTGTGGAACACCGTGCGTCGGCGGTCACACATCGAACCGCGACGTCTGCATTTCTCACAACTATTAAAAGCAGAAGGTTGCAGCCGGCGCCTTCAGATTTGCGCCACAATGCACGGACCGGTTGAGGATGGACATTTCGTCCCCATTCTCATATTCAGTAACGAAGCAACCTTGCATTTATCCGAAAATGTTTATGTCCGCAATGTGAGAGTGTGGCGTACCGAGGATCGTCGTAGTTCCTTCACAGAATAAAAACGGCCCATTCAGCTTTTGTCTGTGACACTGGACAGAAAACATTAACCATATGCGAATCTGGTTCGTGCGCCGCAATTTCATGAGGATTTTCAGTAGCCCACACTCACATTGCGGAGATTAAGCTTTTCAGGTAAATTCTAGGTTGTTCCGTCGCTGAAGATCAGCATGGAGGTTCATCCTCCAGTGATCCCTCCGTTGTGGCGGGAATCTGAAGGCGCCGGCCGCAACCTTCCGGGCTGCAGACGGTACGGTTCGAAGTGTAACAGCCGACGCACGGTCTTCCACACACCTTGCTGCGGTATTCAGAGTTCGCGGCTTGTCGCTGCTATTGACTTCTTTGTACAAAAATCTCGCTCACCCTCCTCCACGGCCGCAGCTGCAACATTTGGTCAAATATCCCGCACATTCCAACACACGAAAACTCTTCTCTCGCTTTGTCGGCATTTTCGCAAGGCGCTGCATTGTTAATATGAGGAGGTCGGCACAGTCTAAACTCGCTGAGGCGGATAATATTTCGGAATATGTAGAGTTCTGGAAACCAGTGAATAATTTATTGGTAGCCCTGTATTTCGCCTCCTGTGTCGTCTTCCATTGCTGTGACGGTATGGTCACTGAGCGACTCAACTCATGATTTCGATCCCATTGTTGTTTTCATGTGACGCTAAAAGTTCTCTTAATTAATAGTCGGAAAGGTTGACAATGTTGTATTTACAAATTCTTTTAATAATATAGATAATATTTGCACACAAAACCTGCCTCCAAGGATTCTCCTGATAATGTTAGGAATCAAAGTACTTCTGTGCATTTCCAATTAATCACCGCAGCGCCTAATATTTCATTCACAGAATGTACTAGCACTTCTGTACGAACTAAACACACAGTGCCAAAACTATGTAGTGACTTCAATGCTACTACCTACACTGCGTACATCACCATCTGCCATCTTGCCGTAAGCCATCAACGGTGACGTACGTAAATGGTGAGTATATGCCTGCTTGTATCCGACTTTCATTACTCCTTTCCAGTACACTATTCATTAAGTACGAACATGCAACCCAACGCAGTTTCGCACCTGACTGACGTACTCATAGACCAAGACACAGGTATCGTTAATAGCTAACGTGTGTTTAATTCTGTAATTAAATCTAGAACTTCTTTCCGTGCAGCCTCAAGAATGAAAAATTAAGGGACTTATGGGCTAAGGTCATCAGTCCCTAAGCTTACACACTACTTAACCTAAATTATCCTAAGGACAAACACACACACCCATGCCTGAGGGAGCACTCGAACCTCCGCCGGGACCAGCCGCACAGTCCATGACTGCAGCGCCCAAGACCGCTCGGCTAATCCCGCGCGGCTCTGCATGTGAAAACTTAGTCGATAACTTCACATCTCCAGAGAAAAACCGATCGTGAAGGTTTGATATTTTGCACAGAAACGAATATTCTTTTAAATGGCGGTTGACGCAAGTTGCATGGGGGCTTAATTAAATATGATTGAAAATACTTTTAGTTTTTTGTTTTTAGTAGCTGTATGTCCGATTACGCTGTGTCTCGTAAACGGTTGGCCCTGACTAGAATTATTACGCAATCTGACTGCAACAAACAATGAAAGAAAATTTTCGTAAACACAGTTAATTAATTAAGTCCCCAGCAACTATAAAACCTACAAAACCAATAAGCACAAGAGTAACTGTTCTGTATGTGGGAGTGTGACTCAACGCACATCTGGCACGGTTCTTCTTCAACAAGACAAGAATTTTAAATACCAATTATACTGACGTGATAAAAGAAAATTAGAAAAACTATAATTACGCAAGAAAACCAGAATTACACTCTAATACAAGAACACACGCCAGATGCTTTGTTGACTGAACCTGTAATGACGCATTATTTTAAACATGGAATTAATGAAAAAACACGCAATATTTTACCTTCATATATATTGACGAAAAGCACTCTGATCGTTACAGTATTTCCATTAGAATAACATCTGCTATCTCTCCCATCAAATAACTGCATAAAACATGGAACAACACTCTCCACTATCACATCTCACTCCGACTTCACGACAAGCAGTGCCCACTAGCACATCTCCCCACGCACTGTCTTCTACGAGCTCTCCCCACGCACTGACTACTACGAGCTCTTAACAAGCACTGACTTCTACGAGTTCTCAACAAGCACTGACTACTACGAGTTCTCAACAAGCACTGACTGCCACGAGTTCTTAACAGGCACTGACTGCCAAGAGTTCTCTCCTAGCACTGACTGCCACGAGTTCTTAACAGGCACTGTGGAGGCGGCTTAATAGTACTCTTTGGCGCAATCTCTGGCGCCGTGGCTCAGTGTAGCCACCTTTCATATGCCCCTCCTCCACAGGCCAGAATTTGATGGTATTTTTGCCAGCATTGGTGGTGAAGATACCAACAAATTCGTCCAGAAAAGTACAGACAAAAATAAAAGATAATATTAATACCTAAATATCACATAACTAGTTAAAATTTTGGCTTTGCACTGACCTTTCAATAATCTAATATATAAAATACAGTAGGCAATACAAATTCTTTTCATACATGTGGCTTTCATAATAGTTTACACAATACACAAAAAAATCAGTTTATACAAATGTTCACATAAAATGCTTTCAATGATTAGTTTATACAAAAAAAAGACACCAACAGGTGACATCATTTCAGTAGAAGCAGTTCCATCTGTGGCACCCAGTAAAGTTGACGAGGTACACACAGCAACAAGTCACATTAGTTCAGTAGAAGCAGTCCATCAGTTGCACCCTGCAATGTTGAGCAGGTGCAGACACCAACAAGTGACATCATTTCAGCAGAAGCAGTCCATCAGTTGCACCCAGCAATGTTGAGAGCAGGTGCAGACACCGACAAGTGACATCATTTCAGTAGAGGCAGTCCATCAGTTGCACCCAGCAATGTTGAGCAGGTGCAAACACCAACAAGTGACATCATTTCAGCAGAAACAGTCCATCAGTTGCACCCAGCAATGTTGAGAGCAGGTGCAGACACCAACAAGTGACTTCATTTCAGCAGAAACAGTCCATCAGTTGCACCCAGCAGTGTTGAGAGCAGGTGCAGACACCAACAAGTGACTTCATTTCAGCAGAAACAGTCCATCAGTTGCACCCAGCTATGTTGAGAGCAGGTGCAGACACCAACAAGTGACATCATTTCAGCAGAAGCAGTCCATCAGTTGCACCCAGCAATGTTGAGCAGGTGCAGACACCGACAAGTGACATCATTTCAGCAGAAGCAGTCCATCAGTTGCACCCAGCAATGTTGAGAGCAGGTGCAGACACCGACAAGTGACATCATTTCAGTAGAGGCAGTCCATCAGTTGCACCCAGCAATGTTGAGCAGGTGCAAACACCAACAAGTGACATCATTTCAGCAGAAACAGTCCATCAGTTGCACCCAGCAATGTTGAGAGCAGGTGCAGACACCAACAAGTGACTTCATTTCAGCAGAAACAGTCCATCAGTTGCACCCAGCAGTGTTGAGAGCAGGTGCAGACACCAACAAGTGACTTCATTTCAGCAGAAACAGTCCATCAGTTGCACCCAGCTATGTTGAGAGCAGGTGCAGACACCAACAAGTGACATCATTTCAGCAGAAACAGTCCATCAGTTGCACCCAGCAATGTTGAGCAGGTGCAGACACCAACAAGTGACATCATTTCAGCAGAAGCAGTCCATCAGTTGCACCCAGCAATGTTGAGAGCAGGTGCAGACACCGACAAGTGACATCATTTCAGTAGAGGCAGTCCATCAGTTGCACCCAGCAATGTTGAGCAGGTGCAAACACCAACAAGTGACATCATTTCAGCAGAAACAGTCCATCAGTTGCACCCAGCAATGTTGAGAGCAGGTGCAGACACCAACAAGTGACTTCATTTCAGCAGAAACAGTCCATCAGTTGCACCCAGCAGTGTTGAGAGCAGGTGCAGACACCAACAAGTGACTTCATTTCAGCAGAAACAGTCCATCAGTTGCACCCAGCTATGTTGAGAGCAGGTGCAGACACCAACAAGTGACATCATTTCAGCAGAAACAGTCCATCAGTTGCACCCAGCAATGTTGAGCAGGTGCAGACACCAACAAGTGACATCATTTCAGCAGAACCAGTCCATCAGTTGCACCCAGCAATGTTGAGAGCAGGTGCAGACACCGACAAGTGACATCATTTCAGTAGAGGCAGTCCATCAGTTGCACCCAGCAATGTTGAGCAGGTGCAAACACCAACAAGTGACATCATTTCAGCAGAAACAGTCCATCAGTTGCACCCAGCAATGTTGAGAGCAGGTGCAGACACCAACAAGTGACTTCATTTCAGCAGAAACAGTCCATCAGTTGCACCCAGCAGTGTTGAGAGCAGGTGCAGACACCAACAAGTGACTTCATTTCAGCAGAAACAGTCCATCAGTTGCACCCAGCTATGTTGAGAGCAGGTGCAGACACCAACAAGTGACATCATTTCAGCAGAAACAGTCCATCAGTTGCACCCAGCAATGTTGAGCAGGTGCAGACACCAACAAGTGACATCATTTCAGTAGAAGCAGTCCATCAGTTGCACCCAGCAATGTTGAGCAGGTGCAGACACCAACAAGTGACATCATTTCAGTAGAAGCAGTCCATCAGTTGCACCCAGCAATGTTGAGCAGGTGCAGACACCAACAAGTAACATCATTTCAGTAGAAGCAGTCCATCAGTTGCACCCAGCAATGTTGAGCAGGTGCAGACAGCAACAAGTGACTTCATTTCAGTAGAGGCAGTCCATCAGTTGCACCCAGCAATGTTGAGCAGGTGCAAACACCAACAAGTGACATCATTTCAGCAGAAACAGTCCATCAGTTGCACCCAGCAATGTTGAGAGCAGGTGCAGACACCAACAAGTGACTTCATTTCAGCAGAAACAGTCCATCAGTTGCACCCAGCAATGTTGAGAGCAGGTGCAGACACCAACAAGTGACATCATTTCAGCAGAAACAGTCCATCAGTTGCACCCATCAATGTTGAGCAGGTGCAGACAGCAGTCCATGATATTCATTATCACCGATCACTCAGTTCAAGCATGAACAATAGTTTGAATGCACATACTAATCACACTGTTCATCAGCAAAAATTAAACATGTCCTAGTGACACCAAAGAAAAAGTACAAGTAACAGTCCATAATATTCACTATCACTGATAACACAGTTCAACAGCTGAAATTAATCATTCCTAAGTGTCACACATTACGTTGAAAAAAGTGCAGGTAACAGTCCATAATATTCACCTTCACTAATCTGACAGTTCAGGCATGAACAATAGTTTGAATGCACATACAAATGCTTTTACAATGCTCTTACACTAAACATACAAATTCTAATAAACACAAATATGGCATCAGATAATTGTCATATTAACTGTCACAAATACTCAAATATCAGTAAACCTATAATATTTATGGGTGTCAGTACAAGCCACTACAAACAAATAAAATAATATTTACGAGATAGGTCGGTAGGATTAGGAAAGGAAAACACACTCACTCATCTTTCATTCACATTAAGTACTACTGTGTAATTGAATAGTGTTAACTGTGTAAATGCAATTCTGTCAAAATTTGATGTTCATCATGTGTATCAAGTAGTAGTGGCAGCAATGTATAACAGTCAATAATAGTTAAGTCAACGTCATAGTCATCATGTCAAGACCAATGTTTGCCAAGCCAGATCAAATGTACTGTTGTTGAACAACTGTCAGTGAGCCAAGATATGCAAATACTTCCTCTCTTCAAAAAAAAGTATATACTGCTTAGTGATTTAACAAAGTGTGTGTATAGACTATCTTCCTTCTACTTTAGTGTTCTAGTCTGCTATCTTCATCCTCCTTGTTCCATAAGACCAACAAAAAAAAATATGCTCCTCACTTACTTTACCTCTTATACACCAAAACTCCAATAATCATCAGCATCACATAATCTCAATACTTCACTAATACTTCTTACGTCGATACATATAACTCTTATCATCAATATCATTTACCTTACCTCTTGTCCACAAAAACTCCAATAATCATCAACTTCATATAATCTCTATACCTCAATAATACCTCTTTAATACGTCGATAAATATGAACCTTATTGCCAATATCACCTCACTTCCAACACAACTCTTACCTCTAGTCAGTCTCCTCGAACAAGTACAGATAAAATCCTAATGCAAACCTCATCATCCCATACAATCCGAAGACACATTGTCAACACACAACCTCTGTGTAATCCATCTGAGCCCAATCTTCTACTCATTATGAATTATAAACAAAGAAATGCATACATGACCTCTAACAGACTTAGTTCGAATAACTCTCAGTAATTAAGTACGATTACGGAGTGTGAATAATCATAATATTTCACAGTGTGTACACCACTTCAAGAATTATGGCAGAAGCAAACATGTGGAGTATTTTTGTGTCAAGTGTCACTTGCTATTTCAATTGCTCACGAAAAATGCAGTGTAATAACTGTTAATGGTCTAAACCTAGTATTGGTATGTCATGTCGTTAGCTTCCTTCCTATTAGCATAAATTTATGCAGCTTCCATAAAACCTCCAGCTCATGTGACCTCAACGAAGTTCTTTGTACCAATGTCGTTCGTCGAATTATAGCAGTTCATTTTCTTATCTTAAAAATATAAGGCACTGAGCGTAAGCGAAACAAGCAATAGCGAGTAAATATACCAGTAGAGAACAGAATGTCAACAAGTGTATGCAGCACAATTCTTACAACGAGGCTCTGCCAAGCGAACAATCTATAATTAATACAATAGTGTGACCTAAACTCTATGTTTATACACAGTGTATCAGCATTTCTATACACCAAATTAAAGAGTAGTTATGACAACAAACAGAAATGTATAAATATGCAATCCATACGCACAGCAGCAAACAGGTCATTAGCATCATATCAGCATAAGCAAATAAATGTTCATATGTAATCTTAATAAGTAAACATGAAGGCGCAAGCAGATAAATTACAAAGTATAACTTACATACATATCAGAACAACTAATCAGGTGACAATTATAATTTAAATAAATAAGCACAGCAGGCACATAATTAAAAAAAAATATGACATCGGTGAAAAAAAGCAGTGCAGCCAAGCGATGCATAATATACACAAGTTACAACCCAGTTCATTAATAATCATTGTCAAAATCAGTTAACGTACGCAATCACGTCGCTTCACAAGTAAATTCATAGAACATGAAATTAGCACAAAGTATGAATCACGTAATCGCGAGCAGCAAATTACGTCTAAAGTACGTACCTAAGTGGAAATATGTTACCTGAAAAATGAACTCAATTAATAGTTACCCTTTTTAGTTTATTAGTTTCTTCATCGAAATTACATTCTTCCTGAAAATTTCTCGATAGCAAGTCCTCTTAACGTCGGAGACACACAGAGTTTACCTGAAGTTCTTAAATATTTTATAGAACCGTATCCTGAAAAATACTGAATGTTAATAACATAATTCATCAAGTCACTATAGCTTTATACTGAATTTAGTCGGAAAAATTAAACTGTGTATTTGTTTACGGCTGTCAGTGCATTCGCACTGAGCGCTCGATCAGCTGTAGGCGCGTGACGTAGGAAGCAATTGTTCGCGGTCCACGACTGCCTTGTGCGGCGCGCAGACTTGACTGTTGCTTTGAGTATGTGCCGCCGCCAAAACACAGCGCGGTATCCTTGTACTCTCCGCATGTTTACATCTAGCTGTTAGTTCTCTAAAGTATGTCATTCCATAAAAATTTTTCAAAAGTATATCGTTCCACAAAAATTTTGAAAACTACGAAACTCACGTTTTGTGGTAGGAACAGCATAATTACGAACAGCGTTTAATTTTTCTGGATCAGGAAGAATACCTTCTATAGAAATAATGTGACCGAGAAATTTCACCTATGAACGACCAAATTCAGATTTTTCCAAGTTCACAGTAATGCCAACTCGTGCAAAAATACGTAATAATGAATCCAAAATTTTGTTGTGTTCACTCCAAGAACATTTAGCAATAAGAATATCGGCAACATATGAAGTAATATTGGTACGAAGATAAACAGGTAAAATTTCATTTAAGCTACCAATGAATGCTGCTGAAGGTACAGTAACTCCACATGGTAATTTCCGAAACCACTTTTGGGTAAATTAGTTAAATCCGGTTATTATTTACTTACTCTCTAGATAGATTGATAGTCGAAGAGTTGGTTTGACAGATGCAAAGAATAGTAAAAGAGTAGGCAGCGGTACAGAAAACTAAAAGGGAAATAGCACCACTACAGCTCGGGGCCCTATGCTCGCTACGGCACATATTCACTTAGAGTAGTGAATCCCCTGAGGACTTTAATAGCCGCACATAATTTCCAGTTTGTGTCTTAGTGGCACATCTGGCGGAAGTGCGTACGTAAATTGATCTAGCCATGAACATGGATGTATGTCATTCTTAGAATTGCGGAAGATCTTAAATTTCCGAACAGTCAAAATGTGTTTATAGTCAAAGTTTTCGCCTCGTGGCGACAAAGACCTACCGCGTCTGTGCCAGTCCCAATGTTGACTATTGTCAAGTTCGCGCGCCTGGCGCTCTCTTGTTGCATCCCGTAAATGAAACAAATTATTTTCTTCAAACCCCTCTGCTACCTGTGATTCTAAATTTCTTCTGCTATCTTTTCCTACAATTTCGCCTTCGATCTGTTTGACTTGCTTTCGTAATGCCTCAACTTCCCTTTTAACGCGTTCATTAAATTTTCCCTGATTTTCACCATGTTTATTTATGCTCTGGTACTCTTCGGTTTCTGCGAATGGTAATGGAGCTGTATCATCCGAATCTCTGTCCCCATGTAAACTAAGATTTGTCAATTTATCTGAAATCTCCTCAACTCTTTCCGACAAGTCACCTATTTGTTCTTTCTGTTTATTTACGTCTTCCGTAAGTGTCGTGACTCGGGTTTCAGTATTGACACATTTAGTAGTTAACTGTTCATATTGTTGTGTTAGGTTATTTAATCTGTCATTTGGCACGGATTCTTCGATTCTCTCAAATATTTCTTCCTTATCTTTTGCACGTTGTAAATTTAACTCTGAAAATTTCTGTACTATCACGCGATCTCTTTCTTCCTGTTCTCTATCCTGTTCCCTTTGTCTGATTTCTACTGCAATTAATCTATTATTGTGAGCATTCAAAATTGGTTGTACTTCTTCTCTGATTTCTTTCTTTAATTCATCTTTCATATTTTTGAAACATGTCCCTATTCGTGAATCTATCCGTGTTTCCAAAGTTCCCATCTCTGTTTTAAATTCTGATCCTAACCGAGTTTCCATTGTTCCCATCCGTGTTTCCATTGTTCCCATCCGTGTTTCTAAACGTGTTGCCACTGTTTTTAATTCAGATCCCAAATTTAATATTGCACCCATCAACTGCTCCATATTTAATGGTTCAAAATTCTTTTCGCCCCGAACATTTCCCGCAAAACTAACTTCCTTCTGCATAGTCATAAAGCTATCTGTGTTCGATACTATTTCAGAATCTTCTATCGTTAATCTCGTATTCTGTAAATTATCTGATTGCGAAAAATTTTGAAATGGTTCCGGACTATTTTCCCGACTTATTACATTGTTTTCCACTTCATTATCCATCATACTGTTTTCCTCTGTTGGCGAGTTCGCCATGTTAACAATTTCGTCATTCTCACTATCCATCATTTTTGCCTTTTTCATCGATCGCGTAATCATTTGCGAAACATAAAAAAAATTCGTCACTGTTCGAAAATCACACACAATGACTCCTTATCTCCAACAATACCATTTACATGCAATGTCTCCCTCAAACACGATCAATCGAACAATTGAAATAATTGCACTAAATTGTCAAACGCGTAAACAAGACAACAAATCAAATTCTGAGAAAAAAATACCATTAGAAGAATGACAATTACCGAATCTACACATTCAATACAGACTACAATTACTGAACTACAAATTACTACAACAATACTACAGTCTACTATTTTCACAATCAGAAGATTCCAAGGGACGATCCGAAGCAGCTGTCGCCACGTGCATGGGGGCTTAATTAAATATTATTGAAAATACTTTTAGTTTTTTGTTTTTAGTAGCTGTATGTCCGATTACGCTGTGTCTCGTAAACGGTTGGCCCTGACTAGAATTATTACGCAATCTGACTGCAACAAACAATGAAAGAAAATTTTCGTAAACACAGTTAATTAATTAAGTCCCCAGCAACTATAAAACCTACAAAACCAATAAGCACAAGAGTAACTGTTCTGTATGTGGGAGTGTGACTCAACGCACATCTGGCACGGTTCTTCTTCAACAAGACAAGAATTTTAAATACCAATTATATTGACGTGATAAAAGAAAATTAGAAAAACTATAATTACGCAAGAAAACCAGAATTACACTCTAATACAAGAACACACGCCAGATGCTTTGTTGACTGAACCTGTAATGACGCATTATTTTAAACATGGAATTAATGAAAAAACACGCAATATTTTACCTTCATATATATTGACGAAAAGCACTCTGATCGTTACAGTATTTCCATTAGAATAACATCTGCTATCTCTCCCATCAAATAACTGCATAAAACATGGAACAACACTCTCCACTATCACATCTCACTCCGACTTCACGACAAGCAGTGCCCACTAGCACATCTCCCCACGCACTGTCTTCTACGAGCTCTCCCCACGCACTGACTACTACGAGTTCTCAATAAGCACTGACTGCCACGAGTTCTTAACAGGCACTGTGGAGGCGGCTTAACAGTACTCTTTGGCGCAATCTCTGGCGCAGTGGCTCAGTGTAGCCACCTTTCAAAGTACTGATCAGCTTTTGAAAGCCACCTAACAACTTGTTTTTGAAAATCGGCAACCGGCAATGGTTTTGTGTAAATAAACTTTCCATATCATATTCGTAGTTGACTGCTCTAATTAAGTTGTAATCTTTATAATTTTACTACAGCCTAGTTTCTCATGCTGTTTGTTTTCGAGAATGCAGCGATAGATAACAGGCACTACATAGTGTGTCTCAAATCAACATGAATATTATTCAAAAGGCCATTAGCAATTGGTACGCGTTGCCACTGCATTGGAAAGCACGTTTCCTCATAACATTAGCAGTAAAAAGTTCAACTCGATTATCCATTATACCATTCAGAAGACACACTAGATGATACCGATAACTCGAGTCATAAGTATGCACGATAATATTCTTCAGATCCATTTGTTCCTTTTTAGGCCACTCGGCCAATGGGTTAACAAAAATTTGAAAGCGCACGAAAGACTAGAACTTAATAGTGCGGCGCAGCAAAACAGAGCAAACGAAACAAAACCGTGGACGGGACAGCACGGCCTGTATTCGCCTGGGACGTGTCGACTGCCCGCGCCCACGTGTCAACAGGCGTACGAGGCTGGCTGCACCGATGCCTCTTTGAGCGAAGGCTGCGTCCGTCTTGTGCACACGCAAATTTACACAGGTGTAAACGTACGTTTGTTTACACTAGCTACGAACTGTGCCCAATGCTGAAAAATACTGAACCTGCCCTTCCAACTGTATTAGGATCCATGACGACATCAAAACGGATATAAGACACTCGTCGAAATGTAACGTGCATAAAATATCTGACACAGCAAGAATTATCGTTACTGTAACACTCCATTTCTTTGGCTCCGCTAACTGATGACGGTACTGTAACCTGTCAACCCAGCCTAGACCTCGGGCTATGCAACACATCACTTTTCCACCTATATCAGAAAAAATGCGTAATATAGCAGCCATGAAAACATCACCGCGTTCTGTTGTATCCGTAAGTATATATGACGTCACAGAATACATCATTACGCCACGGGGCAATGTCGACGCCCCCTATCGGTAGCTGCGACCTGCTCCAGTTTAGACAGTCGCCTGTACTGGGAAGACGGGTATTTGCAGAACCTAAGGAGTGTTGATGCTTCAAAAAGGTGAAACAAGACGGAAGTCAGACAACTGCAAACTTTTTTTAACTGGCTAACTACTAAATGGTTTATGACCAAATGGGCCACAAATGCGACAGCGAAATTTTCGCGAATCGCTTTTTCCTTCAGCAGAGGCATGGAAGTACCGGGTGGTCGTAAGTAAAATGCAGCCACTCACCGAAGTTCACTGTGGTCTGTAATTACCGTATGGCAACGAAACTTGGCAGGTATGCTAAGGCGTTAATTCGAAACCAGTTTGCGCCGGAGGAAATCAGTTCCGATTTTAGTTACCAGGTGCGATTCTGTCGTTGTGCAACGTCTCGCCGAAGTCTTCGGTTCTCATACTGAACAAGTAGTGCAGCTGGCGGTTAATTAGCCGGCCGCAGTGGCCGTGCGGTTCTAGGCGCTACAGTCTGGAACCGAGCGACCACTACGGTCACAGGTTCGAATCCTGCCTCGGGCATGGATGTGTGTGATGTCCTTAGGTTAGTTAGGTTTAATTCTAAGTTCTAGGCGACTGATGACCTCAGAAGTTAAGTCGCATAGTGCTCAGAGCCATTTGAACCATTTGAACCTGGCGGTTAATAGCAAGACCTACCTTCTGCCTTTGTCACTTGTTTGACCCTTCCTGCCCACGTTCCGTTGCCAATCCATTACATATGGAAACATTCCTATACGTCTTTCTTCCGTTGATAGAGCCATTTGGTGGCCAAAATCGAAAATAATTCCTTTCCAGGTTCCGCAAGGGGGCTTTAGTATACCAAGTTTCGCTACCATACAATAGTTACAGTCCACACTGGACCCCTGTGAGTGGCTCAACTTCAGATTATGAGCACCCAGTGGTATAGTGCCGTTACTGCCAGCCCAAGTATCGTGTGAGACACCACACTGTCAAAGATTCTGCTGGTGGACAGAACACGTGAAGAATTAAAAGCACCCAGAAACATTTTACACATTCGTAAGTCACCAGCGATCTTACTCCGTTATTATGGGCAATCGATGTGTGCCTCAGAGAGCGAATTCCACACATTCTCGATTAAATGGCGGCCTTTTTCTGAAACTGTTCTGGGTGCGGCCACTCTTCATCCGTCAACGTCACATTTCCCGACAATTCAGCCAACTGATCTCGCTACCCACGAGACGTTTTGGACAGGTCTTCATTACGGTGCTCCAACTGCGTTGCATGTTTTGTGATAGCCAAGTATAAAAACGGAAACCACCACACACACACACACACACACACACACACTACAGTGTCACGAAAGTGAGAGCCATTTGGAGCTCAGATTTCGGGTTACGCATTATTCATAAAATTCGTGGAACTTTTATTTAATCATCCCGTCCCTCACGTGTGAAGACAGTCACTTTTATGTGACATCACGCGTCCTGTGCTGCGATTGGATGCGGGGAGCAAACTGGACAGTTGCTGTGCTGATTTACCTGTTTGCGAAGTTAAAGTTAGCAATTTCACAGTTTTGGTACTCAAATTTGCGTTTTATGACGATATGTAGTCTAAATGATACACGACATTTCAGAAGTCTTCAAGATTTTCAGTACTTTATCATGCTAAAATGTCGGTAAATCTGACGTCAGTGGCTACCGATAATTCCCAAACAGTGACTTACCATCAGTAAAGAGTAAGGCTTCTGTAGCAGTATCTGCCTAAACAAAATAATATTTGCTATAGGTATCAGTCAAATATAATTAGCAAATGCCTCCACAAATGTAATTCCGACGTGATTCAGTGCTCTGACGGAAACTAATAGCAAATCTACCTCGATCCTCGCAAATATTGCACTGGAAATGGCACAAATTAAATCTAGATGCTGCCGTCGTTATAGGCCGCATATAAAAATTTACACTGCACTTTAATTGTGTCATTTGAACGTCAGATAAAGAAGTTGGCAAGTGACATTCAATCACCATCATTCATTCTTTGGTCACGTTAAGATACGACTAATGCGCAAGCACGATTGCGACAACTTTTCTGCACAACAAGCCGCAGAGAACATGACGCGTCTCAAAGACCTCTCATGCGTTGCTTTGTCTCTTATGAGGCAAATAATAACACGTGACAGCCAGACAAAGCACTGCAGAGTTGGGTTCAAATGGCTCTGAGCACTATGGGATTTTACTTCTGTGGTCATCAGTCCCCTAGAACTTAGAACTACTTAAACCTAGCTAACCTAAGGACATCACACACATCCATGCCCGCCGGCCGCTTGTGGCCGAGCGGTTCTGGCGCTACAGTCTGGAACCGCGCGACCGCTACGGTCGCAGGTTCGAATCCTGCCTCGGGCATGGATGTGTGTGTTGTCCTTAGGTTAGTTAGGTTTAAGTAGTTCTAAGTTCTAGGGGACTTATGACCACAGCAGTTGAGTCCCATAGTGCTCAGAGCCATTTTGAACATCCATGCCCGAGGGAGGATTTGAACCTGCGACCGCAGCGGTCGCGCGGTTTCAGACTGTAGCACCTAGAACCGCTCGGTCACTCCGGCTGGCGCTGCAGACTTGTACAGAGCAAAAAAATTGTGGTGTGTGATCGCTTCTCTTTGATCAGCAAATCACAAACGAAAGGTGACGTCACAGAACGATAAAAAAGAATAAGGAAGTTTTATTTCATGAAACGCAAACATTACGATAAATTTTCAAGAATTTGCCAACAAGCAACCAAATCTTCGCCTCAGTCTAACGTAGGTTGGGGAAAGCAACAGATCGCTCGTGCATCACAACCTAAATTCCAGAAAACTGTAAAAATACTGAAATAAACACAAGTGCTGCGTTTCATCGTCAGAAACATGTCGGCATGACGTCACGAGTTCTGATTCGCGAGTGGAGTACAGGATTCGGAATGCCTACGCACTAAACAACTTCGGACGTCTGATTACTTTGCAGACGAGTTAACGTCTGTAATACCTGACGTTAAGTATGTAAGCGAGAAAAAGTTTAGGAACGCTTTGAAATTATTCTTAACGTGTGTTCGAAGTCGCCAAGTGCTCAAAACTGGGTGAATAACGTTCGCGTATTTCAGCGCCGTGCGACACGCCTTGAGTTTACAACTGTGATACTTTTCTTACTGTGTGAAAGCCGTAACGGCAGGTTATACCTTTGAATGAGTACTTTACAACATTTTAGATGTTCAAATTCGGCCAAATTAAGCGAAATGTTGAAAAATAAACTTCTGTCAGCACTGCAAGGCGCAACAGAGGCAACCTGCTGTCACTCTCGGCTGGCGGTCCAGAATTACAGACAGCCACGGCTGCTGGAATCAGTGGCAACAGACGCCGTGTCGCACTGAAACTCACTCAGTCCGAAGTGCTGACTGTTTGGTGGTTTTCGCATACTTGCGTCCTCTACGAACATTGGTTATTTCGTTGCAGTGACGTAACCAGGAAGGCGTGGTTTACGTTTCCAACAACTGTGGTACGAGAAATCTGCAGGAATCGACACTGATACATCGAAACACGGCCCGACTGCATGTGGCACTATTTTCTGTTCGTTGCACGTTATTCTCGCTCAAGGTATCAGCGATTAAACGACTGTAACAAGGCGATAAATAATAAATTATTAAACACTCGACGCGCTAATTTAACACACTATTCGCCATCCCTAATGTTCGTATCGATCCAAATTGTTAAAGAGAATGTATTAAACACGAGCAGTTCCGCCGTGAGTTACGCGAAAAGCCACACAAAAGCGAGTATTATAGGTTCAAATCTACGAGGGAAATAGTAAATGTTCGAGAACAGCTGACACAGTTTTGTGAAGAAGTGAAGTACCATTTTTCTCAAAACGACATTGAAACTGCTTGCAATAATTACCATTTATTGCGATTATAAATGCATTATAAGTAGAAATTTAGTACACTACAAAATTAACTTCGAGCACAAACCGAAATCATTATATCTGCTTGACAACTGCTTCTGCTCTGTGTCTAAGGTGTGTGTGTGTGTGTGTGTGTGTGTGTGTGTGTGTGTGTGTGTGTGTGTGTGTGTGTGTTTGAGGGTAGTTGAGTGTAATCAGTGCGTGTAAAAAAAGAATTAGTGGAAGAAAAGACTAATGTAAAAGACTACCGTAAGAATGGTCAGTAAGTTGTCATATTTTTCTTTGTTAACGGGCATTGTGAGTGTAAACTAACACGTTAGATGTTACAGTGAGAGACCGCATCGATAATCAATTGAACAAGCAAAAAATTAAGCTCCACCTGCGAATAACTCCAGGGAATCTGACCGATAACATCGAAAACTACCGATATGTCGACAGGTAACCATCATTGTCATTTTTGAGCCCTGTCCAGTAAGTGACTTGAAAATGACAGAGGTTTACAATACGGTGGGAGAAGCTTAACTTCTTCTTGGGCAATACATTTGTGGTTTGCATAATTGAAAGGATACAAGTCCTAATCAGAAAGGCTAGGAATTTCTCATTATTATGTATGCAACTGATCTGTTGACAAACACATTTTTAAGCCATGAGTCTTTAAAACTAAGAAATATTACTTTGTTCCAAAGTCTACATTGAAATACCATCTTCACTTGTGTTTGAGTCTGTTTCTGAACAATCTGGTATTAAATTTATGATGATAGGTTCAAGTCTTATATCAATCATCGTTTCGCTGTCAATTTCTTCTTCCTAGCATGCCACACAGACTATGCCCACAGTACAGGTGGGATGTTGTCTGTTGCCTCGTTGCTTATTGCCTCATGTACAAGCGATTCACTGTATGGTACCTTGAATGTTTTGTTTCTTTTTCTTCCACATAGTCTTAACACCCTTTGCCCAAATTAATTCCATGTGGCTACAATGACAGTGACACGTGAGTAAACGCAAAATGCTGTGACCGCATTCATGTGCAAGGAAGTCGTGTGTGAACCTTCTGTCACGTGACTGGTATAGTATAAATTAACGAGCTGCAGAAGATCGACACGAGTCTAGATTATACGATGCTTACTATTTTTATTTTTAAGCTGGGGAAAAATATCCACATTTCAGGTGTTTGTACTTGATGTTTTTTTCTATAACAGTTTAACTATAATTGGCAATGACCGACTTCGAAGCGAGCTATGACAAGAATTGTGAATCACATCACGAGGCTGGCAGCGTTCATCCAGAATGGTAATCACTGCTGTTTTACTTGCACGTAAATACAAGTTTATTCTCAGAAATAAAACGAGAAGAGTCAGCCTGCATAGTAATTGTCCGAAAACCTATCCCTATGAGAAATTTAAAACCGCCAGTACCATCAATAATTTTCCAGCACATCTTCTTGGAATCATTATAATTGACCCATGCTTCATCAAGGTAATACACTGCTGACCTACCTGCTTCTCTTGTATCGTGAATCTTTATATGGGATGTAGTTCGTGCTGCACCTATATCATTTGTCTGAACTAAAAACTCTCTTCTTAACATATCTGGAACCAATGTCTTTGAAAATTCTTTACCTTGACGAAGCGCTTACCATTGAAGCCTGCGTAATTGTAACACGTTTTTGTTATGTCAGGCATTCATCATTCACACGGATCTCTTTAAAACAACATTGTTAAAACTATCCATTTGTGGTACAGGTTCTTTGCGATTTCGATGCTTTCCGGCGACACGAAACCAACTGTTTCTACAGTTCCGACAGTCTTGACACTTCCCTTTACAATTCGCTTTAACAGTTCTTTGCCGACTCCACATGGTTCTGGGGGCCATTGTTGTGCTTTCAAATATCAACCGTAGGAGACGCGCTTTTAAATTCACGTTTGAAACAGTTATAAATGTAAATAATCCGCCTCGCCTGCTTGTGATGCACTTCACGTTTATTGCCGTCATATAACTTTTTTTTTTTAATCGCTCTTAAACATTTACGAGGTACACATTCACAGCTGTACTGCTGCAAGAAAATAAAGGAAAGAAAAAAATTGATGGTTGGATGGACAGTTCGGTTGTGGCGAAGTGCGGCAACAGTGCTGCACGTAGGAGCGAGATTCTCGCTCACTGCTGTAACTCGCTGCTAGCCGCTCGGAAAGAGCATGAATATTAGTGGCCGCCAGTGGCTAGTGGAGGGGGATGAGGAGAACAGCTGAAAATTGGGCCGCCTTCTTACATGACACAGACAATAGGACTCTTCTGATTCGTCCAGACCGATGCTTCGACGTAAACATTGAAATTTCCTGCTACTATTAAAGTTTTGCAGCCAGTGCAGATACGGTTCTGGAGGAAGTATTTAGGTGCTTTCAGTTTACTCAGAATCGGTAACATATTTGTAGTATATGAAGCTACGATGTCTTCTGGTCAGAAGAAACTGATAGCACCTCTTTGTTTCGACAGATTATACTTCACCGTACCTGCACGTACCACCACCGTGCGACACAGAGTATGTTACTCTTGTGCCGTAGGTTTATAGAGGGACCAGAAAAAAAAAGAAACCTGATATCAGTATATTTAACGAAGTCATTCATTACCGTGTATGTTACTCACCTCTAGGTGTGTGCACTGCTCTATTTGGGAGCTGAGGAAGCGTCGATAGCAGACTCTTGTCAACGGCTGAATCTGGAGGTCGTCCGTACTAGCGATACGATGAAGCGATTTCTCCACTCGGGGCAAATCTGTCTTTTAGTGTCATTGCTTAGGGGACAGACTGAAACGGCATAGCGTTGTCTCCCTTAATCCGCAGAAAACACGATAAGAAATGTTACGTTCTTTCGATTAAATTACTGCTAAGAAAAGCCTTGGGATTATCGTCGTAATCGCAGTTCTTTCTACTTCACCGCGCAGTAATTCGTCACGGTCACGTAAACGGACAATTAAAATGGCCCGGTGTTTACAATAAATAGCTGTGAAAACAGCTGTAGGCCGGAAAATTCCGTTACAGCTGGGAACGGTGTTTCTCGCGACGGCTTTCTTGTGCCACGTCCGTGCTCTTGTCGAGATGAACTTTAGCAGCAGTTCAGGATTAATTCAGAAAGGTCCATCGCCTTTTTTTTCCGTCTCCGCATCACTATCGCCGTGCTGCCAGACAAGGTGTCGACGTCTGCGACGCTGTTCCCCAAAGTCGGGAAGCAGCTGATTCGACGAACTGCTCTGCAGAACAGCCACTATACAGGTTGAAATCATGTTTGCGAAATCTGATCTGTGCGGCCTCTATGATGACAGAAAAAGTAAAGCCCTTTCCTTATAGAAAGGAATCTGTCTATTCCTCGATATTTCGTTTTAACAGTGCTCCAAATAGTTTTCCGTACAACGCCTAGCGAAATATTACGCTCAGATTAGGCAAGTATCAAACGAGGGAAAATGTTAGAAATATGGCGGGCTTCCCAGAATCAACTGTTCCCTTCGCTTCAGTGGTGTTACATATATTCAGATCTCGGGAGGGCGTCTATCGCTGACAGTATGGTGACGTCATAACATCGACACTCGCGACTCACTCATTACGAGCGATCCTGCCCTGACAAACGCGCCAACCCAGTAATCGAGTGACCCTACTAAAGAAGCATTTTTTTTCCATTTTTGGTCTAGTTTACGCCTAATACACCTTGAAAACGCAAACGGCGGACATCTTTCCGTCTGGTTTTAGCTCTCCTGGCTACAGCTACCAACTATATAATAATTAATCGCTCTGTCTCCTGATTCAGCAAAAGGATCGCTTGAACCGTGTGGACGACATGTTTACATCGCTGCGACATCTTCTTTCCCGATATGGTGCTGTGGTCTCCTGCACTTTCCGGTCGTATATAAAAACAGGCCCGTACTTGGCTTGTTGACAATGTGGAAACACGTAAAGTTATCGTTTTTGTAACCACTTGTCAAGTATGCCGTCCATTCTCCATCGTGTTTGAATAGTCTGTACCACAAAGCCGCAAAACAAATTGCTGCGCAACTTATATCTGCACTTAATTCACAACCGTGCACCAGTAAGCTTAACTTTGGACGCTCAATATAGCACCTTCCAACACTTTAACGGACGTGGATAGTACTTTTGAGCATGCCATTACGAGCAATCTCCTCCTTCCCCTCTTCCTTATATTTTCACTGGCGTACGTAAGAAATCCAATAATTGTTAATGTCTCCTCTCCATATTAGGAAAACACCGATAAGTTCGCTGTACCAAGGACAGTTGCATTGCAGAGACGATACTCGTAAAAATTATGAATCTCGTAATAAGGACTAGCAAAACCTGTCAAGGTTTAATATGTAAACATAAGTAGAGAAAAACGGTTTCCGAAATTTTCGCCTTCTGAATGTTGTGTCCGGTGTAAACGTCGTATCTGTCGTACCGTTCACCTTGACAGCTCAGTAAATAGGCTACGTGGAAAATCGCAGCAAATATTGAATTCTGGTGGACGTCTGCGTGGTACCTTAGGTCATTGCCCATATGTTTTAGGTACATATAGAGATACAAAAAGAAATTAATATCACCGTATTGAACAGTCTCTCGTTCATCACTACTGAATCACAGACGATATTAAAAAATACCGTCTTTACGCATGGTGATAGGATCGATGTGACCAAATCAGTTAAAAGTTTTGTTTCGTTTTCAATGCTTTGGCAATCGACCAGCGGTGCACAGTCTTTGCTATCAATAATACCGATTCCGTAGGGTCTCATGTGTTGCCCCATAACAGCGTGACTGACACTCATGTCACGACGTTTACACATTTACTACTTTACTAGAGGACTCTTTGTATTATACATCTATTTTCTTAGCGCCTTTGTCAAACGTATCATACTTATTGTCTGCTGAATTTTAAAGTTACTGATAGCTACCAACGCAACCGTCATTTTGCCTTTGTCAGCACTTTGCACCAAAGTTTAGGTGTACTTGACTCCTGAGCATTTGACCAACATTCTGTCACGCATTGTCTGGCACATGCAGGGTGCGGAACCACAATTTGACCAAAAGCCAAAGCATCAAATGAAGGAATGTAGAGGTCGCAGTTGAGTATTTAAGGCGCTATGCCAGCATGAACCGTGGTCAGTTGGAACATTTGCTCCACATAATTTTGTTAATTAACTGGTGGCTTATTTTTCGTTCCTTTTGGCCCTTTTAAGGCGTATTGAAAAATGAAACATGGACATGTTATTTCTTCATTTCTGGAACAATGCTGTCTAGCGTGCGTCAGCTACATCTGATACAGGTGAAAGTGATAATTTAAATTTACCTTTTTCTCATTGCGACGATTGGTTAGTCCAAATATTGTGTTTACGTATACATTTTCTGTAAATTACCAGTCATTTGAGTGAAGACATTCGTATGTCAGATTTCAATTACGTTCCTGTAGCCCAGAAAATATGCAGCTACGACCCTTAGTGGCCATACACAAAATATTATGTCTCTTGCTATCTTTCCCCCTGCACTTTTTCCGCGCCCAGTATAACGGCGCTGGATGACAAACCTGTCTCAACCAGCCCTGTTCAAATAATTCACTTTTTACGCACGCTACACACAGCTCACTGAATGACTCCCAGCCCATTCGTCCGCCTATATTCCGCCACCACACTGGAAACCCAGCGCGCGAGCCTCAAAATCATGAACGCAGCATCAGATTCTCATAGTGACACTGTACTGATTGTGAGCAACCTCGGACATTGATCGCAAATGCAGATCATAGTAATGTAGAAGCTGAGTATCTTTCCGTTTGTTCTCCGTCTCCTGCAGACCAGAGAGCTCTGTCGCTGCATCAGCGGTCGATTACTGGTGTTGGCGCCACGGAACGATGGCAGTTAAATTGTGATTCTATTAAAGGAATAAAAACAGAAAGAAGTAAAGAACGCGGCATCTAGCAGTCAAGCAGCACGTTTCTGGTAGTTTCATGCGATGACGAATTTAAACGATAAATTACGTAGTGGGACTGAGTTAACAGCTATTACATAAACCCAGATTTAAAGCTACGCACTACAGAGACAAACTCACTAAAGTTATCGTCGTTGGCACATTTTATTTTACACACAATTGAATCAGACCACTTCTTATGAACTAAACTATGCCTGTAATTCATGGCGAAGCTGACCATTACTGTTACTATTCTGGTATTTTTCTTAGGGAAAGACTGAGCAAAATGCTCACACAATATAGCAGTCTTACGTCTGTCATGCAATTGTCCAGGAAGCAACTGCTCCAGTCCGAGCCATCCCTGTTGCGACTAACCTTATAAACTGAATACTCAGTAAACGGCGAGCCGAATTACTTACTGCATTATGTGCATGAATGCTGCAATTTTCTCGGCAACAACGATAAACAAGCACGAAAGAGAAAGATTTAGCTACAGATGTTTGCCATCATAGGGTTGTCGTGACAGCTAAGTCACTAATGAAGTCTTGTTGCGAGGTGCCGGGGCGGAGAAGAGTTTGTACCTCTCTAATTATGACGAATTTTGTATGAGAACGAGAGATGCTCTCGACCCCCTCCTTATCTACCAGCTAATTAATTATGCGCACAATGGTAATGGAGGAAAATGATGGTGGCCCCTGCTAGTTAGTTAAATAAGGAGTGCACACTCACAATAATTTAATAAGAATAGTAATCTACTCAGAAAAAAAGAGAACTTTATCATATTAAACAACAGGAAATGGGATTCTGCATATCTCTACGACAAGATATACGGATTAAATATGAGAATGAGATTTATTATACATCAGAACATAAATTCACATGATTATCGACACAGACACTTCGTTAAAGAAAAGGGTTACTGAAATATTATGAGAATAAGAGTTGGCTCGAGAACAAGGGGCTCCTACTGTCTGTGATGCAATAGACTGACGACAATGACTGGAGGTCCTAATTAATCAAATATTAATCTCCCGACTATACAGCAGTATCGCAATTAGCAGTGAGAGGGGATCACATGGAGAAACAAACAAGGTGGACTTGTAACAATGTGAGCATGCTTGGTGCTGAGTGATTCAGTATTGATAAGGACCTACAATGCTGGAGCCGCACAATGCTGTACCGGTACTGAAATCTGCAGCGCGCCGTCGGCAGGCAGCGTCCTGGTGATGCAGGGGCCGACTTGTGCCGTGCAGCAACTCTGTGTCAACGCCTGGCAGCGGAGGCTGTCTGACAATTCTAAGCAAGAGCGGAGCCAGCTCTCTACTCTCCTCGGAAACCGCTGATTCCAAAATTCCCGCACACTGGCTCGGAACATCATTCGCGCCAATAACGGCCGTTCCCTGCAATTCCGAGCAGGGCTTTATGACGTCAACCAGCCTCAGTTTAAGTTGACCAGTCACGCCTCTGCTGTTCAGCTGAGGGCACTGAACTTGCCGTTTGAGTGGCTACGAAAACAACCTGCCTAGACCACGGGCCATCTGGCGCCAGACAGTCGCACCCAGACTTGTGGACACAAGTGTTGTCAGAATCAAGAGGAGAATGCAGTCAGTCGGTGCCAGGAATCTCCGTTCCGGACGCGCCGGAATGGTAAACACATAAACTGCGGCGACACTCAGACGTCTCGCAGGTCGTTCCACCAGGGGCTTAAGCCTGTTGTACGAACCCCTCAGATTCAGGGAAGTGCAGCCCCCAACCGGAAATGCCATGTGCCACGTCCTCCGATGGTTGCCTCGCACAAGCCACCCAGGGAAGTAACCCAACGCGTATAGGAATCAAGTGAACATTATTTTTTGAGCACTCAGTACAAATACTCTCACTACAATAACCTTATTCGGTCTGTTACTACCGTGCAATGACATAGAACACTAATAAAATTGATTAAAATGAGAGGAGACACGCAAAAGAGGACACAGAATCTCTCATTCCCCACCCCCAGTCAATTTAGATTATTTTTGGTAGTGGATGACTCACTTGACAAATGTAGTGTGTCAATCACTCAGAAAGAATCGCTGCAAACAGTTTCCAAAATGTCACAACGAACTGGCACATTAAATTGGAAATTGATGATAAAATAAAAGGTGGAATTTTTCTTATGGCTTCGCCAACATCTTACTCACATTGACGAATAAGTCACACGCAACACAGATTCACCCTCAGGGAGCCCACTGTCATACATGGACATAGTCACACAGTCATACAAATGTTGAACACATGCCAGAAGGCTAAGTTCGAAGCTGCAGTAAAATGTTGACCTAATGGACCTGCAAGCTTCTCATTAAAGTAACATTTGAGAATTAGCTACTGGTGCCCAACTCAAACACACACATACTTCTGCATGAAGCCAAAAAGACAAACAATATCTCTATGCTTCACGGTTGAGACGTTTAACCACTCTAACGCCGTTTCCCTGAACAGAAAGGATGATAAATATTTTACAGTGATCGGTTGGCTGATGGTCCATTCACCATTAACCAGAATTGTAACCACAGATATTCCGCTCACATAGACAAACAAAAATACTCTCGTGTAACAGTAGCATATTATTGTATATAACATTTTGTAACTATTGAAATTTGTACACATAGTGACAATTGACAGGCATGAACATAAGTGAGATAGAGAGATATAGTGTACATAAAAAGACAGAAATTTCGTAAGTGTACCTGTGTGATCGAAGATTATGTAACATAGTGTGCATCACCAAACAAAATTGTTCCAAACTGACATGATGATAGGGAACCAGGATATCTTTAACATGAACATGTACATATAAAAAAAGAAGACTGAAAGCTATAAAGCAGAAAAATATACATGTATTTGACATTGAATTTCCAATCTCTAGTGTCTGAAATAAAGTTTGGGGGGCAAAAAAAAAAAAAAAAAAAAAAAAAACAAAAAACAAAAAAAACAATGTTTTCACTAAAAGCACGAATGTTACTGTGTTCACGCAGTTGTCTGAGCAAGAAAAGAAAAAAAAAGAAAACAGTTGACCGTAACGTCCTTCGCATGCTAACGTCACACAACGAATCACTCAACACACGAATATTGCGACACTCGCCTGTGGAGCGGGATGGTGGTTCCTGGCGTGGAGAAAGCGGCGCCAGCTGGAAGCAGTGCGACTGGTGGTGTGGGCCACCAATCTAATGTTTCTGGGAGCCAGGCGCGTCACCCGGGAGTTGCTGCAGTCGTCCTCCACTCTCTGTAGCGGCACTGTCCATCGACAAGAATCTCGTGCGGTGGTACGGCAGCCTATTGTTGATGTGCAGCACAGCGCGGTACGGCGGCCAGCACACGTGCGGCCTCTGATTGTATTGAGGACCGCAAGAATCGGGACAGAGCCGTAGGACAGGTAGTTGGCCGTCCTAAGACAGTACACTTGGTCTTATCTAGAACGAAAAATTGCAATACGGGATTCTACTCTCAGAGTGACTGCAACACTCGTGGATTCATCTGATGGAGGATGAAACCAGGATAGCAGATCGATGAACGTGGCTGATTGCTCGGAACTGCTCTCTGTAGGAGAGAACATAATCACGACAAACTGCAGTCCATCAATACCCGGCACAGAACTGCTTTGGGCGTGCAGTCCGGCCTATTATTGTGATTTATGCGAATTCGTGCAGGAACTGTAAACGGCGTCCGTCATAAGCGCGCCTCACTAGATCTCTGCGACTCTCCGTGCTGCCACTGTCAGAGTACGCCCTCGTCGTCTGGCACCTCTCCTGCAATGGAGTCCCCATTTCTAGTGGAGTCCCCATTTCTGCGTCACCGCTGAGCGGTGCCGCGCTGTCTCCTCGGCCAGCCGCCAACGGGGTCGCCCGTCCCGGTGGGATCCCGGGGTTGTGTCCGCCTTCAGCTGACCGGAGGCTGTCGGCCAGGTGGGCCGCCGCCTCGCTCAGCAGGTGGGCGGCACTCGCCTCTGAGCCGTCGCGGAGGGGCGGGGCGGGGCGTGGCTGACAGCCGCCTCGCTCAGGCGTCTCCCAGCCGCTCGGCCTCCATTTACTCCACACCGACCACCGTGTAGCGTCACTTCTCGTCCAGCAGTCACTCGCTGTTCGCAGTACCTGCGCAATACTTACGACCTTTCATAAAGAGTGCCTCCTCAAAACTTTTTACTAAAACAGCATTCGGAATTTGTAAAGATCGTATTTTGTACATTCCATAAAACAAATTAATAGAGACGAATATTTACATGAATAGAACTGTTACACTAATACAACACAAAACTCTTATACTCTGTTGAGAGACTTTATAATTAATGCTTATTGTAAAGAATAGTGACTTAACCTATGGGCCCATTGTTAATACCAGGGTACGACTCATTGAGATACAGAGAGGCTCAAGTACTCCACCCGTAACTCTAAAATACTGTACGTAATCCCACCTATGACATACCCGTCACTGGAGCATGCTCACAACTCCTGCCGACTCTTTAACTTCACCAACTACGCTATCTACAGGCGCCACTGCACGTCCCTCGCCGTCTCGGATCCCTGAGGCCTCGATCGATCCCTGAAACTGCTCAAGACATAGCGGACGCACACAAATAAACAATGAACACATATTAGACGAGATATAATTAGCTGCAATCGCCTTAGTAATGGAAATTAATAAAAATACTGTATGCAACTTATCGGCTACACCCGTTTACCATACATACTCCCCCGTCCTGCCCCGCTGAGACAACTCGGTGGATGTTGCTGTCTCTGGCGACGCCGATCGCTGAGTCGGTCGCTACTCATCTGACATGGAACTGGATGTACACAAACTTACGGTGGAAAATTTACACACACACAAAAAAAAAACAACACGGCAGACTTGGCAAGTTACAATGCAAGGACTCTACCTCTGTACACAATTTCTTGTAAATATCATACTTTTAGACTTGTCGTGTGTGCTAGGTCTCACACCGAGACACCAGTTACCGGACTTGTTGAGGAATTCCATACCTTCGGCATTACACCGCTCACACGGTAAATCCCGACGACCGCTGACGCTCAGAGACGTGACGTACCACCGTACGAGAAACTCGCCACACTCCAGAAAGGTGCAACGCGCTGAGGCGTGCCCAACACGCCAACGAAGAGAAAAGCCTCACTGAAAGTAGGTGCAGCACCGCAGTTGTGTGCCCACGACAGCAGTGACGAATGCCGCGCAAACAAACAAGTGGTGCAGCGCTGTGAGGCGTGCCCGGGACACTGTCCATATGCACCCAGTAGCTCTTCCTCAACAAAGACTCAGTAATTGGTACGGTGTAAAGACAAAACACACGGGAAGGTGCACTCTGTGTTACCAATGACTCGGAAGAGTGGAGGCTCCCGCATGACGTGGAAAGTACAGAAAAGTGAGTTAGACCGACCCTTCGTTTTCGGAGTTAACAAAGAATGCGGAAGGTCCACATGTCGCCTCGTAGCCCCTACAAGTTACACATGTACATGTTAAAGAATATAAATAAAATCAAAGTACCACACTTAATGTCTAATACGTACACATCAGAAAGATGTCTATTTTACAAATGTTTCCCTTTTGTTTCACACACAGGCAACACTTTTTTTCTGTACAAAAACTACGTTCTTGCGCTCCTCACATTTCAACATATGTAAACGGCTCTGTCCGAGTATTTGTGCGGATTTTCCACCCCGAATCCAAACCGCACGGTCCTGGCTACAAGCTCGCCCTCCATTTCTGTTTCGGTGATTGGAACTCGGGTTAGGACCACGTATTTCGATTCACTCGTCCCGCTCTCCATGTGAATCTCTGCGCCTCCAGCTCGTGTCGTACTGGCGGGTATCGTTTTGTCTCTGCAAGTTACTCTGCCGCCCCAATTTTGTCTCTTATAGTCCTGCCTCCACGCTGATGGATGTTGTTATTGCGCGGTGCTCCACGAAAGTCGCCATTGTAATAGTTATTTTACCCGTTCCTTCCATCATGCGCTGCTTCTTTTTCGAAAATTAACTCCAACTCGCGCAGAAGGCTTTTCAATGTTTCGATATTCGCTCCGTACTTTCCTACAAGCGCTAGCTGGTAGTTGCTCGGCAGTTTCGCGAAACAGAACTTCATTATTTCACCATCACAATGTGGCACATCAAGAAACCGATTCTTTCTAATTAAAGCCTCAAAGAGCTTCGTGGGGCTCTTGTATCCTGACGCCTCCGGATATGGACACAAAATGATTTCTTTTTTTATTCGGTCTTGCACTTGGCGCGATCAATACTTTGCCAGTAACGCGTCGGTGAATTCTCGGTACGTTCGGCACGTGCTTCTTTAGAAATGAAGACAATCACATCTCCATATTTCATGTAGTAGTAAATGTATAAATGTCGTGACACAAGCGTCTGTTACGTTATTATGGGGCAACATACGAGACCCTACACCATCGGTATTAATGAAAAAAGAGACAGTGCGCCGTTGCTCAATTCCCAATGCACGGAAAATGAAACACAACTTTTAATGGCGTCGGTCGCATTGCGCCTATCATCGTGAGTAGAGGCGAAATAATTTTATGGCGTCTGTGATGTGGAAGTGATGGCTCAGAGACCGCTCAATAGTGTGATATCAAGTTGTCTATGTATCTCCATATACACCTGTCACACACTAACCTATGGAGCCAAGTTGCCCTCATTTGTCCTCCTGTCAGAGGCAACCCGTATTCTATTCATTTACGGTTTAGACTGTATGTGGTGAATTTTGCCTCTACGCCGCCATCAAGGTGTTTGATACCTGCTGCGAGTTCCCATGTTTGTACTGAGCAGTCAAGATGAACGGTACGACAGAGACGACGACTACACGGGAAACAACATTCAGATGGCGAAAATTTGGGAAACCGTTTTCCTCTAATGATGTGGTTACATGTTAAACGTTATTCGACTTTGCTACGGCAAACAAACGTCAGTGTCTCGAGCTTCATAACTTTTACACTCATGGTCTGTGCAATGCAGCTATCCTTTGACGAAGCGAACTTATCAGTCTTTTTGTAATACGAAGTGGAGACATTAACAAGTAGTGGATAGTACGGAATCCTGGCAGACGCCAGTGGGGTCATGATGTGGGGGAGGGTGAGAAGACTGCATGTAAAGGGATGTTCAAAAGCCTCGTGCACGGCCACTGAAGCGTACGCAGCTGATTTATTAAGCGATCAAGATTACGCTCGTTGCGGGAAGATGTGTGAGATGGGCACTGCTGCAAACGCATTTCACCAAAAAGTATTATGCGTTTAGGCACGGAGACAAAACTTCTCAAACGCTACAGACCCATCCACACGCCTGTGCACAGGGGATGTTTTGTCTCCGGCCACTGTTTGCCGTAGCCCTCGCCACTAAACGAGAGGCTGGCTCTGGCTATAAGCACATTTCCAGGATCCATATGGCAATGTTACGTGATAAGACAGAACTGGTATTGGCAGATCGATTTGCAAATACTGCCCTACGTACTGTGTAGTAGCAGTCCTACTATTAGACGTTCACAGATACGCTCCCCTACGTAAGTATATTACTGAGAAATCAGAGATTCGAATACTAGAGAACAATTCTATCATCACAAATGTCCCGCAGATGTGTTTGTCCCGTATTGCGCAATGACTTCGAGAGAGTATGTAGGCGTACAGTTCGCGCCGATCTGTGGTACAGCGTTGCGATGTCGCCTGTTGAAACACGACGAATGGCACGTCTAATAAGAGGAAATAAAAATGACAGCTTTTGTTTTCGTGGTCATTCAAAAACATTTCGGAATTGTTTTAATATATACCAAGAATGTGAAACAGACTACGGTGGAATTTCGAGATGTAAGACGCTGCAGGAATATTATTAGCATGTTGCCAACAGAGAGCACGTGATCCGTTTGACGAGGCGAACACAAAGCCACGAGGAGTATAAGGTCTGCGCTCATAGCCCGGACAGATATCCGCCATCGGACAGATATCGGCCATTTGCACGCTTTCATGGAGCTTTAATACCTACACTAGAAGAAAAAGTGTCTTATTAAACGGAAAGAATCACCTCTTCAGAAAATCATGGGTCTTTTTAGAGTACTTAATATATTATTCTAGTCAGAAGCAAAAAGGCCATGCTCACTCGATTTCACAGCTAGCACATGTGGCAATGCAGAGCCGTTCGTAATGAATGAGGCGAGTGTGTGGGTGTTACGACGTCACCTTAGTGTATGAGCAACATCCGCCTGCAGTGGCCTTTAGATAATCAAGTGCTGTCCCCCCCCCCCCCCCCCCCACCCAAAAGAAAAAATGCAGAGATACTCACTAACCTCTTGATAGTACGAGATAAAATAATAATAACAACTATTTCTTTTCGCGTCGCAATGGAAAACGCCATAATAACGAAAACATGTCAAGCAGTCAACTCTTACAACACAAGTAAGGCCTGAATAAATTCGTCTCCGATGCTGATTTGACGGCGGTGAGTTTCCTGCTCTGCTAATGGTGCGCCGGCCGAAGTGGCCGTGCGGTTAAAGGCGCTGCAGTCTGGAACCGCAAGACCGCTACGGTCGCAGGTTCGAATCCTGCCTCGGGCATGGATGTTTGTGATGTCCTTAGGTTAGTTAGGTTTAACTAGTTCTAAGTTCTAGGGGACTAATGACCTCAGCAGTTGAGTCCCATAGTGCTCAGAGCCATTTGAACCATTTTTTTGCTAATGGTGCATTTGCTTGCCGACGGCCACCAAAACGTGTGAAAACAGAGAGGGTATTACGAAACCTGAATATGCTTAGGACGATAATGCGGGAAAACAGTTAGCAATAAGCATAAATATTCGCTGTAGTATTTTAGGCAAAATTAGTTACGTTATTTAGATTCAGGTAAAATTAAGGTACATCAGTTCCGTGGAAAGACAGGCCGCAGAGGTGGGAATGTACAGCAGAAACTTGTACCGTCACCACGGCTACCGTCTTTCCTTGAGAAGCTACACAGGATCTGCGAGACTCGCAAACGTTTCAGGCATGGTGGAAGCAGTGCCGCAGACATCGACGCCTTCTTTGGCAGCACGGCTGAAGCCGGCTGGTCCAGAAAGAGACGATGGAGAGATTCGTCTGAATCTTGATTTCTTATTCAAATCTAACGCGGCAAACACGCCGAAAGCATTTGTGTCCAGAATGCCGCTGCGAGGCACTTCGTTCCCAGTTGTAACAGTACTGCTTTGGCGACATTTCAAAAATTCACGTCTTTGTAATTGTTCGTTTATCTATTGCTGAAGAAACGAAAACCTCTGAACTAATCATGATGATGAGTCTACGAAATGTCTAGCTTTGGAAAGAGAACGATTATGGAAATTATTGTGGCTTATATCAGGTAGTATCATTTTCTGATGACGAATACGACAGGTTGTTACTATTGCAACGAACGACGACTTTCCACGTCTGCATACGAGTTTTACCCTCTGTTTCACAGCAATATATCATTGTCACTCCTTCTTAACAAACCGGTGGTCGAAGCTCACTTAACGTTTCTGAATACAACATCATAGTTAGGAAGAAAGAAGACGATAAATATTTATAGCTCGTCCATTACTATTGCGAAAATATTGAAATGCAAACAGAGTGCGTAATATAGCATACAAGCGTTTGCTATACACAGGTGGAAGTGTTATGAAAGCATGTCTCCACAAATGATTAGTGGATGTCGGTAGCATTTATTCCGATTGGACAGAACGTTTAACTTTGGCGAGTTTGTGTGTGGAAGGCCAAAGTCTGAATGTGGGTTTATATAGATTGAACACATTCATGTGTGCTCCACCAACGTTATTTATCGTTTAATGGTATACTCGCTTCTAACTTCGATAAATGTAAAGTTTAACTGATGGTTGTGCATTTACTATCCTTTTTCCGTTTTCATATTCTCCATAAAACCGTTATTATTCGTAAGAAAGTTAAAACGGCCGACATTGTGGAGCGCCAGCAGCAACAATAGGTCGCTGAGGCAGCGACAAGCCTCTGTGGGCTGCAGGAGACGCAGAATTAGCGGAAAAATAAACTCAGCCTCTATCTTTCTACGATGTGCAAGCGCGATTAAAAGTGCCCAACGTCAGTACCGTGTCACTATGCGAATCCGACGCCGGTTTTACGATTTTGTGTAACCCGTGCTGGCGTTCGGGTGGCGTCCCTTTTGGTAGTCAATCTGTGACGTGTGTGAAAAAACGCAAACGTAAGCAGTGGCGGTTGGGCGGGGTTTTGTCATCCTGCACTGTCACACATTATCAGACATGACCAGGTGCTGACCGCAGTCTCAAATCTTCGATAAAATGAAAGTGCTTAAAACCGTAAAATGATGGAATGCTGTGGTAGTGTATTTTTCCTTTAAAATACAATACGAAATCCGGCATCGGTGACCATGTTTCGGGAGTCGATATGACAGTGTTAACCTGACGAACCAGAAGCGGTAGCGGCAGATCGGTTTATAAAAAGCACATTCGTTAGCTGTTTGTAGAACTGTTAAATAGCGTTTATATTTTGTTTGACAGAATGAAAGCGGTTATTAACATACTGTTACTCTTTCGAAGCGGAAACACAGAGAATCAAATATCTTATTTTTACGCTTAACATTTCTCTTCCGTTCGACATTTGTAATTTTCTGCAAGAAGATATCAGAATTTCCGTGTCCATTACTATATACAAGGTCCTTGAACGTTGTGTGACAGAATGGCGCCCGTAGACATCTTTTTCGCGCTGTTATTCCGTTTCAACGTCTTATTCCTTATATCAAAGCTTAATACGACAAGTCGCATGCTGCCACCTGTCGGCCAGCGACTACACTGCGTCCTCTGTAACTCCTTCCGCAGTTACCTTCTTCTGCAACACGGGGCGCCATCAGAACGTCTTTCGATAGCGCTCTTTGGGGTGCGAATCACGCACTTCCAAGAAATAAAAACAGAACATTCGTACATAAAAATCTTTTGTAGTCGGCAACGAGGGACGGCTGTAGCCTATTTGTACGAAAGAAGGTAAAATGAGGCAACTGTGAGCCGACAAGACTGCCACATCAAAGAAACGGGCGGCTGCGATTTTAAATCCGCCTCCACACAGCACCAGAGAATGTCGTATAACGCAGTCAGGAGCCGTAGAATAAATTTCACACTGTTTTCGTTCTCGAGCGAAGCGTTGCTCAGCGCTTTCAAATAAGTAGTAGCATATTAAAACATGAAATAAGTTTATATTTTTTATTTCTTTTGAAAATAATGGAAATAAGTACATTCTTTTTTTCGTCACATTCCAACATTACCTGAAACATCATTTTTTTCCTGAGAGGAAGAAATTGATTTCAATGTCTGAAACCACTATGTTTCCTGCGAGGTGCACTTTTCAACTACTTAAAATATAACGCGGCATTATTTTCTATTTAGTTCTTCAGTAAAAAGGCACCAATCGTGGCATGGAGTAACAAGAGGCATAAGCAGTTAGGTGCGACTATGGAAGATGCATCATCTGAATGGAGAAAGAGCCAAATTCACAACCGGCGGCAGTCTTCAGAGAAAGCGGTCGTGGATCGCGTGTTGCGAGCGGCCGACTGTCTGGCGGATCTTGAAACGGAAAATCTGAACTACATCGACAGCAGCGGGAGGCAAAGGCCGGGCAAGTTCTGTTACGTAGGAGGACTACCCAGAAATCTGTGGGCGGCGATATGGCACCGGGTGGACAGATTAAAATCGGCGTAACTGGTCAGTGAGTGGGACACGTTACTGGAATGCGTCTTACAACTGGCAGCAGACGCGAAATGACGTCTGCCTTTGTCATAGAAGATCAAAATCGCAGCATTCATTCTCACTATGCAGTACTTAACTCGGTTCGCCCTGTTACTAAATATTCTGTTTATACAGTAAAGTATGAATTACATGCAAAGGTAATTGTAAAATCATTCCTCTGTCGGAGAAAGAAATGCTCTGGATAGAGGAATTGTTTCCAGGATGATTGCGTGACAGACGCAAGACTGCTGTCTCGTCTGAGCATTTTGCTAATTCCTTACCTAAAAAAAATACGAGAGTGGTAGTAGAAATAGTCAACTTCGTCATGAATTACAGGCTAGGTTATGTGTAGGTCATAATAAATAGTGTAATTTAGTTGGGTGTAAAATGAAACTTGGCACGGACGATAACTATAGTGAGTTTGTCTGTGGAGGGCCCAACTTAAAACCTGGGTTTCTGTAATTGCTGGTAACTTAATCGCATCACGAAAGTTATCATTCAAAATGGTCAGCGCATTAAACTACCAGAAACGTAGTGTTTGATTCCGAGTTGCCTCATTCGTTACTTCTTTCTGTTTTCATTCCTTTAACAGAATCCCAGTTACTCCGGAGAAACTCTGAATGTAACTGCTATCATCCCGTGGCGCCAGCAGCAACAATCGACCGCTGATGCAGCGACAGAGCTCTGTGGTCTGCGGGAGACGGAGAATTAACGGAAAGATAAACTCGGCTTTTACATTACAACGATTTGCAATTGCGATTATTGTCCGAATGTGCTTACAACCAGTACAGTGTCACTACGCGAATCTGGTGCTGGTTTCGTGATTTTGAGGATCGCGTGCTGGCTTTCCAGTGACGTGGCGGAATATAGGCGGACGACCTGGCTGGGTGTCATTCAGTGACATATGTGTAACGAACGTATAAAGCGAATATTTGAAACAGTGCTATTTGAGCGAGGTTTGCCATCCAGCAACGTTATACAGGGCGTGGAGAAACAGTTTGACCAAAAAAGGAGGGCGGAAGGACAGCACGAGACATAGGAATGTGTGTATGGTGACTAATAGTCGTTAATGCATATTTTCAGCGCTACGGAAACGTAATTTAAATCTGCCATACTGAGGCCCTTGTTCAAAATGATAGGTATTTTCCAGAAAATGTATACGTAAACAGAATGTTTGCACTAACCAGTCGTCACGATAACAACAAGATAAATTTCAAGCGTCACAAACACGTGTATCGCATTTAGCTGACGAACGAGACAGTACTTCTTCAGAAATGAGGACAATCACATGCCCATGTTTCTTGTTTGAGTATATTTAAGAAAAGTGAAAAATGAGCCACCACTTAATTAACAGGAGTATGTATAGAGAATGTTCTAACTGACCACCGTTTTCATGCTGCCGCAGCGCCTTAAATGTTTAACTGCGACCTGTATTTTCTATACTCACATTCCTTCGCTTGACGCTCTCTTTGTGCCCTACGCATTTGGTGAAATAGTTTTTCCGCCCTGTATATGCCAGACGATGCCTTACAGAATGTTGTTCGAATTCTCAGGAGTCCAGTACACTTAATCGTTCGTAGGATGTTCTAACAACGGCAAAATGTCAGAATGCGTCGGTAGCGATCTGTAACTTTTAAGTTCAGTAGACAGTAACTATGTAAAAGGAAATGTGACACGTATAACGAGGCACTACGGAATTAGACGTGCAATATGTTTTCTGATTACAAAAAGTTCTCTAATGGAGCGGTAACCGCATAAATGTCGTGACAAGCGTGTGTGTCACGCTATTATGGAGCAACGTATGAGACCCCACAGAATCGGTATTAGTGAAAGCATGCACCGTTGGTCAGTTGCCAAAGCGTTCAAAATTAAACAAAACACTTAACTGGGTCTATGACATTGGAACTATCATCGTGAATGAAGACGAAATAAATTTATAGTGTCTATGATGTGGAAGTGATGATTCAGAGACTGATGAATACGGTGAAATTAATTTCTCTCTCTCTCTTTTTTTTTTTTTTTTTGATAAATATCTACGACACTATGCAACCAAGTAGCCCCTATTCCTTCTCCTGACCGGAGGCAAACACTATTCTACTTATTAACTGTTTTGACAATACTGAAATGTGGTGGATATTGCTTCTAGCCCTGCACCGAGGCGGGCTAACAGAATCGGATACCTGCCGCGAGCTTCCATGTTTGTACTGAGCAGAGACATCGACTACGCGGGACACAACAATTAGATGACCAAAATTTCGGAAACCAATTTTCTGTTGTGGTGGTTACATGTGAGACCTTAATAGATTCCACTAGCCGGAACGAACGCCTGCGGTACGTTCCAAGCTTCATACGTTTCACACCTATGGTCTCCGCTGAGCAACTGTCGACGATGAAACAAACTTGGCGGTGTTTTCGTATTGTGAAAGGAAGACGTCAACATGTAATGTAGAGTACGAATTCCTTACGGACGCCAGTGAAAATATAAGATGGAGAAGTGTGAGGAGCAGATCACACGTAAAGGACTGTTCAGAAGTCTTATCCAGGCCCATTAAAGCGTTCTTGGCTGCTTTATTAATACACCGGAATTACGCTCGTTGTCGAAAGAAATACGAGGCGGGCACTGGTGGAAGCGTTTTGCACCTGAAAAGATTAGGCATTTAATTGTGGGCAGGAGACTTGGAGTAAATTCACATTCCCACCGCTGTACGCAGGGTTAGGGGATGTTTTTGTCACCAGCGACTGTTGTGAGCCGGAGGCTGTGCCACTAAGCGAGAGGCGGCTGTGGTTGTAGGGACACATCCAGCATCGATATCGCAGATGTAGAATGTATTAACAGTCCTACTATTTTACTGTCACAAAACGATTTGAAGGCCGCATACACCTCCCCAAATATGTATATAACCGACAAATCAGAGATTCGAATACTAGATAATAATTGTATCATAACGAATTTCCCGCAGATGTGCTTGTCCCATACTGGGCAATCATTTAGAAAGAGTACGTAGACATACAAATCGCACTGGCTCGTGGGACAACTTTGCGATATCGACTATTGAAACACGAGTGATAGCACGTTTAATAAGAGACAATCAATATATAATAACTTTAGTTTTACGTGATAACAATAGGACACTACGGCAGAGTTTCGAGATTGGCCGAAGGTACGGAACACGGTTTGTGTCCAAAATTTTGCACAGGCCGGCGTGTAGCTTGTAACGCATTCAGGCACCGTGAACAAAGCTCTTGTGGCGTTGGTTCTCGCGACCGGCTCTGCCCAGCAACAGGACAGAAGAATATGGATGAGACAAGTTTTTTTGTTTTAATTTTCTGCCGCCTTCTAAGTGAATTACTGTTTGACTTGAACGTGTTCTTTGTCCTCACAGGTGCAGTGTGTAAAGGTTCTGGGTAGATATATTTTAATATGTTTCCAGTTACGATTGGTATCTGTCGACACAGAGAAGCAACTGCTGGACTCTCTGCGTTTACATTCCGCATCGGCACAAAGATGATGACGTTGTCGACAATTTTTTATACGTGTTCACAATCGATGTCTGTTGACAAAATAGACGCTGATAATGCTTATATGATTAAGACTTGGCCGTGACTCAAGACGAATCTTTCTAGCCGTTACAAGTCTTCATAACCTTGGAGCGTAAATACGTAACTACTCTTAACACACAAAGCGTGTTATCCAGGTGAGCGCAATAAAACAGAATCTCATGCATTAACTGACCCGGATAAAAATGTTACGACGGTGTTTTTTGACGATTTCTATACTTGTTTTCTGGAAGATTTTCTGACACAACCTCCTCCTCCTCCTCCTCCTCCTCAGAAATTTGGGACAGCATCAGCTGGAGGCAGCTGTGACAGAAGGCCAGCCATGAATGTGCGGACTGCCAGACAGCACTGTTCGAATGCTTTAAAATGGAGCAGCTGGCCAGCGGCTAGGCGTGTGATTCGCACGCTGGAACGGACGCGCATCTCGTGAATGGCGGGCGACGCGATGTGCTGCTGTGGCCAGTAGCAGAACGATCGATTAGATGTACGGCATTTATTTGTTTCGATAACATATTGAAGCAGCAGCAGAACAAACAGTACACCATTTAAACGCTAAAACTTCATAATAGGACAAATCTTTCGCAATACTAAACGCATCGTCTTAGTAAGAAGACTGTAAGGCCGAGCTCTGTCGAAGGCAGGGGCTGCACGTGTGGCGCTGCAGAGTCGGCCGAGATAAACAGGGCGAGTGTGTCCGTGTTGTGACGTCACGGTTGTGTACCACGTAACGAGGCCTGCCGCGATGGGTACAGAATGTGCGAACACTTTCCAAAGTACGTGTCTCTACATCTGCGTATTGTGCGTTTCCCGGGCTGCGTGGGCGGCAGTGAATTATCAACACTGCTTACTATGCAAGTGCTTGCAGACCGGCACAAACACACGTGAAACAAAAGTCGTTACAGTCTGCCCAGTGGCGGAGCACTGAGGAATGTTTGGACACTCTTCTTTCAAAAGGGAGAATTTTAACCCAACTGACACCACAAGCTGCGCACCAAACCTGATTCAAAATCCTTGCACGGGTTGAAAGCAGGGATGCGTGTCGGTCGTCAGGTATAAAACGCTACGAATGGCGAAGATTTTGAGACGACGGGATGTTAATCTCTAACTCGGTATACGGGCGTCCTCCATCAGTAACGTATTCGGTTCTTCACGCTTCATCTCTCGATACTGTGTCGGTATCTCTACTGGAGTATTGATAGATCGTAGCCTCTTATTCTGTGTAAATTCGGACACCACGGATGTTATTTCTTAAAGCATAACAACACACGTCACACGTACTCCTGAGGGAACGGCCAGAAAACTATATGCTTCCCACCAGGCCGATATTTGCTCTTCTGTAGAAGCGGCCAGCTAAATGAGCCACAGTCCAACATGATCAGGAATTCTGTCGTTTGTGTGTGTGTGTGTGTGTGTGTGTGTGTGTGTGTGTGTGTGTGTGTGTGTGTGTGTGTGTTGGGGCTTATGGGAGCTCAACATCGAGGTCATGAGCGCCCTGACACACATTAAAAGGAACGAATGTGGACAGACCTAATAAAACTGAAAAACACACTCAAAGAAAGCAGCAAAAGAAGGAAAATACTATATAAGAAAGTAAAACCGAAGGAAAGGGAAAACACAGCAACAAGAATGCCACAGGAAATTGTCATTGGCTGGCCACTGACATAAAATATGGGCGAGCTTGTCACACAGTGAACAAGTTAAAATCCACTCCCTAAAATCTTTGTAAAAACATTTGACATGGCACAGAACTGTAAAACTTTAACCACATTGGTCCGAGTGTTGCCGAAAAGAGATGGCAGGTCCGCCGGCAAGTCAGCCGCGGCCCGCTGGTCAGAAAATAAAACGCAGTCCAATAAAACGTGGCGCACAGTGACCTGGACGCCGCAAGCACCACACATTGGAGGCTCCTCTCGCCGGAGCAGGAAGCCGTGCGTCATAGGGCTGTGGCCTATTCGAAGCCGCGTGAGGAGAACCTCGTCCCGTCGACGGGGCTGGAAGGAAGTACACCACACACGCGTTGTGTGCTCGACTACACGGAGCTTATTGTCAGCCACTTCCAGCCACTCACCCTCCCACCGACGCATGACTCGTGAACTCCTCAGCGAGGTGAGTGCGTGCAAGGGGACAGCACACTGAGATACTTGTGGGGCGAGACACGCCTCCTCGGCTGCGAGATCTGCCCTTTAATTCCCAGCAATGCCGACATGCCCCGGAACCCAGCAGAAAGCTACAACCTTCCCCAGTCGCTGTAGTCGGAGGAGGGCATCCTGCATGGTCTGGACTATTTTGTCTGCCGGAGACAAACGTTGCAATGAGTAAAGGGCACTGAGTGAATCGGAACAGACAAGAAATTTAGGAGAGGAAGAAAGTCTCATCTGCTCCAGTGCCCACAAGATCGCAGACAATTCTGCATCAAAGACAGTAAAAGTCTGAGGCAGTCGGACCTTGAGGGCACGATCCGGAGAAACAACTGAGCAACCCACGGAATCCCCTTGTTTCGACCCATCCGTAAAAACAGCTACATAGTCGTGGTGCTCAGATAAAATGGCAGAAAATGCTGCATTAAAAACGCTGGCAGGAGTGCAATCTCTCTTGTACTGCAATAAATCTAAAATCACAAGGGGGCTCTTCAGTAACCAGGGTGGCAGGCGGTTAAAACCCAGGATTTGGGGTTGTACAGACTCCACACCGAGCGACTCTAGAACACGTTGCACACGTATCCCAAACGGCAACGTAGCCCGGGGACGGCGGGAAAAAAGGCGGTCCAAAGGTGGACGGGCAACAAGACGGTGGGCAGGCGAGCTGGGAGCTGCAAGAAACTTACCAGCAGGAGCTGCCGCCGGATGGTAAGTGGCGGTTCGCCAGCCTCAGCACAGAGGCTGGTACGGGGCTGGTCCGGTAAGCAGCCGTGGCCAGTCGGATCCCAGCACGGTGGACAGCGTCCAGGATCCGCAAATGAGACGGCATCGCTGACCCATATACTGTGCACCCATAGTCCAGCCGTGGGCGCACAAAAGCTCCATAAAACTGAAGGAGACGCGCCCTGCCCGCTCCCCAAGACCTCTGGCTGAGGCACTTGAGGATGTTCAGTGCCTTCAGCGTTCTGGCTTTCAAGTCACGTAGGTGTGGCAACCTGGAGTCAAAAATTAGGCCCAGAAACCGCACTGTGTCTCTAACATATCGGACAGTATCCCCGATAAGCAAGGCAGGCAACGTAAAAAGACGACGAGAACGGTTTAAATGAACACAAACACACTTATCGGCAGGAAACCGAAAACCCGTCTTTGCAGCCCACTCCTCTAACCGCCGCACTGTTAGCTGCAATTGACGGCTCGCGGATGCAACACTGGAGGAGGAACAGAAAACAGCAAAGTCGTCCACAAACAAGGAGCACTGTACTGGACTCCTCACTGTAGACGTTGTACTGTTTATGGCTATGGCAAAGAGGGTAACGCTTAAAACACTGCCCTGGGGGACACCGTGCTCTTGCTCAAAGCTGTCGTTTGTGAAAATAACGAATTGTCAGGACAGTGTGTGAAACGTTTGCTGTCGTTCCACCTCGCTAAATGCAACAAGGATAGATACCGGATTAGCACTGCGAGTCTTGGGGAAATTAGCTTAGCTGAATTGCTACACGTGTGACGCTAATGCGACCGGAGATGCGTCGTTGAAATGAGTGCTTAATACTGCAACTGTCTTATCCACCTGGTTTCGAACCTCGACACGGCAGGGATAGATGCACTTGCCGTCTACATGTGTGTGTCTATGGTCTAAGGTATGAAACGCTGTGTGTGTGTCCAAAGTTTCACGTGCGCCAACGAGCGCCGTACAACGCAAACAGGCGCCGTAAATTAAAATAAAGCTTTGGTGGCGTTCGTTCTCGCGTTCGGCGCTGCCCAGAGGCATGACAACAATATCGCTGACGCAAGGTTTTTTTATATTTTTATCACCTTTCCAGTAAATTAGTTGTTAGTTTCCATACGGTGCTCTTCTTCACAGGTGCAGTGTGTTAAGGCCGTTGAGAGATCTTTTTCCGTATCCGTTACCAGATACGAATGCAGTCTGTAGAAACACAGAAGGACAACAGCTGGACACATTGCCACGAAGTAAGACAGGTTCTCACACTGCGATTATATTCCGCCTCGATGCGAAACAGACGACGCTGTCAACTTGTTTATTAAACCTTCACAATCGATGGGTGGTGACAACATATCTGCTAATCCTATGTGCTTGTTTAAGGTTTCGCCTCGGGCCGAGAGGAATTTTTCTAGCCATCATACGTCTTCAAAGCCGTGGGGTGTAAATAAGTTCCATCCCTTACCGCTACGCATATTTTGCACCACGTGTGTCATTAAAGTGAGCATAATATAAGAAGCACAAGCGTTAACTGGCTTGGATAGAAAGGTTCTGAAGGTATTTTTTGGCGATTTCTATACGTGTTTTCCAGAAGATTTTCTCACAGAATGGTCTACTTCTTAGGAGTGTAGGATACAATCAGCTGGAGGCAGCTGAGACGCAAGTCCATCCATGTACTGTAGGTGCGGTGTGCGAAAGAGCACACTTCGAATGCATTACAACTGCCAGCGACTAGATGTGCGATTCAAGTGTGGTAATGGACACGCATCTCGCAAGTGGACGGCTACGCCAGGCTCTGCTGCTCGTAAAGATTAATCCCAGTTAGGGATTCACTCTCGATCAGATGATGCATATACACTTTTCCCCCGCTTTCGTTTGCTTCAGAAAACCGCCATTACTCGCGGCAGACTTTAAAATTGACATCTTTCCGCGTGGTAGCAGCAACAATCAGTCGCTGAGGCAGCGACAAAGCTCTGTCGGTTGCAGGACATGGAAGACTAACGGAAATAGAAATTCATCTTACACATTACTGCTCTCTACATTTGTGATTAACTTTTAAATATGCACATAATCGGTACAGTGTAACTACGCGGATCTGATACTGGTTTCGTGATTTTCTGTGTCCCGTGCTGGCGTTCCAGTGACGTGTCAGAATATGGGTGGCAGTCACCCAGTGACACATGTTCAGCGTTCGTAAAAAATGAATAATTTAAGCTATTCTGGTTCAGCGAAGTTTGCCATCCGGCGTCGTCATACAGGGTGCGGAAACGCAGCATGACTGTGTGAACTAACCAACCGCCACCATGAGAACAAGATAAATTTAAAGGGCCACTTACACGTGTATCACATTTAGCTGACTTACGACACTGCACGTTTTTAGAGATGAAGAGAATCAGATGTGCATGTCTCATGTTTCAATATGTCTTAAAAAGGTGAAAATGAGTAAGAAGGGAGCCGCCACTTATTGCTATAAGTATGTCATAGCAAATGTTCAAAGTGGCCACAGGTGCCATATTGGCATAGCGCCCGAAATATTCAACTGACAATTGCGATACCGAAATTCCTTCATTTGATGCTGCCTTCTTGCTCTGCACTTTCGGTCAAATTGTTTTTCCCCACCCTGTTTCTTCTAGACGTGACGCGACAGTAATGGTCGAATTCTCAGCCATCCAATACACTTCGTCTATGGTAGAAAGTGCTAAATACGGCAAAATGACGGAATGCGTTACGAGCGATTTGTAACTTTGATGTTCAGTAGACAGAAACTACGTAAAAGCACATGTGATACATTTAACCAAATCGTTACGAAGCGAAGTGTAAAATAAGTTTCTTGATTAGAAATCATTGCCCACAGTGGGCAATGATTTCTGAGGAGTGTGTAGACACACAAATCGTGCCAATCTGTGCTACAACTGTGCTATGTCGGTTATTTAAAACCGACGGATAGCACACTTCAGAAGAGGAAATGAAAATGATAATTTTGGTTTTCGTGGTAAAAAAAAACATTGCAGGATTTTTTAAACATATAGCAGAAATGTGAAAGAGACTACTGTCAAATTTCGAGATGGAAGACGCGACGGTAAGATTGTCAGCATGCTGCCAACAGAGGACAGGAGATCCGTTTGTTGAGGCGAAGACAATGCCTTAAAAAAGGTATTTTTGCGCTTATCGCCCAGAGAGTATAACACAGTCGAACGGATATCCGCCATTTACACGTTTTCAAACTGTATTACACTTACAGTAGAACAAAAATGAGACGCTTTGAAATACCGAAGAATTTACTTACTTACACGGCTAGCATATGTGGCAGTGCAGAGCCATTCGTAATGAATGAGACGCGAGTGTGGATGTTATGACGTCACCATAGTGTATCAGCAAGAGACGCCTGCCCTGATCTTTAGATAATAAAGTACTGTCGCAAAGAAACTGCATAGATACTCACTAAGCTCTTGATAGTACGAGACACAATAAGAACAACTTTCTCTTTTCCATCATCATTGTCATCATGACAATCATAACACTCTCTTAATATGTGGCCGGAATATGTATAGGGCCACAGCCCCACTTCTCAATGGAAGATGCTGTAATAAGGAAAACATGTCACCAGTGAGCTTGAAGAAACACGGGTAAGGCGAGAAAAATAATTTGTAAGGTGCAGAGTTGCAAACGGTTGCATATGGCGTTTTAAATGTAGAGCCAAACAAAAAGTGCGCCCTTGACATTCCCTAAGTTCCTGAACAGACGGGACTTTTCGAGTGCTAACTGTCTTTTATTAGTGTGGCCAATAACAGAGTAAGCTGTGTATGTTCCAGAATACATGTAAAATTTTGTAAGTACCTTTGTAGGTACGCAAATCACGATGCTGGTTTGACGACGATGAGTTTTCTGCGCTTGTGATGATGCATTTACTTGCCGACGACCACAAGCACATACGAAAACAGTTGAGGTGTTACGAAACCTGAGTACATTTAAGATGAGTAATGCGAAAAAGCAGTTACTAGTAACTGTAAATATTGGCTGTGGTGTTGTACGCAAAATTAGTTACCTTACTGATATTCAAGTAAAACCGAGGCCCATCACTTGTGTGAAATGCGGAGGAGAATGTACAGCAGTAACTTGCAGCCGCACGGCGGCTATTGCCATAGCGTTGAGAGATTACAGAGGACTCTCAAGACTTGTTTACGTTTTAAACATAAGGGAAGCAGCGTCGCAGACGTCGACACCTCGTTTGGCAGCACGGCTGGTGTCAGCTGGTCCAGAAAGAGGCGGTGGAGAGATTCGTTCGAATCTTGATTTGTTACTCACGTTTCACCCGGCCAAGAACGGCGAAAGTGTGTGTCAGAAGAATGTCGCTGCGACACACTCCGTCCCCAGTTTGAACGGAATTTTCGGCACAGTGCTGGTTTAGCGGCATTTTATAAATGTCACGTCTTTGAAACTGTGGGTTTATGTAATACTGAAGAACTGAACGTCCTCGAACTGAGGAGAAATGCATTAAATAATTGACGGAAGATTTAGCCTTGGAAAGAGAACAATTGTGGAACTTACTGTCAGGTTATAGTGACGAACACGATAGCTACTTTCTGTTGGGATGATTGACGACTTTTGCGATTCGCTTTCCCCTCCGTGCGTGCGAGATTCAGACGCTGTTTCACGACAGTAGATCGTTATCACCGCGTGTGAAGGAACCGGTGGTCGTCCGTCACGTGACATGTGTGAGCGCAGAGACAATAATAATGAACCCAGATGGTGATATTTTTTTATATCTCCTTCGTCACAGTCATTGAACTGTTTTAATATGCGGGCAGACGGTATAACGGAGCACGCATCATCTGATGTTGCAAAGTGCAAGTGTTATAAGAACGCCAGTAGTGGTTACTCGAAGCCAGTGTCTGTTTTGAGTGAAGAATAGGATACATTGTTTCGTTTGGGAAGGAAGATAACTTTGCGAGTTTGTCTGCGAAGGCGTAACTCTAAACGTGGGTTTACGTAGCGTAGGTCCAGTTGTGTGTGCCCTACCGACGTAACTCACCGTTTACAAGTTTACTCGCTTATTACTGTGCCGAACCCAAAGTCTGGCTGGTGGTTGCGCATTTATTATCATTTCTTCCCGTTTTCATTTACGTCAGAAAGGAGCCATTACTCGCGACAGACATTTCGGAGCGTTGGCAGCAACTGCCAGCCTCTGAGGCACCGACGAAGCTCTGTCGACTGCAGGAGACGGAGAAAAAATGGCGGAAAGATAAAGTCAGATTCTACATTACTGAGATCTCAAGGTGCGATTAAACGTCTTCAGAGTCAATACAGCGTCAGTATGCGAAACCGAAGTATGCGGTTTCACGATTCTCTGTAACCCGTGACTAGAGCGCTAACCGCATCCTCAGACGTCGAATATTTATTCTTTCACACTGTCGAATGTGCTTCGAAACAGCAAAATGATGGATTGCTGTGATATCGATTTACATTTTTAAGGTGCAATAAAAAATCCGGCAACGGAAACCGCATTTCGACGATCGATACGAAAGTGTTGACATGACGAATCGGAAGTGGTATTCGATCGGTTCATGAAAAACAGATCTGCTAGCCGCATGCAGTACTATTAAAGTGCGTTCCGTCAGATTGTCTCCAGTGTCCGGAGCCACCCACTCCAGACCTCGGGCTGGAGCCCGCCGCTACCTGCCTTAACGCCGCCTTTGCGGCTGAGCGGCCAGCCCTGCCGGAGGGAATCCCAGAGCCGGCACATCCGGACCAACACTCAGGTCCCACTGTGAAACGTTTCCACCTGCCTGCCACTCGGCTGACGCACGCTTCAGCTTACTGCGTCCTCAGGGCTCGGCGATCACTGTACTAACAGCAGGTTCTGATGTTTGCACCTAACGAAATTGTAGATCCCCAGATATGCCGTCGTCTGTCGCTGAGCAACTGCGGGCCAGATATTTACCCAAGCGTTCGTCTTAAACTGTGTTCATGTATTCTCGCTCAGTGTAGACGCGGAAACTCCGCTAACGGAGTTCTGTCTGTACAGAAAATGAAAGCGCCACATGTGTCGTCTCGCCTTAGAAATGACCAACTATTCCGATAGGAAGTGAATCAAACATTTCGCACTATCTCACACTAAATCGCTGCACAGTCTCCACAGCGCTAACACAGTGCAATCTCATACCGAAACGCCGAAAATTCGGCGTGTGCGCCTGACACACTCCATCTGCTGTTCTCTGCTGCTACGGTCCACAGGAACGGTACACCACTCTTTCAGTAGATTGAAAACCACTCAAAACTCCTTGTCCGTTCTTCACACGGTCAAACACGACGGTATTGACTGCACACATCTCCTCACGAAGGTAACGACATATGTACTCCTCGCATTTTCACTAAATTACCGGCATTTTTTGAAGACCGCGTGCCTCGCGTTTAGCGGGAATATCGACTAATGAAACCAATCGAGGGTGCAAGGGACTTGTGTACACTACAAACGAACCAATATTTCGTCATCTTGTACACACGTGTTTTAATTGTCGCATTGTACCCGAGGGCATGCAGCTTCACTGTGTGCATGGAGAGCTGCATCAAACCAGTCTCTGGACTGAAGACCACAGCAGCAACAACACAGTGGAGGGAGGCTGAACTTGTATTTCGGCCGGTAATTGCGACTGTGCGTGTGTGGAGAGATGCCGAACGATACTTGTGGCCTGCGATTTGCTTATACTGGCGCCAAAGACAGCGCACCTGACAACTTCCGATCACTCAAGGCTAGCAATGCTGCGCCTTATCAGCACTTGGGAGACTGGGCAGCACAAACGATTCGCCCCTGTTTAACGTTGCGCCTGTTGGCCGTTCAGATAGAGACAATAAAGGTCATACTAGATTAGGATAATTTTTTAGAAATACGTCCACATCTGGAGCATTCCTTACAGGTAATTCTCGAATACAACACCCTTTCCTGGGCTGTTCGTTCGCGCGCATTAAATGTGCTTTGACCTGTTTTAGCAGACGCATTATGACCAGCAGAAAGATTGAGTGCGTCAATGAAACACTGCTTGTGATATTCGATTGCCTCGGTACGGTAGCGGATGGGGCCTCCCCCGTACTAAGTCTCGTGTAATTCGCCCACCCGTCGACAACTGAACTGAAATGTTGCCGTGTGTGTTGACACATTTCCCAGGCTTCAGTGATGTCGGAACTGGGGTGTGCAACAGCAAGATAACTTGAACTGAAAGAGACAGGCGTATCTTTGTGATGGTATTCCGTAATTTGAGAGCGCATTGGAAGCCACAATACTCAGAAAAATAAGCAGGCAAAATTTCCGCACGACACCTTCTCTGGCACCATGAGGATAGTGACACGGTGCCAAAAAAAAAAGGCGATGGACATTTTCAAAATAATCTTGACCTGTTACCAAAGCTTAACCCGCAAGAACACGGGCAGCGTCTGACGCAAGAATGCCGTCGCGAGCAACTCCGTTCCCAGTTGTAACGGAATTTTCGGCCCAAAGCTGTTTCCGCGGCAATTTATAAGCACAGCGTCATTGTAATTGTCCGTTTATATAATACTGACGTATTACAGAGCGGTGAACTGGAAAGAATTGCTATTACGTTGCTATGACGTTAAGGCTTTTCTTAGCTGTAGTTAAATCGGAAAAACGTACCATTTCTTACCGTGTTTGCTGTGAATTTTGTCAGTCTATTCCCCTAAGTAAATAAATAAAAAAAACAGAAGATGTACCTCGAGCTGGCAAATCACTTCATCGTCTCGCTAGTAGGGAGACCTCTGGGTTGAAAACGGAGATTTAGCCGTTGAGAAAAGTTTGCTACCGTTACTAACTAGAGACGCTTCCTTAATTCGGAGACAAAGAAGTACACATAGCGATAGGTGAATGACATACACAGAATCGAATGACGTCGTTAAATATACTGACACGAAGCGTCTTTTTTTTTTCTTTCGTGGGGTTTGTACATGCAGGAAGAAAGAGGTGCTATAGTTTCTTTTGACCAGAAGACAACATAGCTTCAAATGTTACCAATTCTGACTGAACTGGAAGCACCTAAATACTGCGTCCAAAACCATATCTGCACTGGCTCCAAAACTTTAAGAGTAGCCGGAAGTTTCGATGTTTACATCGAAGCATCGGTCTGAGCGAAACAAGATGGGTAGTATGCATCATTCATAGAAAAGTTCTCGAGTACGGCAAACGCTTTACTACATAAAATTCATTGTGTTACTGACAAATTAAAAATTCTAATAGAACATAATAACTCTTGTACAGCAGCTGTGTTTCCCGTAATTGGGTCACAGTTTTCAAAGATTACGTACATGTACGATTCCCGCCAATTTCTAGTACAGTTTTCTAGTATGGACTATTTAACCGCACCAGGGAGTGGAGAACACATTTGGTAAAAGCAGATATTAATTATATATTTCTTCTGTACCGTCATCAAGGCAACTTTGATACTGATACGAGGCCGGAATTTGAAAGATACTGCAGCAATACATCGCGGATGAAAGTGCAACTACAAAGTTAACACTTTGGCAGCAGAAGTTGCGCGATACGATTGTTGTGGTAGAAAACGAAGCTATGGAAATTTGTGGGTTTGGCACTTGTAACCCGCTGTGTTCCAAACTACCGGCTAGTTATACGCTATGTATTTGCTATAAAAGTTTATTAAAGCTGTTGCAGATCAAAAAGTACGCCTTTTAAACACGTAAACTTGATAACAGGAGGAATCTTTCAAAACACTAAACGTATCATCTTAGTGAGGAGAGTATAAGGGCAAGATCTGGCGACGGTATGGGCTGAACACGTGGGGTTTGAGAGTTGGTCGTAATAAACAGGACGCGAGTGCCAATGTTGTAACGTCCCGGTTGTCTATCATGGAACGCGATGCGCATGGAACACAAGTAAATTCCCTAAAGTAGGTGTCTACAGCTGCATACGCGTTTTCACGGCTGGGTTGACAGTGGTGAGTTGTCGGTACTGCTTAAGATGCAAGTGCTTGCCGACCACGACAGACACACGTGAAACAAAAGTCGTTGCAGTTTGCCCACTGACGGAGCGCTGAGGAATGTCTGGACAGTCTCTTTCCAAAGAGAGAATTTCAAGCCAAGCGACCGCGCACGCTACGCGGCCAACGTATTCCAAAATCCTTGGGTTGGATGAAAGTAGGGATGTAGGCTATGTCGGTCGTCAGATCTAAAACTCTACGAGTGGCGAAGATATTTGACACGACAGAAAGTTAACCTCTGACCCACTTTTATGAATTTACAGGTAACGTTTTCTGGTGCATCTCGCTTATTATCTCGATATTGTGTCGATATCTGTACTGGATGAAACACAAGTCATAGCTCTTTATTCCGTGTAAAAATCGGAGATTACGGATGCTACTTCTTGAAGCATAATGCCACACGTGAGGTGGCCATGTGCTTCCCGCCAAACCGATATTCAGTCTTCTGCGGAAGCGGCCAGCTAAATGAGGCGCAGTGCAGCAAGAACAGGAATTCCTCGAATTGTTGCAGTTTTGTCGTTTGTTAAAATAAAGAGTTGTCAGGACAGTGTTTGAAAAGTTTGCTCTCGTTCCACCTGGCCAAACGTAACAAGGATAGTTTTCGCATTAACGCTGCGAATCTTGGGAAAATTGGGTTAATTGAAATACAACAAGAGGAGATGTTGAAGTCAGTGTTTGATTGCCGGCATTGATAATGTAATTGTCTAGTCCACTGGGTTTCGAACATCAGCACAGCAGGGGTAGAGGCAGGCGCCGTGCATATGTGTGTCTGTATGGTCGAACGTATGAAACGTGGTGTGTGTCCACAGCTTCACACTCGCCAGCCACGAGCGGACGGCGCAGTCGAGCACCGTAAAATGAAGCTTTCACTGTCTTCGGTCTCGCGATCGGCGCTGATCAGCGGCAAGACACAATAATATCGCTGACGCAAGCTTTTTCCTGTTTACCGCCTCTTCCGTGGATTGATTGTTGACTTGAATGCGCTGTGTCTCCTCTCATGTGCAGTGTGTGAAGGCCCTCAGCGGATCGTTTTCCATCTGTTACCATTTAACGAATGCAGTTTGTGGGAACAGAAGGAGAACAGCTGGACACATTGCGACGAAGTAACACAGATTCTCACACTGGGTTTAAATTTCACACTGGTAAAAAACAAACGATGCTGTCAACTGTTTACAAGCCAGTGGCTGGTAACATATCCGATAATTCTACGTACATGATTAAGAGTTCGCCTTGACTCTAGAGGAATTCTTCTAGGCATTATACGTCTTCAAAATCATGGAGTGTAGACACGTCCCGCCCCTTTCCGCTACGCCTATTCCGCAAAACGCATACCCAGGTGAGCATAATAAAACGGCATCACACGAGTTAACTGGCTTGGATAAAAACGTTTCGACGGTATTTTTAGACGATTTCTATGCGTGTTTTCCGGAAGTATTTCTCACACAATCGCCTCCTTCTCAGTAGTGTAGGGTAACATCATGAATGGGCGGAGTGCGAAACAACACAGTCCGGGTGCTTACAATGGTACAACTGGCCAGCGACCTGGAGAGCGATTCACACGTGGGAAAGGACACGTGTCTCTCGCAACTGGAGGGATACGCGAGGTTCTGCTGTGGGTAGAAATTGAAAATTAAATCGGTGCATCAACTACGCATTCACTCTGATTTCGACGATGAACATTTTTTTCCCGTTTTCATTTACTTCAGAAACCGTCAAATCTCGCGGGAGAGCTAAAACCGCCAACGTTCCGCGATGCTGACAGTAACAGCAACAGTCGCTCGGGCGGCGCCAAAGCTCTCTCAGTTGCAGGAGGCGGAAGATTAACGAAGAAATAAATGCAGGTTGAACATTACCACTATCTGCATTTGTGATTAACGTCGAATTTGTTCAAAAATGGTTCAAATGGCTATGAGCACTATGGGACTTCTGAGGTCATCAGTCCCCTAGAACTTTGAACTACTTAAACCTAACTAACCCAAGGACGTGACACACATCCATGCCCGAGCCAGGATTCGAACCTGCGACCGTAGCGGTCGCGCGGTTCCAGACTGAAGCGCCTAGAACCACACGGCCACACCGGCCGGCCGTCGAAATGTGCTCGTAATCAGTACAGTTAAGTTATGCGGATCTGACGCTGGTTTCGCGATTTTAAGTGTCGCGTGGTTGCGTTCCAGTGACTTGGCGGAATATAGGCGGATGATCTGGATTGGAGTCGCTCAATGACATATGTGTAGCGTATGTGAAAAAGTGAATAATTTAAGCGGTTCAGTCAATACAGCAATTGGGCTGCATTAAAATAACTGGAGCATTACATAATAATTAAACCACAAGCAGTGCTGTGTGGCAGCAGTGAAAGTGTTTCCAGAAGGAAATCCAGGGGAAAAACAATTGGAGCATTACATAATAATTAAACCACAAGCAGTGCTGTGTGGCAGCAGTGAAAGTGTTTCCAGAAGGAAATCCAGGGGAAAAATAATCCGCTGTACTGCGCGCCGTCGGAGGCGGGGGTGGCACGCCTGCTAATACAATCAACGGCGACTATTTTAATTGCTGCATGGGGTCTGGTGTGTCAGGCGCACATACTGCTTCCTTACTTGCTTCCCAACTTAACAAGCGGGGTCGCAAACAAGTTATTTCAACAGGCGCATTTGTATCGCCTGTGTGGTTTGTTGTGGGGGGGTGGGGGGGCGTGAGTGTGGTACGGTTGTGGGGGGGTGTGGGGGCGTGAGTGTGGTGCGCGGCCTGTTGGCTTGGCTGCATGCAATTTGTCCCCCTCCTGGCTGCCCGACTTAGCAAGCGACTTTGCAGTTCGACTCCGCTGGGCTCCGCTTGGGCCCAGTTACGTTATAAGGCGGCCACTCCGCACAAATGACAGCGAGACACTCGCGAACTCTGAACGGGGCGAATATCGGCGGGCGGAATATATCCTGCGTAAAGCAGACTACACCACTTCACTCACGGCATGATACTTTCACACCGCCAACTAGATACCACCTTACTGTCCCAGGCAAAAACGCACTCAAAGACGCAAATGCAAACCGAAAAGAAAAACCGATTACACAAACTCACGCAAAAGCTACTTCTTCGTCACATGTAATTACAAATTAACCACTTTCCGATACTCTCCTTTCATTCTACTGTGGAAACTAGTATTTTTTTACGTCGCCACACGGTCCTATATCAAAGCAAACTACGCTCACTGGGCCAGGCGGCGCGGCGCGTCTCTGCTCTTCGTGTTTCAAATCATGCTGCATAAACGTCCGTAACTCCTCGATGCCTTCACTTACAATTTTAAAACTCTGACACCGCCAAGCGACTACCGACCTCAGTACGTGATATCAATTTCAACTAGATACGACCTTACTGTCCCAGGCAAAAACGCACTCAAAGACGCAAATACAAACCGAAAAACGGATCACACAAACTCGCGCAAAAGCTACGTTTTCGTCTTATGTAGTTACAAATTAAACACTTTCCGTTACTCTCCTTTCATTCCACTGTGGAAACTAGTATTTTTTTACGTCGCCACACGGTCCTATATCAAAGCAAACTACGCTCACTGGGCCAGGCGGCGCGGCCCGTCTCTGCTCTTCGTGTTTCAAATCATGCTGCATAAACGTCCGTAACTCCTCGATGCCTTCAACTACAATTTTAAAACTCTGACACCGCCAAGCGACTACCGACCTCAGTACGTGATATCAATTTCAACTAGATACGACCTCACTGTCCCAGGCAAAAACGCACTCAAAGACGCAAATACAAACCGAAGAACGGATCACACAAACTCGCGCAAAAGCTACGTTTTCGTCTTATGTAGTTACAAATTAAACACTTTTCGTTACTCTCCTTTCATTGCACTGTGGAAACTAGTATTTTTTTACGTCGCCACACGGTCCTATATCAAAGCAAACTACGCTCACTGGGCCAGGCGGCGCGGCCCGTCTCTGCTCTTCGTGTTTCAAATCATGCTGCATAAACGTCCGTAACTCCTCGATGCCTTCAACTACAATTTTAAAACTCTGACACCGCCAAGCGACTACCGACCTCAGTACGTGATATCAATTTCAACTAGATACGACCTCACTGTCCCAGGCAAAAACGCACTCAAAGACGCAAATACAAACCGAAAAACGGATCACACAAACTCGCGCAAAAGCTAAGTTTTCGTCTTATGTAGTTACAAATTAAACACTTTCCGTTACTCTCCTTTCATTCCACTGTGGAAACTAGTATTTTTTTACCTCGCCACACGGTCCGATATCAAACCAAAGTACGCTCACTGGGCCAGGCGGCGCGGCGCGGCGCGTCTCTGCTCATCGTGTTTTTCAAAACATGCTGCATAAACGTCCGTAACTCCTCGATGCCTTCACTTACAATTTTAAAACTCTGACACCGCCAAGCGACTACCGACCTCAGTACGTGATATCAATTTCAACTAAATACGACCTTACTGTCCCAGGCAAAAACGCACTCAAGGACGCAAATACAAACCGAAAAGAGAAACGGATTACACAAACTCACGCAAAAGCTACTTCTTCGTCACATGTAATTACAAATTAACCACTTTCCGATACTCTCCTTTCATTCTACTGTGGAAACTAGTATTTTTTTACGTCGCCACACGGTCCTATATCAAAGCAAACTACGCTCACTGGGCCAGGCGGCGCGGCGCGTCTCTGCTCTCCGTGTTTCAAATCATGCTGCATAAACGTCCGTAACTCCTCGATGCCTTCACTTACAATTTTAAAACTCTGACACCGCCAAGCGACTACCGACCTCAGTACGTGATATCAATTTCAACTAGATACGACCTTACTGTCCCAGGCAAAAACGCACTCAAAGACGCAAATACAAACCGAAAAACGGATCACACAAACTCGCGCAAAAGCTACGTTTTCGTCTTATGTAGTTACAAATTAAACACTTTCCGCTACTCTCCTTTCATTCCACTGTGGAAACTAGTATTTTTTTACGTCGCCACACGGTCCTATATCAAAGCAAACTACGCTCACTGGGCCAGGCGGCGCGGCGCGTCTCTGCTCTTCGTGTTTCAAATCATGCTGCATAAACGTCCGTAACTCCTCGATGCCTTCACTTACAATTTTAAAACTCTGACACCGCCAAGCGACTACCGACCTCAGTACGTGATATCAATTTCAACTAGATACGACCTTACTGTCCCAGGCAAAAACGCACTCAAAGACGCAAATACAAACCGAAAAACGGATCACACAAACTCGCGCAAAAGCTACGTTTTCGTCTTATGTAGTTACAAATTAAACACTTTCCGTTACTCTCCTTTCATTCCACTGTGGAAACTAGTATTTTTTTACGTCGCCACACGGTCCTATATCAAAGCAAACTACGCTCACTGGGCCAGGCGGCGCGGCCCGTCTCTGCTCTTCGTGTTTCAAATCATGCTGCATAAACGTCCGTAACTCCTCGATGCCTTCAACTACAATTTTAAAACTCTGACACCGCCAAGCGACTACCGACCTCAGTACGTGATATCAATTTCAACTAGATACGACCTCACTGTCCCAGGCAAAAACGCACTCAAAGACGCAAATACAAACCGAAAAACGGATCACACAAACTCGCGCAAAAGCTACGTTTTCGTCTTATGTAGTTACAAATTAAACACTTTCCGTTACTCTCCTTTCATTCTACTGTGGAAACTAGTATTTTTTTACGTCGCCACACGGTCCTATATCAAAGCAAACTACGCTCACTGGGCCAGGCGGCGCGGCGCGTCTCTGCTCTTCGTGTTTCAAATCATGCTGCATAAACGTCCGTAACTCCTCGATGCCTTCACTTACAATTTTAAAACTCTGACACCGCCAAGCGACTACCGACCTCAGTACGTGATATCAATTTCAACTAGATACGACCTTACTGTCCCAGGCAAAAACGCACTCAAAGACGCAAATACAAACCGAAAAACGGATCACACAAACTCGCGCAAAAGCTACGTTTTCGTCTTATGTAGTTACAAATTAAACACTTTCCGTTACTCTCCTTTCATTCCACTGTGGAAACTAGTATTTTTTTACGTCGCCACACGGTCCTATATCAAAGCAAACTACGCTCACTGGGCCAGGCGGCGCGGCCCGTCTCTGCTCTTCGTGTTTCAAATCATGCTGCATAAACGTCCGTAACTCCTCGATGCCTTCAACTACAATTTTAAAACTCTGACACCGCCAAGCGACTACCGACCTCAGTACGTGATATCAATTTCAACTAGATACGACCTCACTGTCCCAGGCAAAAACGCACTCAAAGACGCAAATACAAACCGAAAAACGGATCACACAAACTCGCGCAAAAGCTACGTTTTCGTCTTATGTAGTTACAAATTAAACACTTTCCGTTACTCTCCTTTCATTCCACTGTGGAAACTAGTATTTTTTTACCTCGCCACACGGTCCGATATCAAACCAAAGTACGCTCACTGGGCCAGGCGGCGCGGCGCGGCGCGTCCCTGCTCATCGTGTTTTTCAAAACATGCTGCATAAACGTCCGTAACTCCTCGATGCCTTCACTTACAATTTTAAAACTCTGACACCGCCAAGCGACTACCGACCTCAGTACGTGATATCAATTTCAACTAAATACGACCTTACTGTCCCAGGCAAAAACGCACTCAAGGACGCAAATACAAACCGAAAAGAAAAACGGATTACACAAACTCACGCAAAAGCTACTTCTTCGTCACATGTAATTACAAATTAACCACTTTCCGATACTCTCCTTTCATTCTACTGTGGAAACTAGTATTTTTTTACGTCGCCACACGGTCCTATATCAAAGCAAACTACGCTCACTGGGCCAGGCGGCGCGGCGCGTCTCTGCTCTTCGTGTTTCAAATCATGCTGCATAAACGTCCATAACTCCTCGATGCCTTCACTTACAATTTTAAAACTCTGACACCGCCAAGCGACTACCGACCTCAGTACGTGATATCAATTTCAACTAGATACGACCTTACTGTCCCAGGCAAAAACGCACTCAAAGACGCAAATACAAACCGAAAAACGGATCACACAAACTCGCGCAAAAGCTACGTTTTCGTCTTATGTAGTTACAAATTAAACACTTTCCGTTACTCTCCTTTCATTCCACTGTGGAAACTAGTATTTTTTTACGTCGCCACACGGTCCTATATCAAAGCAAACTACGCTCACTGGGCCAGGCGGCGCGGCCCGTCTCTGCTCTTCGTGTTTCAAATCATGCTGCATAAACGTCCGTAACTCCTCGATGCCTTCAACTACAATTTTAAAACTCTGACACCGCCAAGCGACTACCGACCTCAGTACGTGATATCAATTTCAACTAGATACGACCTCACTGTCCCAGGCAAAAACGCACTCAAAGACGCAAATACAAACCGAAAAACGGATCACACAAACTCGCGCAAAAGCTACGTTTTCGTCTTATGTAGTTACAAATTAAACACTTTCCGTTACTCTCCTTTCATTCCACTGTGGAAACTAGTATTTTTTTACCTCGCCACACGGTCCGATATCAAACCAAAGTACGCTCACTGGGCCAGGCGGCGCGGCGCGGTGCGTCTCTGCTCATCGTGTTTTTCAAAACATGCTGCATAAACGTCCGTAACTCCTCGATGCCTTCACTTACAATTTTAAAACTCTGACACCGCCAAGCGACTACCGACCTCAGTACGTGATATCAATTTCAACTAAATACGACCTTACTGTCCCAGGCAAAAACGCACTCAAGGACGCAAATACAAACCGAAAAGAAAAACGGATTACACAAACTCACGCAAAAGCTACTTCTTCGTCACATGTAATTACAAATTAACCACTTTCCGATACTCTCCTTTCATTCTACTGTGGAAACTAGTATTTTTTTACGTCGCCACACGGTCCTATATCAAAGCAAACTACGCTCACTGGGCCAGGCGGCGCGGCGCGGCGCGTCTCTGCTCATCGTGTTTTTCAAAACATGCTGCATAAACGTCCGTAACTCCTCGATGCCTTCACTTACAATTTTAAAACTCTGACACCGCCAAGCGACTACCGACCTCAGTACGTGATATCAATTTCAACTAGATACGACCTTACTGTCCCAGGCAAAAACGCACTCAAAGACGCAAATACAAACCGAAAAACGGATCACACAAACTCGCGCAAAAGCTACGTTTTCGTCTTATGTAGTTACAAATTAAACACTTTCCGTTACTCTCCTTTCATTCCACTGTGGAAACCAGTATTTTTTTACGTCGCCACACGGTCCTATATCAAAGCAAACTACGCTCACTGGGCCAGGCGGCGCGGCCCGTCTCTGCTCTTCGTGTTTCAAATCATGCTGCATAAACGTCCGTAACTCCTCGATGCCTTCAACTACAATTTTAAAACTCTGACACCGCCAAGCGACTACCGACCTCAGTACGTGATATCAATTTCAACTAGATACGACCTCACTGTCCCAGGCAAAAACGCACTCAAAGACGCAAATGCAAACCGAAAAACGGATCACACAAACTCGCGCAAAAGCTACGTTTTCGTCTTATGTAGTTACAAATTAAACACTTTCCGTTACTCTCCTTTCATTCCACTGTGGAAACTAGTATTTTTTTACCTCGCCACACGGTCCGATATCAAACCAAAGTACGCTCACTGGGCCAGGCGGCGCGGCGCGGCGCGTCTCTGCTCATCGTGTTTTTCAAAACATGCTGCATAAACGTCCGTAACTCCTCGATGCCTTCACTTACAATTTTAAAACTCTGACACCGCCAAGGGACTACCGACCTCAGTACGTGATATCAATTTCAACTAAATACGACCTTACTGTCCCAGGCAAAAACGCACTCAAGGACGCAAATACAAACCGAAAAGAAAAACGGATTACACAAACTCACGCAAAAGCTACTTCTTCGTCACATGCAATTACAAATTAACCACTTTCCGATACTCTCCTTTCATTCTACTGTGGAAACTAGTATTTTTTTACGTCGCCACACGGTCCTATATCAAAGCAAACTACGCTCACTGGGCCAGGCGGCGCGGCGCGTCTCTGCTCTTCGTGTTTCAAATCGTGCTGCATAAACGTCCGTAACTCCTCGATGCCTTCACTTACAATTTTAAAACTCTGACACCGCCAAGCGACTACCGACCTCAGTACGTGATATCAATTTCAACTAGATACGACCTTACTGTCCCAGGCAAAAACGCACTCAAAGACGCAAATACAAACCGAAAAACGGATCACACAAACTCGCGCAAAAGCTACGTTTTCGTCTTATGTAGTTACAAATTAAACACTTTCCGTTACTCTCCTTTCATTCCACTGTGGAAACTAGTATTTTTTTACCTCGCCACACGGTCCGATATCAAACCAAAGTACGCTCACTGGGCCAGGCGGCGCGGCGCGGCGCGTCTCTGCTCATCGTGTTTTTCAAAACATGCTGCATAAACGTCCGTAACTCCTCGATGCCTTCACTTACAATTTTAAAACTCTGACACCGCCAAGCGACTACCGACCTCAGTACGTGATATCAATTTCAACTAAATACGACCTTACTGTCCCAGGCAAAAACGCACTCAAGGACGCAAATACAAACCGAAAAGAAAAACGGATTACACAAACTCACGCAAAAGCTACTTCTTCGTCACATGTAATTACAAATTAACCACTTTCCGATACTCTCCTTTCATTCTACTGTGGAAACTAGTATTTTTTTACGTCGCCACACGGTCCTATATCAAAGCAAACTACGCTCACTGGGCCAGGCGGCGCGGCGCGTCTCTGCTCTTCGTGTTTCAAATCATGCTGCATAAACGTCCGTAACTCCTCGATGCCTTCACTTACAATTTTAAAACTCTGACACCGCCAAGCGACTACCGACCTCAGTACGTGATATCAATTTCAACTAGATACGACCTTACTGTCCCAGGCAAAAACGCACTCAAAGACGCAAATACAAACCGAAAAACGGATCACACAAACTCGCGCAAAAGCTACGTTTTCGTCTTATGTAGTTACAAATTAAACACTTTCCGTTACTCTCCTTTCATTCCACTGTGGAAACTAGTATTTTTTTACGTCGCCACACGGTCCTATATCAAAGCAAACTACGCTCACTGGGCCAGGCGGCGCGGCGCGTCTCTGCTCTTCGTGTTTCAAATCATGCTGCATAAACGTCCGTAACTCCTCGATGCCTTCAACTACAATTTTAAAACTCTGACACCGCCAAGCGACTACCGACCTCAGTACGTGATATCAATTTCAACTAGATACGACCTCACTGTCCCAGGCAAAAACGCACTCAAAGACGCAAATACAAACCGAAAAACGGATCACACAAACTCGCGCAAAAGCTACGTTTTCGTCTTATGTAGTTACAAATTAAACACTTTCCGTTACTCTCCTTTCATTCCACTGTGGAAACTAGTATTTTTTTACCTCGCCACACGGTCCGATATCAAACCAAAGTACGCTCACTGGGCCAGGCGGCGCGGCGCGGCGCGTCTCTGCTCATCGTGTTTTTCAAAACATGCTGCATAAACGTCCGTAACTCCTCGATGCCTTCACTTACAATTTTAAAACTCTGACACCGCCAAGCGACTACCGACCTCAGTACGTGATATCAATTTCAACTAAATACGACCTTACTGTCCCAGGCAAAAACGCACTCAAGGACGCAAATACAAACCGAAAAGAAAAACGGATTACACAAACTCACGCAAAAGCTACTTCTTCGTCACATGTAATTACAAATTAACCACTTTCCGATACTCTCCTTTCATTCTACTGTGGAAACTAGTATTTTTTTACGTCGCCACACGGTCCTATATCAAAGCAAACTACGCTCACTGGGCCAGGCGGCGCGGCGCGTCTCTGCTCTTCGTGTTTCAAATCATGCTGCATAAACGTCCGTAACTCCTCGATGCCTTCACTTACAATTTTAAAACTCTGACACCGCCAAGCGACTACCGACCTCAGTACGTGATATCAATTTCAACTAGATACGACCTTACTGTCCCAGGCAAAAACGCACTCAAAGACGCAAATACAAACCGAAAAACGGATCACACAAACTCGCGCAAAAGCTACGTTTTCGTCTTATGTAGTTACAAATTAAACACTTTCCGTTACTCTCCTTTCATTCCACTGTGGAAACTAGTATTTTTTTACGTCGCCACACGGTCCTATATCAAAGCAAACTACGCTCACTGGGCCAGGCGGCGCGGCCCGTCTCTGCTCTTCGTGTTTCAAATCATGCTGCATAAACGTCCGTAACTCCTCGATGCCTTCAACTACAATTTTAAAACTCTGACACCGCCAAGCGACCACCGACCTCAGTACGTGATATCAATTTCAACTAGATACGACCTCACTGTCCCAGGCAAAAACGCACTCAAAGACGCAAATACAAACCGAAAAACGGATCACACAAACTCGCGCAAAAGCTACGTTTTCGTCTTATGTAGTTACAAATTAAACACTTTCCGTTACTCTCCTTTCATTCCACTGTGGAAACTAGTATTTTTTTACCTCGCCACACGGTCCGATATCAAACCAAAGTACGCTCACTGGGCCAGGCGGCGCGGCGCGGCGCGTCTCTGCTCATCGTGTTTTTCAAAACATGCTGCATAAACGTCCGTAACTCCTCGATGCCTTCACTTACAATTTTAAAACTCTGACACCGCCAAGCGACTACCGACCTCAGTACGTGATATCAATTTCAACTAAATACGACCTTACTGTCCCAGGCAAAAACGCACTCAAGGACGCAAATACAAACCGAAAAGAAAAACGGATTACACAAACTCACGCAAAAGCTACTTCTTCGTCACATGTAATTACAAATTAACCACTTTCCGATACTCTCCTTTCATTCTACTGTGGAAACTAGTATTTTTTTACGTCGCCACACGGTCCTATATCAAAGCAAACTACGCTCACTGGGCCAGGCGGCGCGGCGCGTCTCTGCTCTTCGTGTTTCAAATCATGCTGCATAAACGTCCGTAACTCCTCGATGCCTTCACTTACAATTTTAAAACTCTGACACCGCCAAGCGACTACCGACCTCAGTACGTGATATCAATTTCAACTAGATACGACCTTACTGTCCCAGGCAAAAACGCACTCAAAGACGCAAATACAAACCGAAAAACGGATCACACAAACTCGCGCAAAAGCTACGTTTTCGTCTTATGTAGTTACAAATTAAACACTTTCCGTTACTCTCCTTTCATTCCACTGTGGAAACTAGTATTTTTTTACGTCGCCACACGGTCCTATATCAAAGCAAACTACGCTCACTGGGCCAGGCGGCGCGGCCCGTCTCTGCTCTTCGTGTTTCAAATCATGCTGCATAAACGTCCGTAACTCCTCGATGCCTTCAACTACAATTTTAAAACTCTGACACCGCCAAGCGACTACCGACCTCAGTACGTGATATCAATTTCAACTAGATACGACCTCACTGTCCCAGGCAAAAACGCACTCAAAGACGCAAATACAAACCGAAAAACGAATCACACAAACTCGCGCAAAAGCTACGTTTTCGTCTTATGTAGTTACAAATTAAACACTTTCCGTTACTCTCCTTTCATTCCACTGTGGAAACTAGTATTTTTTTACCTCGCCACACGGTCCGATATCAAACCAAAGTACGCTCACTGGGCCAGGCGGCGCGGCGCGGCGCGTCTCTGCTCATCGTGTTTTTCAAAACATGCTGCATAAACGTCCGTAACTCCACGATGCCTTCACTTACAATTTTAAAACTCTGACACCGCCAAGCGACTACCGACCTCAGTACGTGATATCAATTTCAACTAAATACGACCTTACTGTCCCAGGCAAAAACGCACTCAAGGACGCAAATACAAACCGAAAAGAAAAACGGATTACACAAACTCACGCAAAAGCTACTTCTTCGTCACATGTAATTACAAATTAACCACTTTCCGATACTCTCCTTTCATTCTACTGTGGAAACTAGTATTTTTTTACGTCGCCACACGGTCCTATATCAAAGCAAACTACGCTCACTGGGCCAGGCGGCGCGGCGCGTCTCTGCTCTTCGTGTTTCAAATCATGCTGCATAAACGTCCGTAACTCCTCGATGCCTTCACTTACAATTTTAAAACTCTGACACCGCCAAGCGACCACCGACCTCAGTACGTGATATCAATTTCAACTAGATACGACCTTACTGTCCCAGGCAAAAACGCACTCAAAGACGCAAATACAAACCGAAAAACGGATCACACAAACTCGCGCAAAAGCTACGTTTTCGTCTTATGTAGTTACAAATTAAACACTTTCCGTTACTCTCCTTTCATTCCACTGTGGAAACTAGTATTTTTTTACGTCGCCACACGGTCCTATATCAAAGCAAACTACGCTCACTGGGCCAGGCGGCGCGGCGCGTCTCTGCTCTTCGTGTTTCAAATCATGCTGCATAAACGTCCGTAACTCCTCGATGCCTTCAACTACAATTTTAAAACTCTGACACCGCCAAGCGACTACCGACCTCAGTACGTGATATCAATTTCAACTAGATACGACCTCACTGTCCCAGGCAAAAACGCACTCAAAGACGCAAATACAAACCGAAAAACGGATCACACAAACTCGCGCAAAAGCTACGTTTTCGTCTTATGTAGTTACAAATTAAACACTTTCCGTTACTCTCCTTTCATTCCACTGTGGAAACTAGTATTTTTTTACCTCGCCACACGGTCCGATATCAAACCAAAGTACGCTCACTGGGCCAGGCGGCGCGGCGCGGCGCGTCTCTGCTCATCGTGTTTTTCAAAACATGCTGCATAAACGTCCGTAACTCCTCGATGCCTTCACTTACAATTTTAAAACTCTGACACCGCCAAGCGACTACCGACCTCAGTACGTGATATCAATTTCAACTAAATACGACCTTACTGTCCCAGGCAAAAACGCACTCAAGGACGCAAATACAAACCGAAAAGAAAAACGGATTAAACAAACTCACGCAAAAGCTACTTCTTCGTCACATGTAATTACAAATTAACCACTTTCCGATACTCTCCTTTCATTCTACTGTGGAAACTAGTATTTTTTTACGTCGCCACACGGTCCTATATCAAAGCAAACTACGCTCACTGGGCCAGGCGGCGCGGCGCGTCTCTGCTCTTCGTGTTTCAAATCATGCTGCATAAACGTCCGTAACTCCTCGATGCCTTCACTTACAATTTTAAAACTCTGACACCGCCAAGCGACTACCGACCTCAGTACGTGATATCAATTTCAACTAGATACGACCTTACTGTCCCAGGCAAAAACGCACTCAAAGACGCAAATACAAACCGAAAAACGGATCACACAAACTCGCGCAAAAGCTACGTCTTCGTCTTATGTAGTTACAAATTAAACACTCTCTGTTACTCTCCTTTCATTCCACTGTGGAAACTAGTATTTTTTTACGTCGCCACACGGTCCTATATCAAAGCAAACTACGCTCACTGGGCCAGGCGGCGCGGCCCGTCTCTGCTCTTCGTGTTTCAAATCATGCTGCATAAACGTCCGTAACTCCTCGATGCCTTCAACTACAATTTTAAAACTCTGACACCGCCAAGCGACTACCGACCTCAGTACGTGATATCAATTTCAACTAGATACGACCTCACTGTCCCAGGCAAAAACGCACTCAAAGACGCAAATACAAACCGAAAAACGGATCACACAAACTCGCGCAAAAGCTACGTTTTCGTCTTATGTAGTTACAAATTAAACACTTTCCGTTACTCTCCTTTCATTCCACTGTGGAAACTAGTATTTTTTTACCTCGCCACACGGTCCGATATCAAACCAAAGTACGCTCACTGGGCCAGGCGGCGCGGCGCGGCGCGTCTCTGCTCATCGTGTTTTTCAAAACATGCTGCATAAACGTCCGTAACTCCTCGATGCCTTCACTTACAATTTTAAAACTCTGACACCGCCAAGCGACTACCGACCTCAGTACGTGATATCAATTTCAACTAAATACGACCTTACTGTCCCAGGCAAAAACGCACTCAAGGACGCAAATACAAACCGAAAAGAAAAACGGATTACACAAACTCACGCAAAAGCTACTTCTTCGTCACATGTAATTACAAATTAACCACTTTCCGATACTCTCCTTTCATTCTACTGTGGAAACTAGTATTTTTTTACGTCGCCACACGGTCCTATATCAAAGCAAACTACGCTCACTGGGCCTGGCGGCGCGGCGCGTCTCTGCTCTTCGTGTTTCAAATCATGCTGCATAAACGTCCGTAACTCCTCGATGCCTTCACTTACAATTTTAAAACTCTGACACCGCCAAGCGACTACCGACCTCAGTACGTGATATCAATTTCAACTAGATACGACCTTACTGTCCCAGGCAAAAACGCACTCAAAGACGCAAATACAAACCGAAAAACGGATCACACAAACTCGCGCAAAAGCTACGTTTTCGTCTTATGTAGTTACAAATTAAACACTTTCCGTTACTCTCCTTTCATTCCACTGTGGAAACTAGTATTTTTTTACCTCGCCACACGGTCCGATATCAAACCAAAGTACGCTCACTGGGCCAGGCGGCGCGGCGCGGCGCGTCTCTGCTCATCGTGTTTTTCAAAACATGCTGCATAAACATCCGTAACTCCTCGATGCCTTCACTTACAATTTTAAAACTCGGACACCGCCAAGCGACTACCGACCTCAGTACGTGATATCAATTTTAACTAAATACGACCTTACTGTCCCAGGCAAAAACGCACTCAAGGACGCAAATACAAACCGAAAAGAAAAACGGATTAAACAAACTCACGCAAAAGCTACTTCTTCGTCACATGTAATTACAAATTAACCACTTTCCGATACTCTCCTTTCATTCTACTGTGGAAACTAGTATTTTTTTACGTCGCCACACGGTCCTATATCAAAGCAAACTACGCTCACTGGGCCAGGCGGCGCGGCGCGTCTCTGCTCTTCGTGTTTCAAATCATGCTGCATAAACGTCCGTAACTCCTCGATGCCTTCACTTACAATTTTAAAACTCTGACACCGCCAAGCGACTACCGACCTCAGTACGTGATATCAATTTCAACTAGATACGACCTTACTGTCCCAGGCAAAAACGCACTCAAAGACGCAAATACAAACCGAAAAACGGATCACACAAACTCGCGCAAAAGCTACGTCTTCGTCTTATGTAGATACAAATTAAACACTCTCTGTTACTCTCCTTTCATTCCACTGTGGAAACTAGTATTTTTTTACGTCGCCACACGGTCCTATATCAAAGCAAACTACGCTCACTGGGCCAGGCGGCGCGGCCCGTCTCTGCTCTTCGTGTTTCAAATCATGCTGCATAAACGTCCGTAACTCCTCGATGCCTTCAACTACAATTTTAAAACTCTGACACCGCCAAGCGACTACCGACCTCAGTACGTGATATCAATTTCAACTAGATACGACCTCACTGTCCCAGGCAAAAACGCACTCAAAGACGCAAATACAAACCGAAAAACGGATCACACAAACTCGCGCAAAAGCTACGTTTTCGTCTTATGTAGTTACAAATTAAACACTTTCCGTTACTCTCCTTTCATTCCACTGTGGAAACTAGTATTTTTTTACCTCGCCACACGGTCCGATATCAAACCAAAGTACGCTCACTGGGCCAGGCGGCGCGGCGCGGCGCGTCTCTGCTCATCGTGTTTTTCAAAACATGCTGCATAAACATCCGTAACTCCTCGATGCCTTCACTTACAATTTTAAAACTCGGACACCGCCAAGCGACTACCGACCTCAGTACGTGATATCAATTTCAACTAAATACGACCTTACTGTCCCAGGCAAAAACGCACTCAAGGACGCAAATACAAACCGAAAAGAAAAACGGATTACACAAACTCACGCAAAAGCTACTTCTTCGTCACATGTAATTACAAATTAACAACTTTCCGATACTCTCCTTTCATTCTACTGTGGAAACTAGTATTTTTTTACGTCGCCACACGGTCCTATATCAAAGCAAACTACGGTCACTGGGCCAGGCGGCGCGGCGCGTCTCTGCTCTTCGTGTTTCAAATCATGCTGCATAAACGTCCGTAACTCCTCGATGCCTTCACTTACAATTTTAAAACTCTGACACCGCCAAGCGACTACCGACCTCAGTACGTGATATCAATTTCAACTAGATACGACCTTACTGTCCCAGGCAAAAACGCACTCAAAGACGCAAATACAAACCGAAAAACGGATCACACAAACTCGCGCAAAAGCTACGTTTTCGTCTTATGTAGTTACAAATTAAACACTTTCCGTTACTCTCCTTTCATTCCACTGTGGAAACTAGTATTTTTTTACGTCGCCACACGGTCCTATATCAAAGCAAACTACGCTCACTGGGCCAGGCGGCGCGGCGCGTCTCTGCTCTTCGTGTTTCAAATCATGCTGCATAAACGTCCGTAACTCCTCGATGCCTTCAACTACAATTTTAAAACTCTGACACCGCCAAGCGACTACCGACCTCAGTACGTGATATCAATTTCAACTAGATACGACCTCACTGTCCCAGGCAAAAACGCACTCAAAGACGCAAATACAAACCGAAAAACGGATCACACAAACTCGCGCAAAAGCTACGTTTTCGTCTTATGTAGTTACAAATTAAACACTTTCCGTTACTCTCCTTTCATTCCACTGTGGAAACTAGTATTTTTTTACCTCGCCACACGGTCCGATATCAAACCAAAGTACGCTCACTGGGCCAGGCGGCGCGGCCCGTCTCTGCTCTTCGTGTTTCAAATCATGCTGCATAAACGTCCGTAACTCCTCGATGCCTTCACTTACAATTTTAAAACTCTGACACCGCCAAGCGACTACCGACCTCAGTACGTGATATCAATTTCAACTAGATACGACCTTACTGTCCCAGGCAAAAACGCACTCAAAGACGCAAATACAAACCGAAAAACGGATCACACAAACTCGCGCAAAAGCTACGTTTTCGTCTTATGTAGTTACAAATTAAACACTTTCCGTTACTCTCCTTTCATTCCACTGTGGAAACTAGTATTTTTTTACGTCGCCACACGGTCCTATATCAAAGCAAACTACGCTCACTGGGCCAGGCGGCGCGGCCCGTCTCTGCTCTTCGTGTTTCAAATCATGCTGCATAAACGTCCGTAACTCCTCGATGCCTTCAACTACAATTTTAAAACTCTGACACCGCCAAGCGACTACCGACCTCAGTACGTGATATCAATTTCAACTAGATACGACCTCACTGTCCCAGGCAAAAACGCACTCAAAGACGCAAATACAAACCGAAAAACGAATCACACAAACTCGCGCAAAAGCTACGTTTTCGTCTTATGTAGTTACAAATTAAACACTTTCCGTTACTCTCCTTTCATTCCACTGTGGAAACTAGTATTTTTTTACCTCGCCACACGGTCCGATATCAAACCAAAGTACGCTCACTGGGCCAGGCGGCGCGGCGCGGCGCGTCTCTGCTCATCGTGTTTTTCAAAACATGCTGCATAAACGTCCGTAACTCCTCGATGCCTTCACTTACAATTTTAAAACTCGGACACCGCCAAGCGACTACCGACCTCAGTACGTGATATCAATTTCAACTAAATACGACCTTACTGTCCCAGGCAAAAACGCACTCAAGGACGCAAATACAAACCGAAAAGAAAAACGGATTACACAAACTCACGCAAAAGCTACTTCTTCGTCACATGTAATTACAAATTAACAACTTTCCGATACTCTCCTTTCATTCTACTGTGGAAACTAGTATTTTTTTACGTCGCCACACGGTCCTATATCAAAGCACACTACGGTCACTGGGCCAGGCGGCGCGGCGCGTCTCTGCTCTTCGTGTTTCAAATCATGCTGCATAAACGTCCGTAACTCCTCGATGCCTTCACTTACAATTTTAAAACTCTGACACCGCCAAGCGACTACCGACCTCAGTACGTGATATCAATTTCAACTAGATACGACCTTACTGTCCCAGGCAAAAACGCACTCAAAGACGCAAATACAAACCGAAAAACGGATCACACAAACTCGCGCAAAAGCTACGTTTTCGTCTTATGTAGTTACAAATTAAACACTTTCCGTTACACTCCTTTCATTCCACTGTGGAAACTAGTATTTTTTTACGTCGCCACACGGTCCTATATCAAAGCAAACTACGCTCACTGGGCCAGGCGGCGCGGCCCGTCTCTGCTCTTCGTGTTTCAAATCATGCTGCATAAACGTCCGTAACTCCTCGATGCCTTCAACTACAATTTTAAAACTCTGACACCGCCAAGCGACTACCGACCTCAGTACGTGATATCAATTTCAACTAGATACGACCTCACTGTCCCAGGCAAAAACGCACTCAAAGACGCAAATACAAACCGAAAAACGGATCACACAAACTCGCGCAAAAGCTACGTTTTCGTCTTATGTAGTTACAAATTAAACACTTTCCGTTACTCTCCTTTCATTCCACTGTGGAAACTAGTATTTTTTTACCTCGCCACACGGTCCGATATCAAACCAAAGTACGCTCACTGGGCGAGGCGGCGCGGCGCGGCGCGTCTCTGCTCATCGTGTTTTTCAAAACATGCTGCATAAACGTCCGTAACTCCTCGATGCCTTCACTTACAATTTTAAAACTCTGACACCGCCAAGCGACTACCGACCTCAGTACGTGATATCAATTTCAACTAAATACGACCTTACTGTCCCAGGCAAAAACGCACTCAAGGACGCAAATACAAACCGAAAAGAAAAACGGATTACACAAACTCACGCAAAAGCTACTTCTTCGTCACATGTAATTACAAATTAACCACTTTCCGATACTCTCCTTTCATTCTACTGTGGAAACTAGTATTTTTTTACGTCGCCACACGGTCCTATATCAAAGCAAACTACGCTCACTGGGCCAGGCGGCGCGGCCCGTCTCTGCTCTTCGTGTTTCAAATCATGCTGCATAAACGTCCGTAACTCCTCGATGCCTTCACTTACAATTTTAAAACTCTGACACCGCCAAGCGACTACCGACCTCAGTACGTGATATCAATTTCAACTAAATACGACCTTACTGTCCCAGGCAAAAACGCACTCAAGGACGCAAATACAAACCGAAAAGAAAAACGGATTACACAAACTCACGCAAAAGCTACTTCTTCGTCACATGTAATTACAAATTAACCACTTTCCGATACTCTCCTTTCATTCTACTGTGGAAACTAGTATTTTTTTACGTCGCCACACGGTCCTATATCAAAGCAAACTACGCTGACTGGGCCAGGCGGCGCGGCGCGTCTCTGCTCTTCGTGTTTCAAATCACGCTGCATAAACGTCCGTAACTCCTCGATGCCTTCACTTACAATTTTAAAACTCTGACACCGCCAAGCGACTACCGACCTCAGTACGTGATATCAATTTCAACTAGATACGACCTTACTGTCCCAGGCAAAAACGCACTCAAAGACGCAAATACAAACCGAAAAACGGATCACACAAACTCGCGCAAAAGCTACGTTTTCGTCTTATGTAGTTACAAATTAAACACTTTCCGTTACTCTCCTTTCATTCCACTGTGGAAACTAGTATTTTTTTACGTCGCCACACGGTCCTATATCAAAGCAAACTACGCTCACTGGGCCAGGCGGCGCGGCCCGTCTCTGCTCTTCGTGTTTCAAATCATGCTGCATAAACGTCCGTAACTCCTCGATGCCTTCAACTACAATTTTAAAACTCTGACACCGCCAAGCGACTACCGACCTCAGTACGTGATATCAATTTCAACTAGATACGACCTCACTGTCCCAGGCAAAAACGCACTCAAAGACGCAAATACAAACCGAAAAACGGATCACACAAACTCGCGCAAAAGCTACGTTTTCGTCTTATGTAGTTACAAATTAAACACTTTCCGTTACTCTCCTTTCATTCCACTGTGGAAACTAGTATTTTTTTACCTCGCCACACGGTCCGATATCAAACCAAAGTACGCTCACTGGGCGAGGCGGCGCGGCGCGGCGCGTCTCTGCTCATCGTGTTTTTCAAAACATGCTGCATAAACGTCCGTAACTCCTCGATGCCTTCACTTACAATTTTAAAACTCTGACACCGCCAAGCGACTACCGACCTCAGTACGTGATATCAATTTCAACTAAATACGACCTTACTGTCCCAGGCAAAAACGCACTCAAGGACGCAAATACAAACCGAAAAGAAAAACGGATTACACAAACTCACGCAAAAGCTACTTCTTCGTCACATGTAATTACAAATTAACCACTTTCCGATACTCTCCTTTCATTCTACTGTGGAAACTAGTATTTTTTTACGTCGCCACACGGTCCTATATCAAAGCAAACTACGCTGACTGGGCCAGGCGGCGCGGCGCGTCTCTGCTCTTCGTGTTTCAAATCATGCTGCATAAACGTCCGTAACTCCTCGATGCCTTCAACTACAATTTTAAAACTCTGACACCGCCAAGCGACTACCGACCTCAGTACGTGATATCAATTTCAACTAGATACGACCTCACTGTCCCAGGCAAAAACGCACTCAAAGACGCAAATACAAACCGAAAAACGGATCACACAAACTCGCGCAAAAGCTACGTTTTCGTCTTATGTAGTTACTAATTAAACACTTTCCGTTACTCTCCTTTCATTCCACTGTGGAAACTAGTATTTTTTTACCTCGCCACACGGTCCGATATCAAACCAAAGTACGCTCACTGGGCCAGGCGGCGCGACGCGGCGCGTCTCTGCTCATCGTGTTTTTCAAAACATGCTGCATAAACGTCC